>NW_028262291.1:25969345-26272375 GCF_047370975.1 Nipponia nippon | reverse complement strand
TTTTGGTTCTAAAGTGGTTTCCTTCTTTTCCAGTTACCGGCATGAATCAGCGTGTAACCCGGTGCTGATGGCATTGCCAGGTGAAATGGGGGGGGCAGCGTTGGGTGGGACCCCCCAGCCCCTCTGCAGGAGGTGAGGAGCAGCGGGAAGAAGGCTCAGGGAGGTGTGCAGGCCTGGCAGGCTCAGGGAGCCAGTTTCCCCGGGGGGAACTGGCAGATGGGATCACAGGCTCTGAACCCGCTGGAACAAAGCACAAAATAAGACCAGCACATTGAAACCAAATCCCTGAGGAGACAGGGCAAAGGACTTGGCGACTCCCCTCAGTAAGCCTTGCACCTGCCTGGTGGAGTGGGCCCTCGTGTACAGCTCGTTCCCCTTTTAGCAAGTACTGACTGTCCAGGTAGCTGGGAGATGGACGGGGCTAGGTCTAGTTTAGTGCTTTGCAAACGGCGCTTCTTTCCTCACTGCCAGAGGTGCCACCCTGCTTGTAGTTTTGCACCGGGTGCTGTGCAAAGCTTGGCAAGAGATAGAGTAAAAGAAGAGGGCGGCTTCTTGCTTGTTCCATTTGCAGGGACAGCAATGGGAACAGCGGAGCAGCTTGAACTATAATATGTGAGAAGTGAAGGAAGCTATTGAAAAAAGCCCATTGAGCACAAAGACATCCCCTTGCTTGGGATGTTTCATGAAGTTTCTAGGCTGGGGTCCTGTCCCTTCACACCAGAACACTTCCCACAGTTTACTGATGGTAGCAGCAGTGTGGGTGTGAGGTAGCGTCTGATGCTTTAGTTGAACAGGCGCTGGAGTGCTGCTGTGGTTAGTGCTAGTGAGAGCAGAGCAAGCATCAGCACAGCTGCTTTGGTCAGTGAGCAGCCTCTAGAGATGAGCCCCAGCTGTGGGAGATGGTGTTCCAGCTCTGCTAATGTGCAGGCATCACAGCTCTTCTGACTTCGAGAAGATAGGACCAAAGTTCGTAGCATTAAGATACTTAACTGGGATGAAGAACAGCAAGGAGCGGGGATATGAAGGCATCAGTGCCTTTTCTAGCTCAGTCAAGAAGGACTAAATGTGCTTTAGTACTCACTGTCCAGTTTCTCCAGCACCTCCTAGGCTTAATAGCATTGGCTGCCCTACTTCCTAGCGCTTTCTTTGCGGATTATCCCTGTCCACAGCTGGAGGTGGCATTTTTTGTTCTCCATGGGACTAAAGCCAGAAGGTCTGTGTACAGGATATGGACTTCTTACTCATGCACTACTGTTGATTGGATCAAAGTGTGCCCTGGCGTAGAGCTGACGTCCCAAAAATCCCAGTAGAAAGATGCCTACGCAAACAGAAGTGCTTATGTGAACAACAGCCCTCAAGCCGCTGGTGAGACTGGGATGTACGGCTATTGCTGTTTAATATCTTAGTAGAGTTAGAAGAAGGTAGTGGGTAGTTACTGTATGTTGTGTTAGTGCTTTTGGCATTTAGAAGCAGCTGCATAAACTTGGGACACTGTGTGCATTGCACCTACTGGCCATGCAAAATGCCTGTCAGGTAAGAATATTGGAAATAGTTGAACCAGGAAACATCACAACTGTATTTTATTTTTTTTTTTTCCCCCCAAGAAGTAAATCAAATGGAGAGGCAACATCCAACAGCAGGCTAAATTCTGGAGCCTCCCAACAACACATGCTTGCCAAGCTGCTTTCGACATGTCCAAAATATGATACTGAGCAACTAAAACTTAAATATGAGGAGCCTTTCTGTTCAGGTGGAGGAGTTGGGCTCTAAGAGGGAAACCTTTTCCCGGGGAGGCAGGAAATGACCAAGGGCAGCCTGGAGAGTATCGCGAATTAGACCGAGCGGTGCTGCGTGTGGGAGCTGGAGCGTGGCATGCTGTGGCTGTTGTTCTCACCCTGCACACCACCTGCATGGGCAGCTGCAATGGCTTCGGTGCAGCACTTTGGCTGTAGTTGTTGGTATAGGTACGTGAAGCTTGATTCTTTGTGTTTCGGGGGGGTCACATGAATGTATATACAGACTGATCGTTGGTTTTGGGGCGGGTGGGAAATTGTGTTTCTAGGAAAGACAAGTAAAACTGACCACAGCAAAAGCAATCTTGCAGAAAAAGGAAATGGAGGGTTTTCTTAATGCTGTCCTCCCATCTGTGTTGGCTGCAGGTCCTAGGAGCTTAGTTATGACTCTGGGTCTGTAGATGGCTGCTTGATTAGTGTACTTTAAATGTCATCCAGCAGGTGAGAGAAATGAGTTACTCCCCTATGTGAGAGCAGTTCTCCAAAGACCTCTTGATGGTTAAATCGGGTGGGAGTGTGGGGGAAGCAGTTACAGCTTTCCAAAGGAGCTTTAAATCAGGTGAGGTCAGATTCTTCTGCTCCACTGCTTAGCAGCTGCCTCTGCAAAACTTAAAACATTGAGCCACTTCTAGTTTTGCCAGTCAATGTCTTCTGCTCCAACACAGAGCAAAGCCTGGGGGAGTGGCCACATAAGAGATTTCATGCTACTTGGTACCTAGTCCTGAAAGGGGAGAAGTGAAGTTTTATTTTCATGTTTCTTGCTCCATCTTGCTATAAGTGGACTATGTAGAACATATGGAAGTGGACTGGGGCTCTATACCTCTTCTACAACTAAGTGAGAAGGGGCAAATGGATCCCCCTGCCTGGCAATGGCTACAAAAAGCCTGTGGTCCTTGGTGTGATCCCTTCTCATGAGCAAGGTGCTGCAGGAGAAACATGGCCAGGCCCACTTGAGGAGGTGAATTTGTAGCAGGTGAGGTCTAGGAGGGAGTTTCTCAGGGTGGCTTGAGGATGGAGTCCAGCCAGAAACCAACTGTGGCTGGTTTGTCTTCACTCTGTTGCGAATGGGGGGAAAGGGAGGAGGATGCTGAAACGTTGGTACAGAACTGTGTTGCTAAGGACAGAAGTGCTGGTATCACAGCTGTGGGTGGCAGTTGAGCATATAATTTGGGATCAAAAGCCTGAGGCATCACTTCAGGCTCTGCTACTGATCTGCTGAGGAAAAACTCCATCTCCACAGGCCTCAGTTTCCTTATCTGTTAAATTGTGAGAAAGGCCTTGGACTGACACCATCTCCCAAGGGAGACTGCAATGACTTACCTGCATTTGTATAATGTTGTGCAGGGTGGGGAGTCGTGTTCCCCAGAGGGCTGTGCTCCGAGCAGGCACAAGCCAGGACTAAGGCTGACCGCCTTTCTCTGCCAGAGATGGACCCAAACCCTTGCGTTCGTAGAGCCCTCGCTTCTGAGGGTGAAGAAAGCTCATCGTTCACATAACTCCCTACAGCGCCTTATTTACGCCTAACCAATATCTGGCAAACTGGAGCTGGTGACAAAGGAGAGGCTCCGTCTATCCTACGCTGGCCTCTCCTTTCTGGTCAAGGGTTTTTACTTGGGGAGGGGGGTGGGGAGGGGGGGCAGGGGAGAATGGGACACATCAGTTTATACCTCATTTTAGCTGCTGTACCCGAGTATTCTTTCTCCTCTGGTAAGAAAGTGACTGTACTTAACAACACCAAGCAAATAGTGAAAATTAAAGCCGTTTCACTTCACTGTCACAATATCTTTCTTTTATTTTTCATTTTTTTAAGAAACGCACACAAAAACCGTGCAGAGAGTGCTTCAGGCTTGTGTTCTGGTTTATATTACAAAAAAAAAAAAATTCCTTTCAATATAAAAAAGCATTACAGTAGGGAATACAGGATAAATTAGCTCTACTATCTAATAAAAAGAACATTTACAGTTTTTTTAAAATAGATTTCAAACATTATTTCACACGCAGCCCTTTTCCCAGGCATTCGTGACAGTCATTTGAGCATTAAATAACAGCGGGGAGGCAGGGGCGCCGAGAGGGGCTGTGGGCTCGCAGGCACAGGCTGCTCTCTACTACTTCCATCCAAGGTGCTTGGGCCGTGGTCACAGTGCTACAGCAAAGGAGGCGGCAGCACGGCAGCCCTCTCTGGTCCCCAGCCTGCCCAGAGCTCTCCTGCAAGCAATGAATCTAGCTTGAGCCCCTGACCCCAAAATACTCACCAGAGCTGTTAAAAACAAATACAAAAATACAGTTGCTTCTCCTGCCTACTGTTCTGAAAACTACTGTACAACAGAGGGGGCAGCCACATAACCAAGGGACAAAACCAACAAATTTACATGCTTTGTCATATATCAGGAGTCTGCTTTCTGGGCTTGCTTGCTCATTAAATTCCCCCAGGGGAAATTCCTTTTGCCTGTTACCAACTTCCACAGGTCCTCTCAGACTTCCACGTATCTTTACAGCTATCTCCGGTTCTTGTTTAAAACCTGCTGCCTGGCTGTTGCTGGGGTTTCAAGCTGTGTTCCCAGTGGCACACTAGCCAGCTGCAGAGAGGATCTGAAGTCTTCATCCAGAAAAGAGCAATGGGGGATCAGACAAGGTAAGAGAGGAGAAACCACTGCGCAAAGGCCAGAATAACAGACAAATAAGAGATCTTTTTGGAGATACAGGGACAGCCATTAGGGAAGAGGGAAAGTGAGAAAGCTAAAAACAGACAAAGCACTAAGTACAGAATTAGGAAAGCCAAAGAGAAATAAGCCTGCAGAGATCCTACTTCAGGCCTGTACATCACTTAGCACTCTGGCTGCTTTGGTCTGGTTCCCCCAGCACTGACAGTTTTTCCCCCATGCCACTGGTGGCAGAAAAAGGCTTTAAGGCTCTTTTTTTTTTTTTTTTTTTTTTTTTTTTTTTCCCTTTAGCCACCCATCATGCACAAATCAGGGTATTCTCCTTTCAGGCTCTGACCTGAGACAGCCAGGCTTTTGCTTAATAAACTGAGGGGAAGCAGGAGACCAGGGGATGCAGTTCTGCTTCTCACTCACCTCCAGCCAAATTACCATCTCTGCTCATGGTTTTCTTCCTCCCCTGGGAATTGCTCTCCCAGAACAGTCACTGACACCAGCTCCTGAGGCAGAAGCAGAACAGATAAGCTCGCCTTCTGCTTGGCCCATTCCCTGCAAGACTAGTAGATACAACAGATTTTTCCTATCTTAAGCACAACACCTGCTGTCGGGTACCAATACTGCCGGTTTTTGGCTAGCAAAACTGTTTTCCTTCATTAAACAACAGACCAGAATTTAATGCTGAAATGCCTCATTAAAAGCAGATCCAGAGGGAAATAGTTCAGAAAAGCTTTCCACGAGGTTTAATGCAACATCTGAGGCTGCTCAGCAGCCCTGGCCTCCTATTCTGTTGCTGGAATATGCTGACTGCGGCACGGCGGGGGGGGGACACACGGGTTGCAGCTCTACCTGCCTGGACTCTCTCCTGCTGAGCAGCAAATTGTTGTTCTCAAATGAAGCTTGGAAAAGCTCTAATGCCTCCTTCCTGTTCCTCAGTATCCTGATTCCCCAACCTGGACATTTAGACATCATTGTCTATTACGGACCAGTCTTTCTGCTGCTTTCCTTCCTTCCCTGTAGCCTGTGCAGTGCCACTGGGAGAGCTGAGGGGCCACAGCCCCAGTAGTGTAAGGGAACAGCCAGGCAAAGTGCACTTGCTGCTGCCAAACCTGGGCACAAGGTTACTGCTCAGCTCCTCGCTGCTGCCTTCTGCCCCCTCTCCTTCCTTGTCAGTGGTTACAGCTTTTAGAGGGGCTGGTTTAAGCTCTGAGCCTATAAAATCTGTAAAAAGACCTAAGCTAAACAAGAAACCACAGCCCCTTCTGTCCTCCTCCAAACACAATGAGTTTGGGGTCAGGGAGTGACCAGATGA
This sequence comes from Nipponia nippon, assembly GCF_047370975.1. Lineage (NCBI taxonomy): Eukaryota > Metazoa > Chordata > Aves > Pelecaniformes > Threskiornithidae > Nipponia > Nipponia nippon. Next base: position 26,266,616 of record NW_028262291.1, on the reverse strand, counting down.
ACAATGAACGCAACAGAGGCTTCCAGAGGAGAGAAACCAGTGACCTGTCTGGGTCGATAACCACGACCACTGGAGCAGCGGCTGGAGCGGTTTGGCTGCACGCTGGGTGCTCTTAGAGCCTGCCTGGGGCCTCAGCAGTTCCATCTTAATCTCTGACCAAGGTCCAGTCCCAGGCATCTTTCTCAAGCCCGCTTCCAAATAATTAAGTAGATGATCCATTAGTTAAATGTCAAACTATCTCAAGGGAGGAAACGCTCTCAACTAGCAGGCAGACTAAAACAATTCAGACTTGATGCTTTCGTCATGAGCCCACGGGAGGATCTCGGGGGAAATCCTCTGAGCAGAAATGATGCCACAGGCACATGTTTCAGGCAAACAGCATGGGAGCAGCTGACAAACCTCAGCCTCCTCCATCCAGCAGCGTGCCTGGAACTCCCCTTAGGACTGGAAAGCATGTAGGAATCCACTGCAAATATTTATGCTAACAGAGCACCACAAAATGTTTTTTGCAAGTATGAAAGGAAAGGCAAAGGCTGACAAGATTTAAACACTATTTCCTTCCCTTCTCAGAAGGCAGCAGTATCAATGATTCTTGACCAGAGCCATTATTTTTCCCAGGAGATTTTTCCCAGCACGGAACCATTTGCTCTCTTTCACAACAAGGAAGAGTAAATCTTAGTAAAAACAGAAAGGTAGGCACCAAACTCTTGACCATCAGCCAGCCTTAGCTGAGTCCCATTGCTAAGTGAGACCACGCTGCCCCTGCTTCGGGCTCCAGAGAAAAGCCAGCCTCACTGAAGTGCCGACTCCTCTGACAAGTTTCAGGCGACAGGGGCAAAGCTTCCACTGAAGAATGTGTGTTTTCATTCTGTGGCTGGGCAATAAAGCCGGAATCACGTGAACGACTACCTACTTCCAAGATGAGCCACCACCGCTTGTTTCAAACCCACCTGGACAGTCACAGACTTTGGCCAACCTGTTTCCTCATCCAGCTCCTGCGTGGTGGTTCTTCAGTCCTTTGCCATCTAAAACATTATAAAGTTGCGAATGGTAGGAACGGCCTTGCAGTAGAGGCAGCTGTGCTCATCCTCCCACTCCCCACCGCCGGCTCCATCAGTCTCTAGTGCAATCAGCTGTGCTGGGCTCCTGCTCCATGGCTGCTGCGGGTGGCTCTGGGCAAGGGTCCGGTGTACAGTGTAGTGCACATCACCTCAAAGTTCCAGCCCCTGAAGTACAATCCTTTTGGTCATTCATATATTACAACCCTCTTTTTTTTTCTTTTTATCCCCCTACCCCATTTTGTTAAAAAAAATAAAGTTTTTTGGGTGTTTTCAGGTTTTGTTTCTTCTGACTTTCCTTCTTTCTTCTGCGTACATGGGGAACGTGGTGGTTCACAAGCCACCTCTTACTGGATCCCTCGGAAGAGACACATGGCAAAGATCATGGCAAACAGCTGGGAAAGGGGGGGAAGAAGAGGGCAAAAACAAAAGAGAACCACGAGAGTCAGCTGCATCTTCCAAAAGATCGGCAAAGCCCTCCCTGGCCCCAGGACCACTCCCGTCACTCCCTCCTGCCCAGCAGTCAGTGGCACAGCGAGGGGGACCCTTCCCACCACCCAGGGGAGGCTGTGGCAAAACATTTTTTTTTTTTTCCCTGAAGGTAATCCCTCCCCTCCTTCCCCTCTTCCCCAAACTGTTTGTGGCTACAGCAGCAGCCTGGCTTCATTCCCAAACCGCCCTTGGTGTCGCAGGGGAACAAGGTCTGCAGTCCCTGCTCTGCACACCATTCCCACTGCCCAGAGCAGGCACAGCAGGGCCTTCATGGGGGCTGCTGGGGCTCTGCCCAGCTCCTTCTCCTTTGCACAAGATAGGGCCCTGGGGAGCACCTGGCCTTGCCCCAGCAATGCTGCAGGGACATCACTTCTGGGCTAATGTCGTGTCTGGTGGAAGCCTGTTCCTCAGAAGCATCACCAAAGAGCCAGACGCTGATGCTGGATAATAGAGATGCTCTGGAGCCAGTACAGTTTCAGGCTCTAAACAGAAGTTTTTAAAGCAAAGGCACAGTTTGAACACATTAACCAAGTGACACATCAGTCAGCTTGCTGCGGTGCTGCCGCAACGAGGCCAGTGACTGTGTAGGGCCCTGGGGCAGGCGGTGGGTCCCCAAAGCCCCCGTGGCCAGCGTGGCAGGGTGCGAGCTCTGTGGCGGGCCCAACACGAGGCGGCACTGCAGGCTTGCGGCACCGCAGGCATACGACACCCGTTATTTCCTTGTCTTTTGTGGCGAAGGACCAAGCACCCAGCTCTTTCTAGGCAATTAAAACCGCAAGTTGATAACCTGCTCGCACTTTGCAGGAGCAGCTTCCCCGGCAAGGGGGAGCACCTGCCTGTTTGCCTTGCTGCTGGACATCTACCGACACTTGCTTTTCTTCTAGTCACACAACAGTAAGTACCTCAATGGCCAACACTCCGATGGCAAGGGCTCCTGCAAGGTACACGTAGGTCTCGAAGGAGTTCAGGATCACAGTGTAGCAGCCCTAGGAAGGACAAAAGGTGGTGAGACACACCTGAGCAGCACATTGCGTTGTTCTCACCGCACAGCGCTCATTAGTACAAGAGGTGCTCTCAGATCCAGGCACCACAAGCACGGCTCCCTCTCACCCCCTCACCCAGCACCACAGCACACAAGGCAGAGACCCACAGGACAGTGCCAGGGAGGGGAAGGTTTTGCTGTAGTGGCATGGGGGTGGTTCATGCCTGCAACCCCTCACTGACCACGAGGAACCGTGTCTTCTTGCAGGGCAGAGGGGAGCAGCGTGGGAGAGGCACTCCCTCTGCAAAGGGCAGAGACTAAGCACAGAGGAAAGGACCCTTAGGGCAGATGACAGACAGCCCAGGCTGGCTAGGGTTAAGGACGATTTATTTAAAGCCAAGGCAGGAGATTCTTGAATCCTCTCTCACAGCCACTCTTTCACACCCCAGGACCTTTTCTCTGTGCCTTCACCCAAAGGAGCATGGATGAACACCTGCTGATCTTCTTGGCTATAGGAGAATTAATTTCATTAAGATCTCAGGGCCATGCACTACAGCAATCCTTCCACTTATGCAGCTAGCCACCATCATCTTTAATGTCATTTATTATTGCTTATACAATTAACAGCAGGTAGATCTTCTGCAAAGGTTTCAGGATGTTTCTGGAAATCACCAGCTTATCCTGGCCTCACAGTTCTCCCAGCCTAAAATTCAACCCACCAGCAAATTTCCACAAATAGGTCATACAGAAAGAGAAAAGTAGATTGGAGTTTGTCCAACGTAAAAAATAGCTCTCCTCCCCACTGAGCCTATACTTCACACATACACGTTTAATCCCATCCATACTGCTGGGATGTTTCAATCACCTGATTTTTAAATTTCACCCAAAAAGAAAATGTCTGAACTGCAAAGACAGCACAACAGTTACATACTGGTGTCCATGCCAGACCCTGCTCACTGCAAGTGAGACACAACCAGAGGAGAGCAAGGGAGAGCACAGAGGGGACCCACTCACGAGGTAGACCCAGGGAGTGCAGACCACCGGGGCAGTAACTGAGCTGTTAAAACCATGCTCTTGTCAATGAGACCGCTCAGCAGCAGCTCCGTTCCAGCCATGTTTCAGCCCAATTTTCAGGGAAAAGCATCCAGCCCAGCAACGAACTGTTTGGGTGCCTGCCAGAACTCCAACCTTAACTCAACTTTCAGCATGCCCCACTCATCTGGCTACAAACAGGGGTGAGCACAAGTGTGGCCAGTACTGTCCTACCAGCATGGTGTCCCAAGAGCCTGACTTTGCTCCAGGAATGCCTGAATTCAGCCATCAGTTGCTTGGGAGTGTCTCTCCCATTTTACAGAAATGCCTGACTGTATGCTTGGTGACACTTGCTGTGCACGCTGCTTCTGCCACCAACACTCTGTGGTGACAAGGGCTCACAGGAAACCTTCCCTTTCTGTAGAAGTGGTAGGCCTCAGCATCACCACTTAGGGAAAGCTAAATCTGTTATCTGCTTTAATCCTCTTTCTCAAAATGCATTTCTCTTTCCCTCCCTGCTGTTTGTCATCTCTCTCCTCACTCTCTTTCCCATCTATTCATGGCAATCAGACCTGGCAGAAGCGCTGCAGTGCTGTCTGCTATGATCTCTCTCCCAGAGTGCCTTTGCCAACCATTTCCAGCTGCCAGGCAAGGAACAGCTCACACGCTGTTTCCAAGCTCCTTTACTCTCTTTCACAATCTGCTATCAAGTGCTGAAAAGAGGACCACTGCTTAGTCTGGAGAGAAAAGGCGGCTTGTACATACAGTCAGTACACAGCTCAGTTGGCTTATTAATGCTGAGGTGAACACAGTCAGGAACTTTGCTAGAAAGTTTCTTACACTTCACATCTTGGTGACAATGTAAGGAAACATGACTGCGCTATCAGTGTCAATGACATTATGCTGAACTGTCTTTTTCCAGTTTAGTATTGGGAAAAATTGCCAAGTCCAGATGCCTGGCAAAAGAAATGCCCTTTTTCTACTGTAAAGAGTAAAAGAGCAGAGAAACGCATCTTTCCAACACATCTCTTCCTTGGAAAACAGACATGGTTTCCTGTGGCTGTTTAACCGTCAATCTGGTTGCATATGTTGTTGATGAAGAGTCTTTGTGAACTAAACTGGAGCCACTACCACAGCCAGTAAGAGCCAACTCCATCCCATCCTTGCTGACCTGTGCTGGTTTGCTAATTAACTTCTCAGAGATAGTACTAACCTTCAGAAACACAATAAAATTTGATGTAAATTTCCACCTCACCTCTCAGTCCCTTGGGAAAATCTTCATATTTCTGCTGATACAGCACAACACAGACTTAGCAGTGCACACAATGTAAGGGGATTTTCAAAATCAGACATATGCCATGACTTCAAAAGCTGTCAGCAGAAGTGTGATTAGGATGTGAACTACACTCAGAATGGCATGACCTGCCAGCTTCACTAGCTGCCCGTGAACACCCCAGCCATCTCTCTGCCCGCTGTGAAACTCCTTTTCCTGGCGTTTGGCTTCCCTTACCTGTCGGTTCTGAAACCTCTCGACGCCGTTGAGGCAGGCTTCCTTGTTGACAAACATCCCTTCCCGGCTCTGGAGCTCTCGCTGGCAACAAGCCTCTGGTGTCGCCTTTTCCAAAGAGGAGTACGGAAGATGAGGGATAGCTTCAAAATCTTCTGGTCCATTCACTCCACAGCAGGCAAACTAGGGAGAGGCACAGAGAAGAAAGGAAGGCAGAACTGACACTTTGCCCTGAAAGCAGATATGAGAAATCTACCAAAGACCTATTCTTGTAGGGATCAAAGCTTTAGTCAAAGCACAGACAAAACAACTGCTGTTTCCAAAGAAGTGGGTTGTGCTTGTACCTTGGAGCTTCTGTTTCATCAAAGCCTTTTTATAAAGTCCCACTGTTCCCATGTCATACCGTAGACTCTAAGGTATCACTGGGAATATTGCCACAAACTACACAGGGCTTTGGAGCACATCCAGAATGACTTGCTTGAGATCACCCAGCAAGTCTGTAAGGGAGCCAGCAGTACAATCCAGGCTTCCAACCGCCTGTTCTCCCCATAGCTAATGGCCAGGATTGTTGCTGTTCAAAGACACTGCTAGGTGATTCGAGTAAGGTCCCTTTTTAGGATTCAAGTCAGGTCCTTTTTAAGGATTCAAGTCATACTCTGACTCTGTCTCCTTTCAGTCAGCAAAAGGAAATGTCTTTATTAAAGTCCTGAATCAGCATGAAGGACAGCAATCATCTTTTTCTTTTAAGACTAAAATTGACTTTTCATCTGCAGAGCCCAACATCCTACTCCTCCCTCCTGAAGAGATACACCACTGTGGGCTGTAGTGAGCACTTAGTTCACATCTGTACACACACACACAGAGAACTTCTTGTAGTAGGTAAGAACAACTCCAATTCCAATGACACAGTCAATCTGTAACCTGCCTGATTAGGACTGTAATAACAAAGTCAATTTTGATGGCTAATATTTCTATACTGAAAATATATCATTAGGCATACTCCTGCCTAATCTGCCACTAACAAATTCATTTCACAAGAGCAAACAAAAAGCCAGCTGTTAGCACCAGTTTTGGCTGCTGTTGGCTGGGAACAGTTTTGAAGTAGCCTGCAAGGTGAAAGGGCCAAGGTAAATGCAGTGATATTCAGTTGCAGACAGCACCACGGTTTTCTGTGCCCGCTGTTTGAAAGCTGGGGGTACCCAGTCAGGTCAAACACCTCAGGCTTTGGCAAACCACAAAGGCTGACGCAGTCACCAGGACCGATGGCAGCTTGCTTTGAGAAGGACTGGCTGCCAGACGAACTCTCATCTCCCTCCCACCGCCACCACAAAGCCTGGTGCTACGCTTGATGCGACAGGATGGTTAAAGCAGGCTGACGCCAGGCGAGCTGAGAGTGCGGGCTGAGCGCCGTGTTGATGGCCGCTGACCATGGGCAGCATGGGACTGGCACGGCGTGACTTACTGTGATCATAACAGAGTTCCAAGTGGAAGAGAAGACATCCGTGTCGTTGTTCCTCAGGTAATGCTTCTTCAGCTCCTTGGTGAAAAACTCTCTGGTCAGCTGAAATGCACAGACAGGTGGTAATGCAAAGGTTACTGCCAACGCCTCTTTCCCAAGCAATTCCCAAAGCTTTCTTTTTGTGAATGCTGGGGGTTGTTTGGTTGTTTTGGTTTTGTTCTTATTTTTGCAAACCTCAGAGGAGAAACATGGGGAAAGCTACTGGTTGAACCGTAACTATATCCAGGGTGAATGGTACTTGTTCAGTATAACTGTTGCTCCTTAAAAATCAGGGACTGAACTATATCTACACCTGGAAGCTAATGTTTGCATTTAAAGGTTGGTTGTTTTTTTAAATATTCAGAGGTATTGGAAAGTGTTTCATAAGTTGGAACAGGACTAAAACAGATTTTAGAAATATCTTCAAACCCACACCCAGATAGTAGCTTAACTTACTATGCTTCATGGGTCTGTAATCAAAGCATGATCTTCCCCTCACTTTTCATTTTAAACCAGTTAACTTCCTATTAATGACTGATGCTCTGAATTTACTTCCAAGTGTGAGAAAGCAGAATCAAGCTCTAATACCAAACTTTCTGGGAATGAAAAGGAAGTGAAAAAACATGCCATGAATATGAAATGTTCAAGTCAACTTACAAATCAGAAAAAAAGACCATTTCCCTGACAATGCTTTAGATTATCTAAACTGACCCACACACGAAGAAAAAAATCCTCTTTATATTTCCAGTATTTAGATAGTTTAAACAATTTTTCCTAAGGTCAACAAGAAAAACTAATGGAATTTCATTTACTCCTGTTTACATTTCCAGTAAAATAAAAAAAAAGAACCAACATTCCTGCTCAGAGTCTCCTCAAAAAGTTAGACACCTTGAAATTACATTTACTTAGGATCACTCTCTGGAGGACTAGTAAATATACAAACTTAAAAGTCTTCTTAAACCGAATACTCCAATTCAATCATTCTGCCTTTCTGTCACTTCAGGATGAAAACATCAAGGAATCCCCTTTTCAGGTTCCCAATAGGTCTTGACTTGTGTGGTCCCTTCTCTAAAATACCTTGTGATTTGTGACCCACATAGGCAAAATCTCTCTGCCACTGCAAAGCCTCAGTGAAAGTGGTTAGATTCAGCTGGATACAGCACTGCTGTAGTATTGCATATTTGCAGGATCAGAAAGTAAGCTGCCTGAAAAAGACCCACTTTTTTTTTTTTTTTCTGTTGTTCATACAGCACTGCAGATGCAGTAACATAGCTACAAGTTGGTTTCAGGTTCTTGATATGCAACGTGAAATATCGCACATACACATACATATGTATGAGATGTATGTGTGGGCACAAAAGCACAAGCACAAATTTGTTTGTTTCCTTTGTAATTCTCTAACAAAATTTAAGGGAAAAAAAGAGAAGGCTGTGGTGACTCTTTAGAAGACCCCAAATACCACTTAATATTGACTTCTCTTTTACAAATACAAACTAAGGTCAAATTTAATGACTAAATCAATACTGGGTAAAACTTTGTCACAAAGACTTGAATGATATAAGTAGCTCAATCTCACAACCTTTTAATGAGATATGCTGCCAAGTTCCTAAATCACTTTTATGAGACAGAGATTAACTCATTTTTTGCTTTTGAATATTAAAATACCGGAGGATCAGAGAGGACTGGTGTTTTCCTTTGGGAATTTGGTGCACTGAGGGAAGGTCAGGTTAGATGCTGAAACATGTCCTCAGTGTTCTCCTTTCCTTCCCTTTCTCTGCGTACTTTATCCATGCAGCATCCTACCCTGCAGAGACAGCACATTTTTTTGATGCTTGTCTGTTTCTGGAGCGCGGACTTTGAAACTGATATTACTGTTGGTAATAATCCCAGCTGACTGCCTTTGGCGGGGTCTAAAACAAAAGAGTCATTTAAATATAAAGTGAAACCTTTATTTTGACAGCAGCAACCCCAGAGGAAATTGTTCAGAGTTTGTGTGAGATTTTTACGAGACTTGGCCTAAAACAAAGCCTAGTGCTGGAAGGGTAAGTTTGCCAGGAAAATAACTGATTCCATTTTGTTGCTCTTAAACTGCTTGTCCTAAGCATCTGAAGTTCAGAAAAATGTAAAAAAAAAAAAAAATTGCTCAGCAGAAGCATCTTTCTTCTTTTAAAAAATTGCTGACAAAGGAGGATAAAAGTCAGCAAGACTACTCACATGCCCACGGCCCCCCTGTCACTGAAGCTAGTAATGGCACTGATGAGGTCTGGGCACACTGGAGTCCTATGGCAAGAAGGGAGCAAAGGACCTACTAATAAAACTAGATCTTCTCACACACTTCTGACAACACAGTTACATCAGCCACAGCCATGAAAAATAAAGAGCCGTTCAGCTGTGTTTTTTTCTAGCTGTTCTTGGGGGGAATGTCTCCGATACAGAAGCACATGCATGCATATATTTACATGCCAGTGAATGAAGTGGGACTGCTTTGTCACACTGGTTCAAAAAAATAGCCTGGCTGGGACTACCGCAGCCAGATGAAGGGGACTTATGAAAAAGAGGGCATTTCTGCACAACACAGGTGTGCCAGCACTGGCCAGGAAGGTCGCAGCCTTCTCATGCAGTGCTGTGTTCAAGAACACTGAATGCTGTGCAAGAAGCTGGCTTCATGGTGCCTGCTTGGAAAACAGGACACACTCCTGTCCGTCTGCATCTGCCTGGAGCATCCTAACGTTTCTGACGCAGTACAGTGCTTGTACTGTAGGTACAGTCACCAGTGCTGCACTTCTCACTTTCACAGTGCCTTCCATCCAAGAGACCTCCGGCTGCTCAACTGGACTGTTCATGTTCTTTAGTTTTTGCCTTATGCCTGAGGAAACAGAGGTATTGGGAACCAAAGTGACCTGTCTGTTAAGTGTCAGAACTGGGGCTAAAAATCCAAACATCCTGACTCTGTCCAGAGCCCTGCCACTGGACTCACCTGTTCCTACCATCCTGCTTTCTTGCTTGCTAAGACAATTCACTAAGAAAAAGAGTCAAATATCCCTCCAGGGTTTTTTCCAATCCAGATCTCTGAACGGCATATTAAGAGTAATTCCTGTACATAAGTCAAATTGCTCTTTCACAGCCTCTCTCTAGTCATGGAAGATGTTATTTTATGGTGCATCTTCTAGATGAAGAAGGGTTCTCCAACCTCCAAAACCTCCTTTATGAAGGAAGAGAAACTCTGGTACTCCCATAGCTGATTAACAACAGCCTTCCTCTTCAGAGACTGCTTTTAAACAGTTCTTTGGGAGAGCAACTGGACTTGCAGTAGCTCACCATCGCTAATACCACTTTCACTAACCCCACCACCACACTCTGCTTCACTGACTCTTCCTCTCATGTCAAATCTCAGCAGAAAACATCTCTTTTCTCCCTTATTTTTGTCTCTTAATTTCTTTCACTCCCTCAGCTATTAATAATTTAACTCTGTTGAGTGTTTGGGAGCTAGTTTGGATGTAAAACACTATACAAGAGAAAGCTGCACTGAACATTATCTGGAAAGTGAACAGATAAGACGTATCTTTCTCTTTTGTCTCATTTTATTCACCCAGTGAGGCCACAGCCATATGGACTGGTGCAATGATCATCACAGGAACCCACTTGGTAAGCTTCCAAGAAATTTAGGTTGCCTAAATATGCATTTACCACCACATGCCTTGAAAGTAACTCACTTCGCAGGGAAGAGAAAAGCACATCTGAACCTGACCTTAAATTGCTACTGTGAAGAATTCTTCCCAACACGGGGTCACTGGAAGACCACCTCTGTCCCCACGGACATTCTGTCCAGCCATCTAGCCTCACCCTAACCCAAAGATGACAGCAAAATTAGCCACAAGTAGTCACCAAGCCAGAGGAGCTACCACCAAAATATATAGCAACAGCAAAACAAGGTTGGTTTTTTTTTTCAGAAGAAACCTGAGAACAAACGACAAGAATTTGCAGACTGAGTGTAACTTCTGCACAGAGCCATCTCCAGCTATGTTGGGATCTGACGTTCTTCATTCCTTCCCATTTAAGCCCTTCCTGTCAGTCATTCTGACAGAGTGGGAAACTGGTGACACAAACAAGGAGACAAGCACAAGAAAGACAGAAGTTTGTTCCCCTTCAAGTTTTATCTCACAAAACACCACCAGATGCTACAGAAGTCTAGAATAACCACTGCGACCTTATCTTGCAAGGTAACATACCCTCACGTGTCCCACAGCTTCCATGGGAGTGGAAGGTACCGATGCCTTGCCCAGAAGCCAGATGTAAGCAGGCTCCTCATGACTGAGGGACGAGGACACAGCCAGCCCTGCAGTCACCCAGCACGCAGGACTCGCAGTGAGCCTGGCTAGTTTCTTGTACCTTTTACCAGTTTCCCACAGGGAAGGTGGGAAGTGGGAGCCGTCAGCTGCCAGCTGCTCGCCCAGCCCCTGCTCACCAGGGACCACGTTCTCTCTCTGTCATGAAGCCTGTACCTGGGTCTGCAGGGCAGTTTCTACGTGTGCGGTCTGCTGCTTGTGCTGAACCAAAGGAATTCTCTAAAAACTCCTAACAGCAGAGCTGTAACGACCAGAACACACCAGACGCCCCATGCTGCAACCTATTTATGGAGCAGTAGCTGTTCCCATGAGGGCACAGTCTCGAAGCCTAAGCTGGACTGGGGCACCCAGTCTGTGTACAGACTGCCGTCCCTTCCCCACTGCCTTCAGATCTGAGGCAAAGACAAAAGACCACCAGCTTATAAAGGCAAAAAAAAAATCCTCTCACTGCCTCCCCCCAAGACCATCCTACTGCACAAACACCACACTGTCTTGCTCTGAGCTTCCCAAGTCTTGATTCTTTGCTTATCAAAAACTTTTTATATGAATAAAATCAAAAGTATGTCCTGGCTCAAGAAAATCATCATTATATATGGCCTTTCTATGCTCATGCCTCATTTCTGTCACGTTCAGTACAGGGAACATACTGTATGTTCTCCTACTACTGGCAGAGGCCAAATAAACAAAATAAATACTAATAGTCACTAGTGACCACTTCTACTGGCCAATGTTTTTTCACAGCCGTCACTCAGAGTCATATTTCAAAGATGGGCTGACTTGAGAAGCATGGACCTATTTCAGTGAGACTCTTCTTTGCACATGTGGGAACATGAATAAAATGCACAAATCTCTGCTGGTTAGAGAAACAAATGAGACTGTGCTTACTACTAGTGTAGTAAAACCTTACTACTAGCGTAGGGGAGGGATGATGGCCGTACAATAATATGCATAGCAGCACAGTAGAGAAATGCTACATCATACGAAGCTGTGGAGAGAAGGACCAGAAACTTGTAAGCAAGGCAATGGGCAAGGGAGGGAAACGGGACATGGGGAGACTTCCTCAGGGCAGGTCAGGAAGGATATCTTACAAGCAGCATTGAGAGGAACCTGGTGAGCACCAGAACATGAAAATTCAAGGAGGAATATGATTAGAAGATGCACAAGAGAGTTCTTGCACCGCAGAGCAAGAATTGGCACTGTTGGGAAAACAGGAGGTTTCACTACTAATATTAATATTAAACACATGCTATATTGAAAAAAGAAAAGACTTGCTTTTAACCTTAGTGTGACTTTATTATAAAACTTCTCTCTGATGGAATGTGCAGCTGTTTTGGCTGCAAAAGAATCAGGAAGACTCTAAAAACTTCAGGATTTAAGTAGTCCCCCAGCGTACATCCCCTGTGTACATAAACCATCCACCCTACACATGCCAGGTTAGTTAGCATTCACTGCCTTGCTGGCAGTTCTACAGACTGAGGGCAGTAATGAAGCAGGTTTGTTGGTATTTGAAACAAACAGTCACTCTACAAAGGAATCAACCACCATCTAACACCATGCTCTAGCTGGGTACAATCCCACTGGGGTTCAGAGTTTGCCCACCATCGGATACTTACATTTTCTCTGAAGATAAAAGCCAGGATTGCAGCTGAAAGCTCTGCCAGGAAGATTAACAAAATAAACATGAAGAACTGGAAGAGAGAAGATGAAAAAAAAAAAAACAACACAGACATACCATTAGATGTGTGCAATAGGTAGGAACGCATGGTTTTGCTAGTCACCAAAGTCACCAAAGAGATGGAAAAAAAAACTGAGGAAACTTTTTTCCCCCTGACAATTTAAAAAAACCTATGAGACAGTAACCTGGAACAGACAGAGCCCCTCTCTGACCACATCACAGGACATGGGAGCTTGCGACGCTTTTGTCTGGTTCTAATGGGTAAACAGGCATAAGGCTACAGGACCCGCAGCATCCCCTGATAAATCTGCACCACATTAACACAGTAAAGCCTACTTTGATGGAAAAAGTTATACAATTGTGTAGATGCTCGTACAGGGTTAAACTGTCCTGACATATGTGATGTATGCATCACATGTAATACACCTACATATGCACACGCACCCCTCATCACAACATAAACAACGTAAACGATTTTACTGTAATATGATCATGGCTCATGTTGCATGGAAGGAGGTAGTGGGAGTATTTACACCTATGACCAAAATGGTACACCTATGACCAAAAATGGACTCTTTTCAGAGTATTCTGCATTTCAGGACAAAATTAGCCTTGGTTAATATCCCTCTCCACACAATGGAGTTGCACTGAGTTAAGTATTAGCCATGCAGAACCTCTACAGAAAGTTGATAACACACCATCATAAATTTAATTTGATTATGCAAGTATCATTCATGTCTTGTATAGTATCCAAAGTGTGCATATTCATATCCTTAAATTAAGGGCACACCGCAGACTTGACAGAAAGCAATAGCCAGCAGATTGAGTGGTAGCAAAAGAGAAACAGGCAACCAGTTTGAAGTAAAACCATTACACTTATGTCATCATAATTCTAGGGAAGAGAAACGAAAGTAAACAGAGAGGCACGTGGTTGTTCAATTTAAGCTAGAAATGTGTTTTCATCCTGTTGCCCTTGCAACTTCCTGCTGCTTCAGTCTAAAAGTCTGGTCTTCAGCCTCACTAAAGGCATCTTGTTTCTGTGATGTTACAAAGCCTGAGAGATTCACCATGCCTTCACCACCCACCCTACAGAAGTAAATCAGATGCACGTAAGAGGTCTCATCCCCAGAGAGACTGACGTGTTGCTGTGAGGGTGCTGTCCCTGGGACCTTGTCTACCCAGAGCGCTCAGGCACTGTGGAGCGTTTTGTGCCTGGGACAAGCACCGGGACTCCTGCGGGCTCCCACCTCAGACCCTCCTGCCCAGAGGCGGCACAGAAAACTGGTACGCAGCTAGAGGTAAAACTCGAATAGAGAGGAAAAGAGTGTTGAAGGGAACACATCTCCCAGGGCAGGAAAGCACTCACTGACATCAAAGAGCTCAGGGCTCAGCCTATCTTTGGGACTGATTCTCAGTTACGTTGATGCCTCACACTAGTTTGATGCTGCTTCAGTCCATAACAGTCAAGGAAACAGGCAGGGACGTGCCCTCTAACACCCTTAAAAGAACAAATGTTGGTGCTGAGGAACTCCTATGGGAACAGAGCAGAAAGTGGCTAGGCTCACACCCTTTCCCAAATTCACATTTATTTCCATTCTTGGAGACAAAATAAGGGGCTTGAGGAACCATAAGTCTGAATTAGGTGGACTTTTTTTATATTCTTATAGCCATAAAGAGAAACCACCATTTGAGAGTCAGCCCTTCTAAAATTCAAGGATCCCAAGAATTAGCCCACAGACTCAAAGATGATTTTACAAAACTGAGCGAATGTTTAGAAATGAACTCAGATTTTGGCACCATATAAGAAAAACAGGAGTGAACGGAGAACCCACTAAGACCACATCACATGGAGAGTAATAAACGTGTGGTGCATGTTACCAACGAAGGTGGTTGAAGCAACAAGTAGAAATAAACACAAGAGAAGTCTGGATGTGTTTTTCTGTGTGAGAAGGTTATTGAAGGTCTTTCTGAAACAGAAGGCAGGCAGATGGGGCCAGAAGTACTATTGTGATCGCCAAGCAACGATTTATAAACAGTGTCTGAAATGCTGTGCACCGTGCATTTCAGTAATTGAGAGAGAATTCAAACTACCTGCTTGGAATGGACAAAATGTTGTTTTGTTGTCAATTACTAGAGCTGTAAGCGATTTTTCCCCACTGGAAAAGTGCACACACTACCCTGTCCCATTTGTCTTCCTGCTTCTGCAGTGGAAACAAAAGAAAAGGAGCCTGGGCTCAAATGACGAAACGAGAAGAGTCAGGTGAGCAGAGACTTCAGATACTAACAGAATGCTGTTGCTTGATTTTGCTGAACTAGTTAACTCTATAATTTATTCTTACTGCTGGAGTTTTCTGTGTGGCTTCTTTTTTTCCTGCTCAGAGGCTGTTTTGTTTTCAATTTCACCACAGGAGGGCAAAGAACAAGTGATGAGAAAGAACGACGCTTCGCAAATTCACATCATCATCCATCAAGGGATCTCAGCATAGTCACTAAGAGGTCTAAGGTGGTGATCAAGTGATTAATCCCATCACCCTGCTAATTGCATTTCATTTACTGATTACTGGGAGACACATGTTCACCCAAGCTCCAGCACAGGTCTGTGCAGAAGTGGAAGCAGCCATTCACAGATTATCTCTGATAAGCTTCATTATCATTCCCAAACTGATTTACACTTACATTGTGCAGTCTGCATTACAGATTTGTAACAGTTACTGTAGAAAAAACAGGAGCAGCCATTAGGGTTGATGAGAAAAAGAAGACGGATCATTAGTGTTTCAGAACTTGCTCTCATTCCACATTTTAAGGAGAGTAAAAATCTGCTTATTATGTTTTGCCTCCCAAAATTAAATTGATTACTGATATATGAGAGCACTAAACAGCCAGCTGGTTAATACATGGGAAACAGCAGCCTCACATTCAAATTCATGCTTGAGACCCAACACTTGAACACGGGTACCCTCCACATCCAAGGTGAACATCCTGAGGAGTGGGGTCTTGCATATTGGTCAAAAACCCTGCCTCAGCTCCTGGTGATGGTTACAGGTTTATCAGAAGTTTCCACAAATCAATGTTTCATGTTTCTTTTTGACAACTTATCTACTGTTCCAGTTTCAGCAATGCTGTTCCAGAAAGAGCAGCAACTGCCTTTAACCCAACTGCCTTTAACTCATGCTGAAAAGTATCAGGGGCTATTGCATCCATTTTACAAGAGCGCAAAATAGGGCATCTGCACTCAAAACTAAGCCAAATGAAGCTAACACAGACTGTTCTTGTTGCAAAGCTGAATTCAGTCCTGTGGTGCAATGTTTGTATGCTCAACATACATGCTTTGGATTCTGATTTTTATGGTGTTCTTTTGCAGTCAGAGGGTCTTTAGGACAACCCAGAAGTTATTCAATGTCTGATTTGCGGGCCAATGTTTGTTGCTTTTTGTGAGCCAAGTCCAAATGTTGGAAAATCTAGAAACACTTCACAGCCTTGTGCTTAATGCAACATGTTAGGTTCCACAGTGATGTTTTTTTACTAAAAGACAAGCAGCTTAATGAAAAATAAAAGTCCTTGCAAACACAGAAGCCAGAACCTAGAGAACATGCATTTGTGCATCTGTCTTGTCCCTTCCATCTTCTGTTTACATTTGGACTAAAAGCTTCAGATATACATTATGCATCACTGTGAAATCTCACTCAAGCAGCTCTCTGGCTCATCAATTCTTTAACAACTTTGTAAGTGGACTTGATTTGATCTAGCAACTTCTCCCCAAGTACCACCCCCCCGATGCCTAACACTCTCTGTTTTGCAAGGTGTTTCCAGTCTCTCTGGCATACGTTCATGAATGGTTTGCCTTTTCAGCACCTCAAGGTTACTCCCGTCAGACTTCTGGTTTCACAGATGTTTTATGCATTTTAACATCAGCTGATGTGGCCCCCAAAAAAGCAGAAATTAGCAACATATTTCTTCTCACTTGGTATCAGCACAGATCCTTGTCCAAGTGCTTCACTGCTGTTGGACATGAGATGGCAGGTTGTTTAACAGAGTTGACTTTGATACCAGAAGCCCTGGAAGACCTGATCAAAGTGAAACACTAATTCCTCATCCAGTAATTACTTTTAGAGTTTCTCCTAGTTTAGGGCATTACTTCCAGCCGATATATTTCTCACATTCCAAGTACAAAATAAAATAATAACAAAAGTAAATAAATAAAGCAGCAGGGCTCAGAACTATCTCTAAGAGTCAGGAAAGTAATAACCACAAAATTGAGTGCTCTGGAGTATAACTAAAACACCAGGAGGAACATTCAAACCGTGATGTAACTCTGTGATGTTAAATCAGGAAAGAGCACGGCGCAGAGCTCCCTTCCTCCAGCCAGGTCCCCAATCTGTATGCCATGGACATGGTCCAAACTGTAAATATTACTCTCCCATTCACTTACAATCAATACTTCTCATCGAACATAACTTTTAGTTTCTTAACCTGACAGGGACAGGCTTCGAAGTAACCTGAGGCTCACTGGGCCTGATCCTTTGCATTTTATTCAGTTCTTCTACACAGATCTCCACGACTTCACAGATGATACATTCGGTTTTCTGATTTAATTCTGAGATGAGTCACTAGAAATCATACCCACAATGGCTTCCAGAAAAGGGCTCTCATTTGCAGGTTATGAATTCAAGCGGTAGTTGAGCCAACTGCCAGAGAGAATTTATCTCAGTGAAGCCATGCTCATCTCTAGGAAAAAATGGTTTTGCATTCATGAAGAGGACTTTCCTGTCCTGTTTAATGTTAGAGACAAGCCTCTTTTGCACCATGAAGCAGTTGTGCAAGATACAATCATAATAAACCACCCTAATATTAAGATTTGGAAAAAAAAAACCCACCCCCCCCCCCAAAAAAAAAAAACCAAAGCCCCAACAAACCCAGAGGGAGAAACAAAAGGTCATGTTTGACAAAAATGAAAAATAAAACTAATGATTTTTGTCTCTCAATACATAACTGGTAATGCCTTCCAGTAAGAGATAATGGCTGGAAACCCTGCAGTATCAGAACTTACGGCAGAGGTCCAAAGCGACTTATTTTAGAGGGTAGCTCTTTGTAAATAGTACTTGATGAACACATGGGATGAAATTTAACCCTATCATTCAGGGGAAAATTTACCCGAAGATAACAAATCTGTTCATTTTAGGAGCAGAGTAGGCTGCATAAGGGAGAGACCAGCTATTGAGAGCTGCAACAATAGGCCACCATGCAGTTCTGAGCTGGGCATTTCTGTTGACGTGGGCGGCTCCATTACACAGATGCTTTGCTCTACATGTTCCCTCTGCTTTGTTGTGAACCACTGAGGAATGAATCCACAAGTGGAGCAGTGGGTTTTGGGTGGCCAAGACGGGGTCATTTTTGGTCACTTTATAAAAATTAAAAAACCCCAAACAACCAAATAGGACCATTTTGAAACAAAGCCTAACAAGGTCAAAATACACTCCCAGACTCCATACCCACTGGGCTCCAATCTGGTATAGGGAAAAAGCAAATTCTCTGTATTTCTAGCTGTGTGTAAAAGTACCCTAAGCCTATTTATTACGTAAGGGAATAATGGCTACAATAACAGACACCCATTCGTGCACTTATCACAGCATCATCTATCCAGTCACCCCCATTCTTGGGAAGCACCAAAAGGCCAACAGAAAATGCAAGGACACTTACAAAAAGCAGGAGGCATTTGTTCTCACGGATGGCACCGCAGCAGCCAAGGAAACCCAGCAGAAAGAGCATCGCTCCCATAGCCAGCATGATGTACGCTCCCGTGAAGAGCAAAGGGTTGGCAGCCACTATCTCTCGAAAACCTGTAGGATCCACAATGACCCAGATCCCAACTCCCAGCAGGCACGCTCCTCCCAGCTGTCATGGCACAAGGAGAGGAGAGAGAGGGAGACAGGTCAACATAAAACAACTGCTGCAGAAAAACTGGATTCATTGCTATCTTTTGATCAAAGATGTTCATTTGGAGAATTTCTGTTTTTCCATGGCATATATTCTCTGCTGAGCAGGTGACTGCTGACATGTTACTCTTAGCATCTCTTGCTCACTAAGTGAACCATTTGCAGCAAAAGCACCTTTCTTCCTTGACACGTCACTCTATCAACTGTTTAATCCCTCCCTAATGCTGAAAGACTGAGTCTCATGCTGCTGCCACATCTGTAGGGGACAGCCCAGTGAAGGGGCACACGTGAACCATCCCCGCCACAGAAGCCAGGGTGGCTGGGCACTCCCACCATTCCTGTCAAAGACAAGAGCAACAGGGTCACCAAGAATCACTCGATATGTGGTCAGAAAATGACTGTGTTTCCCAGTGAAAACCTCAGCAGGGCACCCAGGACTAGGAAACAATTTCTTCTGCCATTCAAAGATAGACCATGTACACCACTAGTTACAGCTTTCCCTCTGGTGTCCCTTGCCAAGGTCAGGAATAACTCAGACAACAGTGACCACTGTGCTGGCTTGCTGAATGTCTGAGCATCTTTGGATGCTGCAAAACCCTCAGTGACTGCTAGTGCAAAGCTGAGGGGATATTCTGTACCGTGGCAACTTTACCAAATTACAACCTATCCTGCTGGGGAGCATCAGGCTGCTGGAAACAGGAGGATTCGGGAGATAAAACGGATTCTAAATACTTACAAATATAAAGAAATTGAAAAGAAACATCAGGTACTTCATGCAGCTCAGACAGTCTCCCTCCATGGTCTTCAGGCTCCTTGATCCAATTCTTCCTGCAAAACACCAGCACTTCCTTAGCACACTCATTTTTTGTCGGAGTGACACAATCCTATCTCCATTTGTATTTCCCCCAAGATCCTGTGGAGTTCATTATACAGAAGAGCTCATTCCTTACCTGAACAAGGCAACATAGCACAGGCTAACAAGGGATAATAATCACTGCTAAGTCTCTTTGCATTCTTCCAGGTCTAAAGGCGAATGCAGGTGTGAAGAGGAAGGTTGCAGGAGAAGAAAGCTGTAGCTTTGCTTGCAAAGTGAGATGCTGAGGAAAAAATATTCCTCTGCACATGAAAATATTTTTTTCCCAGTCCCTAAAGCCTGTCAAGTCTAAGAAGTACTGAATGTACCTGCCTACTTCACGACAAAAAAAGGTCATATCGACACAGGAGTCAGAAGCTGTGCCCATTTGAAAGACTCACAAGCAAGCATTTGGGACAGTTAGCTCCATACAAGCTTCCTCTACAGAATGAATGCCGCACAAACATGGATGACATTTTCAGGGAAACTTCTAGACTTTTGGAGGAGCTGGGCTGGGAATGACTGCAGCATGTAGACATGGGAGGGCTTGAGGAGGCTGTTCTCACAGTTACTCAGCCTCGGGTACAACACCTGCTTGTCATGCAGTGTGAAATGCTACAGTGCCAGCGAAGTCCTGGTGCTCCACACCCCACCCTGCACAGGTCTTTTGCAGGCAGAGCCCATGGATCAACGTTGGTAAGCTTTTAAGACCAGGAAAAAATGCTAAGGAATCTTAAAACAGTTTTGAAATTCCATGTCTGAATTAGACAACGAACTGATTAGGACAGTACTTCTACTGGAAGAGCAGTTATAAATCCTGACCTGGTGAGGCTACATTGGAAGAAAGTTTCTGCTTGCTGTTTAATGAAGTGACTGTGTCTCCCAATATGCAATTGTATCAGCAAGTACTCTAGAGGGACAGACAAATAAATACATAACATAGTAAAACTTTCACTGAAACAGAAGATAATGCAGTCATGGCACCGTGCACAGATGGATGCATACATATGCAAACACAGAGGCACAAGTTTGCTTAACTCCCTAGAGAAGCCTTCCTGAAGCCCACATGCTTCTTAACCCATCTCTTTCCCTTTCTCCACTGCGAATGCCATTCCCTAAATAGACCTGCATCCGATGATATGCTCTGTTAGCAAAGTACATTCAATTCACTTAAAAGAAAAAACCAGAAATTATCCAAGGTTTTCACCAGGTCAGAAATAAAACTCTTTCTTTCACTTCTTCATTGTTTTTGTTAATCCACAAAACTTGAGAGTGCTGTAGAGCGTCGTGGGGTGCTTCCCTCTGTGACCATGGGAACTGCTCTGCTTTAGCCAAAGAGCTGAGAAAACCTATGGCAGGCAGAGCTCCCAGCACGGGGCTGCCTGAGGTAAAAGCCAGATTTTTATCATACAGTGTGTGTTTGCTGCACTTCTTTGACTTGGTTTGAAAGTCAAATCAGTTCCTTCCTAGTGGCAAAGCAGGCAGAGACACAAACGGTGTGACACAGAAGCTCATGTGGACATGCAGCTGGATCACTGCTCATGCGGACATGGAGCTGTCCCTCCCTCTGCATCTTCGTGTGCCTGGAGCAGGACAGCAGCGTGCCTCTGCTGGCTAGGTACTGCCCTTTGCTAGAGGAATCCCAAGAAGATCCACAATGCCAGTCTTACAGTCCACGTCGCTTCTGGAGAAACACAAATCTGAATCTGAACCTGGGAATGAGGGCAATATTTTTCTTTACAAAATTTATTTTCTTATACCTCTGATACACAACTGTTTTGCCCAGAGAGACTCAAAGCCAAGACCACAACTGCAGGAGAGGGAGTGGGGCACAGAGCTCTGATGTGGGCCTGGAGGAGATGCCCACAGCTTCCTGATGGTGTTTAAAGCCATGTCTGCAAATCTCACAGAGAAAGGAGATCTTGACGTCCAGAAGGGTAAGGAGCTGGGGAGGGAATTCTTCAGTTTAATGGGAAAGCTCCACTAACCCATGAGCTTGGACACTATAGTAGAGAGGGATGTGAAAACACAGACAAATCGATAGAATACTGGAAATTCAAGAGCCCCACAACTAGTGGCACGCAGATGTTGCCATCACCACACAAAAAAGTTATGCTCCAATGAAATAAAGGATGGCTAAATCTCAGTGTATTAGCCAAAGTCTGAAAGTTATCTGAGAAACTTCTAAGTCTTGCTGCCTTGAGCACCCACCCACATGATCCATATCATAGTAGCCTTAGGCAAAAAAGGAATAGAAAGCAAACCAGTTTAGCCATATTGTGCCACTTCATCTCACTGCAGAGGCACCCACATGAAAAACATTGCCTGTGGTCCAAGAAGCAGCAGCTCCTGAGTCTAACACTGTCTTGCTGCTTTGTAGAGTTGATAAAACACATTCCTGCCTTACTTTACTTTCCATGTCTGGGTCTGCTTTCTCTGCAAGATGAGGAGGCTCCCTTGGAACCGCTACAATTTACAGGAGCTGAGTAGAGGCCTCCTTTTATTTTCAAAGACAAACCTAAGCTACAATCCCTTGCATTGCTCCTGCCCATGCATCCACTCAGTATGTTAAAATGTTTTCTAGGTGTGAGCGGGGAAGGGAGACTTTAAATCTGGTGAGCGATCAGGTGCTGAAAACTGCACTGGCCGGGCCACGCAGTCACAGCAACCTGGGAGCAGCATGAACACATGCACACTCAGCTTTGACAAGTGAGGACTCCCTTGTTTGCTTGGGCAAGAAATTGTCCCCAGTGGTGGTGCTGGGCTCAGATTTGTAATTTCTAAACCCACCACGCTTCAGACAGCAAAGCAACGACTAAGTGCAACCCTACTAATTGCGCTGTGCTTCAAGCCAGGAACACACCCAGTGGGGCTTACAAATCCCAAAGTCCTTCAACTCAGGATGTGCAAATGGAAGTCAGTGGCAACAGTGCGAGGTCTGGGCTGGCAGAGCCAAGAAAAGAGCATGTCAGAGGTTCCACATTGCAAGAGCTCAATGCAAACTTCCAAAAAATGCCAACCCACTGATCTGATCTGAGAAACAGGAGCTCTGAGCAACTGTTTCAGTGCTGGAACTTAGAGCTTGGAGAGACCCGCACGTACCAGCATAACACACCCTCTCCAGTTTCTGCTGGGTACCCAGATTCCTAAACAGCACATGCAAGATGACCATTTGGACCCTTTGATTGCACTGATTAAAAGAGGGCAAATCAACCAAAAGCATGATCTGACCTCTTAACGTAGCACTTAAAACTGTTTCATGTCAGAGCTCAAGTACTCCAGCATATATGAAATGTCTTACCATCAGTTCATATATGCAGTAGTGCTCTAGACTTTGAAGAGTATATAACTAAAGCTATTTACAAACAATGCAAGCAAAATGTAAATAATGTTAATTACAAATAACGTAATTATGAAACCATTTGTGCCAACTGCTGCCTTACTAATTAGCTGAAGGTACCTGAGTCCCTGATGACAGGCTGAATGGAGAAAATAACTGACATGAAAGGAAAATCCTGACCCACAGAGCTGCTTTTTCCTTCCGCTTTTCTTTTTAAGCCATACACACAAAAGGCAAATTTTGTAAGTTACTCCTACTACGTGCTGATGCAAGTGCGATAAAAACTGTATGCATATGTCTTAATCTACCTTTTAAAAATATCTTCTCTCCCTTCCTCCAGGCCCCAAATTTGTGACAGATTAAGTTCTCCTCTGCAGGAGACATTTAATGCTAAGCAAACATTAACAGTCAGAACTGCAGCAGACAGTGGCTGACAGATGCTTTCCCTGGCTTGTCCCATCTCAGACCTGTGAGACATATGAGACGCATTTGTTTTTGTCTGAAATGTGGCTATAAATGTTCATCTTTTTCTTAGGCAGATTATTCTACATTTCTCCCCCCCAATATGAATTTTATCTTGCAAAGTGATGGGGAGGCTAAAAATCCCCAGCAGTGTAGCCAGGAAACATACCCCAGCTGCTGTAATCAGTTAGGAATAAAGTCTAGTTTTTCAAGGCAATACATTTTTTTGTTCTTCAGCCACCATTTATTTTCTTCCTTCTGACATTTGCTTTTGCACGCCTTGCAGCTACCTTGAACTTCACATATCTAAAGGCAGCTGCTCAAACACTCCCCCAAAAACCGCTTCCAAGTTTCTCTTTGCTACCACTGACATTTCCCTCTACCCCCATATCCCTTTCACACTGGATTGAAACCCACGGTTTCACTTCAATTGCTCCTTTACCTGTGCCTTGGAGATGGAATCACTGAAAAACTTAGGTTGGACAGCACCTCTGGATGTTGTTGAGTACAAACACCCACTGCTTCCAATCTGGGTCAATTCCAAAGTTTGATCCAACTTCAAAGTTAGAGAAGGTTGCTCAGGGTCATATTAGTGAAGTTTTGAATATCCCCAAGGACTGAGATTCCCCAGTCTCCCTGGGCACTTCTTTCAATGTTTCACCACCCTCCCTGTGAAAACATTTTTCAAAACAGCTGTCCAAGGTGTGTCCAAGCTACCTTGTGACGACAGGAACAAGAGCATCCCTCAGATGTGCCAGTCTATCAGAACTCTCAGGAGCACCTTATCTTCACTAGTCTCAATCCTTGCATCTTCCATATCATACCACTCCAACCTTCTACTGTAAACAAGTGTGTGAACCATTTTCCTTGCCTACCATTCCAACCATGTAATCCCCAGCCCTAACATACCTTTGCAGACTATTTGTATTTCACTACATAAAATTCAAACATTGTGCACTTGCCTGATGGCTCATCACAGTCTCCCCATCTCGAATACTTGATAAAAATCACGGAATAACCAAGATTGGAAGAGATGTCTAGAGGTCACCTTGTCCAACCCTCATGCAAACCACTTTTTCAGTCACTTCTCTTCTATCACATTGTCCATGTATATCTTCTTTTCACATAAGCATCTCTTTGCCGTCAACATGCACGAAGATCTTGTTCACTGAACTGATCCATTGCTTCCTTTAAAACCTAAGAACCAATTGTGCAGTACCTCCTACAAAATATTAGCCAACAGCTTGCGGAGCAAATGGTGCTAACTCATACCTACTTTCATATTCATGCACAACGCAACCAAGTAAAAGCAGAAGACATGTTTGAAGCTCTCTCTGCCAGGCAACCTTTAAAGGAATTAGAAAATGTGGACCAGATTCTCTTCCAAGTCAGTGCATCAATTGCTAGAGGCTATCCCAGCTGAGATGTCACTAGAAATGTCCCTGAAGCTCTAAGCTGCATCAGTGACGAAGGACCACCACAACCTGGCATCGCTCCATTGCGTGCTCTCGCCAGCAACATGGCAGCCCATTCTTTGGCTTGCAGGTATGGACACTTGGCTCAGCATGCTTGCCTTCCTTCACAGAGCACCCCTCTCCCAAGAGGATTTCTGTGTTCACCATCTGCAAGCAGTATCCAACTCCTTTAAACCAAAGTGGTGGGGTCTGCTAAGAGAACATATCTAAGAGGTGGTGCCTTCCAGAAAACCCTCTTAGAGTATTATTTCCACACGGTTTGCTCCTCTAGATAGAACAGAGATAGGGGCAGTTTAATTAGGAGACCAAATTGCTGCAGTACACCTCACAGGTGATATGAAGGCAGAAAAGCTGTGTATATCTTACGCCCCTCCTGCACACCATAGCTACACCTAACCAGCCTTGACAGAGATGCAGAGAAAGCATCTGGCATGCAGAAAGAAAGAGCCGTAAACAAGACCCACCTTCACAAATCTTGGGACTTTGAAGCACAGTGTCTATTCTAGTCTTTAATTGTCTGCGTGTCCCATGTATCTCTTTCTAGCCAAGCTTGTCCTGTAAGAGAAAAATACACAATTACTGCAGAAGTCAATAAAATGAAATCATGTTAAATACACAATTTATTAAAACACACCATCCTGATGAATATGCTCAGTCTAATTGCCACCTTAATTTAGTGTACATTAGCACTAATGAAGAGCTTTTAATACCCAGTGAGGGATCCAATTCCTCAGAATCTCTTTAACAACCTTTGGGGTGTTTTAAATGCCCACAGACCACATGTAAATCTATAGTCCCATTACACATGCACCTCATACCACAACAGGATTAGATTAATACCAGCTGCACCTTCAATATTTTATAGGAGGTTTAGACAAACTTTAATCTGCTGTGACTTTACAGCCCATTTACCGGGAAAATGGAAAAGGCAGAGGAAGGGAGATGGAATGCATCTTTGGGAAGCCCAGCCCAGCCATCAGGAGCAACGGCCTGAGACGCTGGGCATTATCCCTCATTCTTCCAGCCAGCTCTCACGCCAAGTTGAGCAAACTATTTCCTCTGCCTCATCGTCACTGCCTGGGAAGCAGCAACAGAGAGGAACGGCGAAGCCACCGCACTGCCCACCCAAAGGCATTAGACAGACTGGTGCAGGCAGAGGGACCCCGGTGCAGATCGCCACTGCCCTTGAGCTAACAGTTACAATTTTCCCAGTAAATTTTAATTTCTGCCTGCACAATGATAATGACAGTCTTTAGCTAGGCAAAGGTGAGGTGAGACTACAGACTAATGTGCAAAGCATGCTTGTTTGACTGTTGTTTTCTCAGGGCACCCTCTCCCAGGTTGTTTTTTCCACTCGTCCGACACAGCCCCAACCCCACGCTGCAGGGCCTGTGGGGAAGGGGCAGCCTTTAACTATTCCAACAGCACTCCATGCCATAAGGGTCCAATACTCACACAGGGTTGCTCAGTACTGTAACTCACTCACTCATCCTTCGCAAATCGTTTTGGAATACTTGCAGCTTTGCTGAAGCCGCTGCTTCCCTGTGAGGGATCAGATAAGTCACCTGGGTCTATCCCTGCTCTCTCACTGCCAGCATTTCATCATGATTTCTGGAGGGGTGCATTTAACATCTGTTTCCCACAAACATTTGTGAATGCGCCTTTGAAAATTGCCTCCCATTAAGACTTCTGTGAGTAAAAGTCTATCGTTTGTTGTTGGCAGGAAGCGAACAAAGAGTTTCAAGGTGGCTGAAACTATCACAATATAAAACATATAATGAATATTCATAGACTTTTTGTTTTGCATTAATCCCTCACATTTAATGTCCTTCCTCTGTCACTGTGTACCTACATCTCTGAATGGTGAGCAGGAATGGCTTCCCTTTTGAAATCTGGAGGGTACAAACATCTATAGCCAATCGACCCATCTCTGCTGCAAAGTACTGAAGGCATCTGCTGAGCAGCGGCTGAATTGCCCCACTTTACAATGCTGTGTATGAAGGCTGGCCCGGATCGGTACAGCTTTACCACCAGTGTGGAAGTTCACAGGGTGCTACGTGACTGGTTGGGAGATGGTTGCAGCAGGCTCAGGGACCTCCAGAGAGAGGCTTGGAGAGTCTACAGCTAGGACAAGAGACAGCATCACTGCCCCACAATACAGAGCCCCTTTTTGACAGTCGGAGCCCAGTGCCCACCCTTACCTTTTTATCTTTTTCTTTTGTGTGTGGGGACACTTCATCCTGTGTTTTGCATGTGCAATTGAGAGACAATTTCTTCCGTCGTCCTATCCCATGATGCCACTATCCTGGGATAGCTGCTGCCAGGAGAAGATGGCTCTAACTTTAAAGCAGAGATGACACTGCGCTATATAAACCTATCACTAGGAAAATAACCAGAATGATAGGATTCCTGCTCCTACTGTGTGTGCATATAATTACATCCCTACAAGCCTTCAAAGGTCTATATGGGAGAGGAATTTTATTTTTTTATTCCTCTTAAGTCACAATATTTTAAAGAAATTACAGCACCACAGAGAGGAAGAGCTTAAATGCTTCAGTAGGTACCAGCAGGTGCTGTGTCAGAAGGGATGAAAGAGTGTGTTTGGTGCCAAACAATAGCAATACTCCATCTTACTCTACGGTCCTAAAGGGGAGGAAGTCCCTGCCAAACAGCCTCTCTTTGGTTAATAGCTACGATTTTGTCATTAGGGAGAATTGCAGAAAGTGCAAAACCACCATGCCTAATTGTGACTGAGCAAGCTGATGCCTTTAATTACAGTCGCTGGGGAAACACAGTGGAAGCTGGAGTAACGTCCGAGGCCAAGCCTCCTTCCTTGGGGCTGCACGCGTGCAGCCGTGCTGCCTCAGCTGGCTGAGCAGCTGCGTTTGGCACGTTGTCCTGCGTCCTCGCTCATCTCACAGCCACCGCATCAAGTGTCCTTGCTGAGCATTGGCTTCTCTTTGCATTCACTGCTTTTAGAGTAGCTCTTTGTGAGGTGCAGGCTTTGATGAAGGAAAAGCAGCTAAACTCATGACTCCTGCTGGTCTCACGCAGCAAGACAGTTGGACAGCCAGAACAAAGAGGGAGGGGGGCAAAAAGAGGTTGATCTAGTCAACAGGTAGCAAGTGAAACAAGAAATGAATTGAGGGTGCAAGATGGAGAAGCAAGGCCTGTCTTTGGGAGAAATCCCGTCTCCTGCATGTTAACTAGTGCAGGAAGGCCACCAGATGAATGGCTTACAGGTGTTCTGCTTCACAAGTGCCTCTAGCTACTGCCAGTCCCCTTTGCTCACCACATTTGCAGGATCTAGAGAAACAGAAACACTTGCCAGCCCGTATGTTCAGCCAAAGGAGAAGCTGAAGACAGAAGTCATGTCCTGCTGGATCTCTGCAACAGGTCTGTGCTTTTATGGTGAAGGGTGAGGAGAAACATCTCCGTGGAAGCAGGACCAGATTAATATCATTCCTTTGCAATGGCTTCAGAAAAAAGTAAAACATTTGCTGCTCCTGAACTGGAGCTTGGCACAAACTGTCAGCCTCATGCATTATCCTGTAACTATTGCTCCTACATAAATAACTAATTGCACTGGAATTTCATAGTGCTTGCATAGCAGAGTCATTGCTGTGACACGACTACATTACTGCATGTAAATCCAATTAGATTCCAAAGTGCACTGTGTAACTATAATCGGCCCCTGTGGAGCAGGGACGAGGGGACCTGCACAAGGCCATGCAACTAGATACTAAATTACAGTCAATCTACCTCCTCTTTAACTGCATTAAAATGCTAATGTCACTGTAATATGGGCCCATTTACCAGTGATGACTTGCCTTGCAACACTGGAGTGAATCAGGTTGTTGCACTGCCTGAGAGCATTTAATTCCTCAGCACAGTTGAGTGAGCAAAGCCCTTAGGGGCATCTTATACCTTAAAACAATAACCTGATTGGCTTTTATAGCACTAAAATCATATGAGGCTTGGGATGGTGTTTAAATGAATCCGAGCTGCTGCTAAAACTACCCTAAGTTTCCTACCCAAGCAGAGCGTTCGGGACAACTGGGCCACAACTCTCCCTGACTCTTGTCTGTCTGCTTTTAACAAAGACACATTTCTGCCAGCAAAAGGCTGTGCATAAGAGCACATTAGTCACACACAGGAGGAAAAAGGCAGCTGGACTGAACTTCTTAAAGCTTCATATAAATGACGCCAGCTTTGCAACAAAACCAATAATACAACACTTACCATCTATGGTTTATATTTGCAACTTTGCACAATGTGTGCCTAGAATACATGAGATCATATGGAGGTAAAAATCTCCCACATGTACAGACATTCAAAATGGAAATTCAGAAGTCCCAGAGCAGAACCTATTCTCCCAAATGTTATAACATTTGGAAGAGTGCTAGGGTACGTGTCTGAAGTGCCAGTACAGCGTCAGGCCACAATCCACTCCATTTCAACTAGTGCAATTGTGCATACAGCACTGTTCGAAACACGAACTGCTCACTTTGGCCCCATCCCAAGCAAAGTTCAATAGGTAACCACGTCTGGCTCTTTCATACAGCTTTTCACACACAGACATCAGCCATCTCAGAAAAGAAGATACTGCATACAGAACCAACATATCTGATAGCCTGCAACTCTTTTAAGTTCTGTTCCTTAAAAAAAATCCTCAGATAGCTCACAGGTGTATTTTCCCTTGTATTAACCGCAGTACAATGGAACCATATGGTACTGATTGCCTGTCTTTCCAAACAGATGACCCAAAGATTATCTGCACTGATAATATAATGATATTAATTCTGTTTAGCAGATAAGAAAACCAAGGCTAAAAGGGGAACGGATGTGCTAGATCTCCTGACCCAAAGTACAGCCCTCTGCTCACCAGTCCATACTGAGACCAGTCCCAAATCCATGAAAAAGTCGATCACTTCTGGCTGACAAGTTACACTCTTTGACAGGCTTCTTCTATCCTGTCTATTTAGCATATCAGAAGGGAGGCGGCTAACTTCGGCCTCCTGTGTCTGGAAATATTTCCCTTCAGGATGGAATAAATGTCACCCTCCTGCGTGGATCATGGAGTTGCATCACAAGCCAAGTGACATTATCTACTGTCATGTCAGATACTGTCAAGTGTTGAAACACTCCATACGCTTGCACGGCATTCCAGACGCTTAGGGCATTTAACATAAAGTGTAAATGCCTGCCACTTTTTCCCTGAGCCTGACACATCTCACCTTTACAACAACTGACTCCTTGGTGCTCTCTTCTATAGCCTTGCTTTGTTTGCAGCAAATGCCTCAGCAGTTTGTGGCATTCATGATTGCTTTGAAAGATGCAGGAATACATCTCAGAAACACTGGGCAGTTGCTGTGGCAACCTTGTCCTCCTCAGACCATGATTTCCAATATTTTAAGAAGTTTCCTGATACTTTGCAGGCTTCAGGGAAACAATGCAGAGGAGGAAAGTGATTGATTTTAAAGTAAGGAAGCAATCAAAATGGATTATTATGAGCCACAAGGCCTTGTCCTATCAAAGAGATGATGATGATGATCTCTCCTTAGAAAGGAAAAGCAGCCCCAGACTGGCTGGGCACAGGCACAGGCAAGGGCCCACCAGCAAGGGAATTTGAAACCCCTGCTTTTATCATCTGTTTTAATGCAGAACGGAGCTCCAAATCAGTAGGTTAACTTCTTTTTTTTGTTCTTCTCAGTGCTTTTTCATAAGGTGGAGGTGGGGAAAAAGAAACCCACCCTTTAACACCATTTAATTGAGGGACTAAAAATCTTAATTGCTTTTAGGAAAGAAATCCCAAACAGAACTTTGAATGCACTAATTATTTTACAAAAAAAAAAAAAAGAAAAAGAAACTCTCTTTCTTCAAGGTAACTGCCTACACAGATGCAAAACCAAAACAGTCGGTTTAGTCAGTCTAGAAAAGCAAAGGTTAGGAAAAACATCCTGTAAGTAAAGCACATCTTAAACGAGGGGTCTCAGTAATACTAAGTGAACCAGAAAATAATATTGCTGGAAATCTGAGAAGTGGCATTATTTATCTGATTCTGGTCATCTTTCAAATGTTTTTAACAAGAATAATAATGCATCCTAAAGTGCCATGGATTCTAAACACAGTCGGAAATTCTTTATCCCACAGAGCTCACAATTCAGGGTGACTTATTTATTTAGGAAATAAATACATTTCACAAGCTGTAAGTATGATATGTCCAGGAAAACTTGAATGCAGCAAAGGAGAAACGACCAAGGGAAGAAAGGCAGACATGAAGTCTAAGTTACCCTGGTTATAGCCAAACTGATACACATCTCATATACTCCATGTGCAAATCTAAACTGAGTTTCACTGTAATCAGCACCCTTAACTTACTCTTAGACATAAAACTGCAACTAATGTGGTTTGAAAGGTAAATGTCACTGATCTCAACCACACCTGTCCCAATTAAGGTATGAACATCCAACTGTGCAACATCTCTTGCTATAGATATTTCTGATTTCTGATTAAGAAAGAGTAAGAAGGAGCAAAGAGAGAACCATGGCCGCAGCCCACAACAGAGCTTCAGATGCTCTGCAGGAAAATAAACAAGAGTTAATAAATCCCATAATCTTGGCATACATGTTTCTAAATGTTCTCTCTTCCTTCAAAAGATGTATAATCTAAGCGCTCCAGCAATGATCAGGTCCCAGGCAGACAAAAGACCCTCAGCACAATTCATACGTAGATGACAGGAGTAGAGGGACTAAGTGAGATACGAGCCAAGACTCGCAGGCTGGCTCCCAGCTGCTTTTGCTTTCCCAATGGATAACAGATACTGCAACGAGACACACAATGTCATGCTAGTGAATTTGCTGCTCTCTTAACACCTCATTTTTCTCTCCATCTGAACTTATTTTGAAAGCATGCAGTTCACTGTCCCCCTTCCCCTTTCTCTTTTGTCCTTACTCATGGGAAGGGAAACATGAAAGACAGCATGGCTGGCTATTGTTAATGCATCTGAAAGTGTAGACATTAAAAAGGGGGTTATTCTGGAACGTGCCATGGTTTTCCTTGCTATTCGCACAGGCAGCTAATGATCACCCTAATAGCTTCTCTCTCTGAAGTCATAATAAGCTTACAAATGAACCCATTCAGCACATATTAAAAAGCAAGGGATGCTCCTTTGATTATAGCCTTTATGGAAATCTCTGAGTATTTGTTTTGTTGCTGCACAGCCACAATTAGGACATGCTGCTGGGAGCCGACTCAGCTGCCGGAGCGGTGGGGTTTGGAGACACCTCCCAGCACCATAGCAACACATCCACCTCTCCCAGCATCAGCCACGGGGAGCCTGGCTGCCATCAAGGCCAGGCAAGAACACTTTGGCGCTCCCAGGAATTAAGAAATAAAAAGTGCCTAATTAAACTTCCTCTGCTGATGCCTCGACCGTGTTTATGAAGCAACACAGCCAGCCCCGCGCTGCAGTTCTCGTGACCGAGAGGCGAGCACCATGCCTGCGCCGTGCAGCTGCTCTGCTGCACCCACTGGGGTCCTGCTCAGAGCATGGCATAGGGTCATGCAGCCTCCAGGCATCTCTCCATGCTCTGCTCAGGGGGCTCTTGGGGTCGGAGGCATCCGCTTCCCACTGCAGGAAAACTAGGCAATAAGGGAGTTGGAGTCTTGAGGCGGCTATAGCTTTACTTTTCTGAGGTGAGAATATGGGGGAACTCGTTTCCATCGCCACCTGTAACACTTCCCCCACAATAACCTCATCCTTCCACATGCGGGGAGGGGAACTGAGTAACCTTACGGAAATCTCCTTACCACTTAACTGCTCAGAGGTTGATCTAAATCCCACTTATATTGCTGACTGACTTAAAACGTCTTCAGAGGAGAAAGGAAACAAGAAGACTTTTTAAGGATGTAAAAACCTAGCAAAATCGGGGATCTAGTCTTCATTAAGGTTTGAATCTGGGTCAAATATTTCATGTTAGCTAAAAGTTAAAAGAGCATACCTTTTTTCCCCTTCATGAAGACAACATTGTGAACAATATATGCACTTTCCCAAAATATACTTATTCCCTAAGCATAGCACATCTGCAGCAGTCTTAAGTGGAGAGACTTGGGGAGCAATTCATTTTTGCACACAAAGACAGCAGCTTATGTGCTGATGACATGGATGCACAGGCTTTCAGATAGCCTCAGTGGGGTGAATTTCACTCACAAAAAGTATAATGTCTCCTCTTAGAAAGCTAGCACTCTAAACAAACTGCTTCTGCTTTGCCTGAAAGACAAGACCTTTGTATGGAACAGATATTTTCTACATCTCCAGGAGACTGGCTGGGGTTAAAGCAGGTCAAACCATGTAATACAGATAGCTTTGTGTTGATACTACCCACGGTGCCTATTAGGCAGGCCATAATTGTAAGAAACCATTTCTCAGCAAGGATATTTAATACAGTGCCAAAGAGTCTCCCCAGGCAGGCTTTGTTTTAAGGTTTGTGAGCTTTGGGGGGGGAAGGACTGTATCTCTTGTTGTGAAGCAGTTCAGGGCCAGCATGTTTTTAGCTCTATTGTAATCTAAATAACACATAACGGCAGCAGTGGAAACTTCACTACCAGCATCACTTGCAAGCAGACTGGGAATAGCCTGGGGCAAAACCTGAAGCACCATCAATCATACATATACGTAAAAATTGGCATGCACTGACAGGGTGTCATAAGGACTTTTTCAAAACTGAAACAGCAAATTTAACCATGGAAATACTCTGGATGGTGATGAATTTTCTTTTACTCAGTCTTCACTGATATTGTACCTGCTAGAATTCAGGAGTTAGAAACTGATGACATAAAACTTCTTCTAATTCAAATCAGGGGGGCTGAATAATTCCAAATGTACCAGTGAATGATGAAGGCATGATCTGAAACACCAACCATAAGGCAGCTCGCATGGCCTTAAAACGGTACAAAGACCAGTTGGTAGCTGGGCTGCTGAGTGCTTTGCTCTTCGCACCCAAAAGGAGCTGAGCACAGTCTGACCCAATCTGGCAATTCCTATTTTTGCAAAGACTGGGGAACCTTTTTAGGTAGGACAACAAAGAGACCATATTGGTAAAACCAGATCTCCTGCGAGGGATAGGACTCCACAGGCTAACCTCCATGTCAACCAGGACTGGGCTGAATTCTGACTGCAAAATCACACCAGTTTTCAGTGGCTAAAATTCAGTATACCTCCACCTTTGCTATGTCTCTTTTCTTGATCAGCATGAAATTTGAAAGCAATGCTGCTTTTCAGCTAAAAAAAAAAACCCATATTTTTTTAAAGTATCAAAACCAGGTTTGCAGGGCAAGCAGCCCAAGTTTAGGCTGAGACACATAGGGAACAACAGGACGTTCAAGCCATTCCCAGCATGGAGAGACAGCCTTTTTGGGGCATTCTCCCAGTTAGGCTACAGACTTGCCCTGAGGACAAGAAAAATTGTCTCGAGTGGCACCGCATTTAACAGCCTCTTCTCCCATCACTGCTGCCAGCATGGGAAGAATCTTTCTGAAAATATTGTGGAGTCTTGCTGTGCAAACACATTTGACGATAAATTATATGGCAAATTTCAAAACAAGATTTGTGGTCACCATTCTGCATGTCTGATGATACACAAACCACCTTACATCAGAACAATAATACCACTTAAGCCTTAGATTGCTTTCCACATTACAGTCTGAAAGCCCTTTATGAAGCTCAGTGTCCTTTATAAAGCTGACGTGGCTTTGCTCCAGGATACCCAGCAAGTGTCCTGGGCAGCTTCTGTGGTCCACTGTCTAGTGCTCAGACCACTTTCTAGCTCCACTTGCCACAAAGGATGAGGAGAAGGCAGAGGTACTTAATGCCTTCTTTGCCTCAGTCTTTAATAGTCAAGCTAGTCATCCTTGGGTTTTTCAGGCCCCTGAGCTGGGAGATGGAGACAGGATGCAGAGTGAAGTCCCAGTTGTCGAAGAGGCGGCAGTCACTGACCTGCTCCTCCACCTGGATGCGCACAAGTCCATGGGCCCAGATGGGATGCACCCGAGGATACTGAGGGAGCTGGCAGAGGAGCTGGCCAAGTCACTCTCCGTCATTTATCAGCAGTCCTGGTCAACTGGGGAGGTCCCAGATGACTGGAAGCTAGCAAATGTGACACCCCTCTGCAAGAAGGGTCGGAAGGAGGATCCGGGGAACTACAGGCCTGTCAGCCTGACCTCGGTGCCAGGGAAGGTCATGGAACAAATCATCTTGAGTGCCATTACACGGCACGTGCGGGACAGCCAGGGGATCAGGCTCAGCCAGCATGGGTTTATGAAAGGGAGATCCTGTTTCACTAACCTGGTCTCCTTCTGTGACAAGGTGACCCGCTTAGTGGATGAGGGAAAGGCTGTGGATGTTGTCTACTTGGACTTTAGTAAGGCCTTTGACACTGTCTCCCACAGCATTCTCCTGGAGAAGCTGGCTGCTCACGGCTTGGATAAGTGCACTCTGCGCTGGGTTAAAAACTGGCTGGATGGCCGAGCCCAGAGAGCGGTGGTAAATGGAGTCAAATCCAGTTGGCGGCCGGTCACGAGTGGTGCTCCCCAGGGCTCAGTGTTGGGGCCAGTCCTGTTCAATATCTTCACTGATGATCTGGATGAGGGGATCAAGTGCACCCTCAGTAAGTTTGCAGATGACACCAAGTTGGGTGAAAGTGTCGATCTGCTGGAGGGCAGGAAGACCCTGCAGAGGGACCTGGACAGGCTGGATCGTCGGGCTGGGGCCAACTGTATGAGATTCAACAAGGCTAAGTGCCGAGTCCTGCACTTGGGTCACAACAACCCCATGCAGCGCTACAGGCTGGGGGAGGAGTGGCTGGAGAGCTGCCTGGCGGAAAAGGACCTGGGGGTGTTGGTTGACAGCCGCCTGAACATGAGCCAGCAGTGTGCCCAGGTGGCCAAGAGGGCCAATGTCATCCTGGCTTGTATCAAGAATAGTGTGGCCAGGAGGACCAGGGAGGTGATAGTGCCCCTGTACTTGGCACTGGTGAGGCCGCACCTCGAGTACTGTGTTCAGTTTTGGGCCCCTCACTACAAGAAGGACATTGAGGTGCTGGATCGCGTCCAAAGAAGGGCAGCAAAGTTGGGGAAGGGTCTAGAGCACAAGTCTTATGAGGAGCGGCTGAGGGAACTGGGGTTGTTTAGTCTGGAGAAGAGGAGGCTGAGGGGAGACCTTATTGCTCTCTACAGCTACCTGAAAGGAGGTTGTAGCGAGGTGGGGGTCAGTCTCTTCTCCCTAGCAACAAGCAATAGGATGAGAGGAAACGGCATCAAGCTGCGCGAGGGGAAGTTCAGGTTATGTATTAGGAAAAACTTCTTCACCGAAAGGGTGGTCAGGCACTGGAAGAGGCTGCCCAGGGAAGTGGTTGAGTCTCCATCCCTGGAGGTATTTAAAGGACGGATAGACGTGGTGCTCGAGGACATGGTACAGTGATGGACTTGGCAGTGATAAGTTAATGGTTGGACTCGATGATCTTAAGGATCTGTTCCAACCTTAACGATTCTATGATTCTATGACTTCTGCTAACATCTCTCACAGAAATTCACAGACTCTGGCAAGTTATTTCAAGTTGGTGTCCGTCGCCGCCCCTCCCCATATTTAATATAATTAACAACAACACTTATCTACCACCCATGGAGTTTGAGAGATTTAATTCAGTATCCTATAAGAGTGCCAGGCTGCCTGTACTGAAAGCAGCAGAGAGAAGTGCCTAGAGACACAGTATTCAAAATACAGTCATATTTAGATCAAAACAAGCATTTTGAGCGACTGCCAGTATATTTAAAAATGTTCAGGTACAAAACCCCAGGTGGGGTCCTTCATCTGAACTGCACAGCTCTGAGCTCATGGTAACTGAACAGAAAAAGATCAGATGGCTTGTACTCCACCTTTGCCACGTTCCCCACAATGACGTGCTCAAAACTGTGAAAGTATCCATCTAGAGCTGATGGCTCCAAAAACGCTCTCCTGCAGCCCTCACACAGACACCCCCTGCAAGATTCTTCTGTGGGTTCACACTGTCACCTCTTCACTAGGAGAATCCCAACTCTATGGACCTACTGACAGGAAGAGAGACACAGAAAACAATTTCATCTTGAAAGCAGACACCGTCCATGACACAGTTGAGGCTCCTCATTGACCAGTGTTGCCAGTGCCCCAGGGCTCCCGGACAACACGGAGGTTGCATTACAGGCATTTGAGTGTTGGAGGGAAAGGGCATTCGCATTAGGAGCTGAGAGCTATTGCCAACCCAACATATTTTGAAACTTCACCTTCTGTTTGGAGCCACTGTCATCTTACTCTTGCACGAGCTCTGTTCCTGGCACCTAGCCTGTGGCTAAGGGAAGGTTCAGCACAGGATTTTCAGAGGCGAAGGGCAAAAGCAATCTGGTGATTGCTGAAAGACCCGAAAACACACCTTGCCCTCACTGATGGCTTGAATCTTCCTCTTCCCTTTAGCCTCAGTGCACACTGGAAGGACACACGAGGTTCTCAGTGACATCAAGGGGAGATGGCTGTTGGTTGCTTCACGTAACTCTTGTGGTAGGGCCATGTGTACACCAGATGTCATGGACCTGTTACACTTCATCCC
Organism: Nipponia nippon; assembly: GCF_047370975.1. Classification (NCBI taxonomy): domain Eukaryota; kingdom Metazoa; phylum Chordata; class Aves; order Pelecaniformes; family Threskiornithidae; genus Nipponia; species Nipponia nippon. Next base: position 26,229,325 of record NW_028262291.1, on the reverse strand, counting down.
ATGCCAGCAGCAAGGGTGAGCACCACAGCAGCCCACATACCACCCTGCCCACTGTTCCCATTGACAACAGTGTGAACTAGCTCTTCCAGGAGGTCAGCAGAGGCATGAGAGTCTTCAGGGCATTTGGGATCAAGGATCAGTATCCTGGCTGCCTTGCTGCTAATAAAGTCTGGGGGATGGATGTGGGGATGCTTTTAGAAAATGCAGGGTTTACAGCGGCTCCCTCAGAAGTAGCTCAGGAACATAAGTTTTACAGTCAGCACAGACTTGGGAGTTTGAGGCAGGCACTTCCAATTATCTGATATTCAAAACAGAAAAGCTGCAGCACAAAACTTCTCCCAATACAGGACTGCCTATTTGCAGCCCTTGAAGAACAGGTTTGTTCTTACATCTTTGGATGAAGCACATTAATCTGGACACAGGGTGCACTCGTGTAAATTGGCCTTCCAATATTTCTGTTTCTATTTATTGACACCAGCCTCCTTCCGCTCAGAGCCCATATTAAACACCCATCATTTCAAGCTGTGCACCCGGGTGCCCTAGAGGTGAGTACAGATTGACGCTGATGAGATGGAAGACAAAGGCACAGGAGATGCACAGGGAAATACGAGAGGCAGGAGACATGCTTAGGGGTCTGTCGTTTCAATAGGCTGCACTCCTTTTCTGAGCCTGCACACTCCCTATGGGCCAAGCAGAAAGCAGGTGATGACGCTGGCCCACCCTGTAAAACCCTACAGAATGTCTTTGACTCAGTTTGTCCTTTGCCAGTTTTGCTATTTAAATGCTGGTACTCAGTGGAACTGGGCACACCTAATCAACAGATCCAAGTTTCCCTCTTTCAGCCCCTTGAGCCCCCAAGGGTGAGAGCACTGAGATGTGCAGGCTTTCCCCAGGGTTTTGCAGCTGGTGAAACGAGCATGGGCTCACCTTGTCCTAACTGACCCAACCACCCCCACCCCCACCCCCAAAGAGGGGCTTGCTGGTATTTCTCTTCCTCATCAATTCCACTGCTTCAAATTTTGATTGAGAGGCTGTATTTTATCTTTCATTTCCTAACTTCCCCTCTCTTCTGCAACACACTGTCTTGACACTGTTACCTGTACCATATATTGTATACCATATTCATCTTCTTTGTAATCTGATTTTTGCATATGAGTTGTCATTTAGCAAATCTGATTTTGCTCAGAAGCATCCAAACAAATCTGTGAGTCAAAAAGAATGAATGAAAGAATAAAAGCAAATGCCAAGCAAGCCCCCATTTAAGCACTTCACATGTCCTGTATGAAATACCAGCTCCTGAAATTCATTTTTTGGTGAGATGACATCTTCTCGTATAACACATTATCTTTCCATTATCCCAGGGCGAAACCGGTCAGATTTCTCAGCTAATACTTATCTGCTGCTTTCCCTGCTATCCTGGGAAGATCACAAATGAATTAGGTGACTCCAAAGCATTTTGGGGTAATAGCCAGGATATCCTTCTGCTAAAGAAGGCAAGTCAGAGGTGACGAGATAACTACAGAATCTATCAGTACTGACTAGGGGTATTCATTTCTGTAAATCAATGTAATACTGCTAAGCCTATACCGAACACCCAGAATAATGACTTTCTCGATACTTAAATCTTTACTATTGGCTCAATGATTCTGAAATTAGTCCCTTCAACTGGACTATTGTTTGGTCTAGAGATTAAAAAAAAACCCCAAAAAACCAAAAATCCATCTTAGGACAAGACATTTTTTTAATGTCAGATTTCATTCAGCCATTTAACAGGAAAAAAATGGCTACACTAGTGGATATGGTATCAGCAGTTAACCTACCAAACAAACTGATTTTAATTACGGCGTCGATGTGCAAGGGTTTGGCTGAAGACTTTGAATATCCGCTTCAAAAAGTATGATACATTTATACGAGTCAGAGGCAAGACAGGGAGGAATTTATTTCACACATCCTCTGTTAAAATAAACAGAAAATGCAGGATTTAGTTCATGAAGGCAGCTTTAAGTTGCCACCTGTGGTTATTACCTTAGCTTTGCTTGGAGACCTCCATTTTACAACCTAGCTGTAGTGGCTTATAAAAACAAGGGAATTTGCCTGAGGCAAAGGGTGCTTAACCTCGGTGGGTTTGACAATATCTTCGCTCAGACTGTGTTTCATTTTCCTAACCACACAACCAGACCACGGCCTCATCAGAGAGGCAGCTTCTGCTCCAAGCAAGGCCACATTTTTCTAGCTGAAATAAAATGATATGTCCTGACTATGTTCCCTTTACAGCATCAGTTTCTTTTCTACTGTACCTGAAGGCTTAGCAAGCGATTTAATAGAAACTTTATAATGCAGGGGCCTTTTCCTTTTTAAAGATGATGTATCTATCCTTTTTGTTAACAGATCTAAATGTAGATACACCAGAAAAATTTGTTCTTTCCCACAAACTGGAGTAAGCCATATTGTAGTAGGGGATTTTGCCACTTTAACTATGCAGGTAAAGGCTAAATTACCAACCTGCATAACACAGAACAAGGTTTCTTAGCATCTTTCCACTTTAAACAACATCCAGCAAGAGCTCTCAAACCAATACAGCTTACTCCAAATCCCAGAGCAAAATACCACCAAAAGCCTTTTTGTCCTACCAGTTTAAATACGGGCACTTCAAGCATTACATGGCTGCTAAAAAATACACACCCATGAACAAAACCAGACAAACAAATAAAAATAAAAAAAAGAAAAGAAAAAGCAAAAAAGGTCCATGTAGATCTGAGCTGTGAAAGTATTACGTTACATATTAAATCAAGAAAGTAGTATTAACTGCAGAGCTGAACAGATTCTGTGACCACCATAAAACAGGCACTTGTAATGGCACAATTGGAAAAATAGATAGAAACATCAAGACAATAAACTAACAAATGGCTAAATCAAAACCTACCAAACTTCCCGCAGCTCATCCTCCGGGTAAACGTGAGCGGAGACCGACTTCCCACCCAGCCCTAGAGGTCGAGCGCTTTGTCCCATCCCCAGAGTCCCCTCACCAGCCTGCGGATCCGCACATGTGAATGCTAGGCACTGCAGCCAGCAACGGGCTGTTGGGCAGTTTTGGCAAACAGGCACATGCCGGACCTGAGCCAAGCACGCATGTTCTTATGCTTGGAATTGCTTCAGGAAAAAGCCACCGCAGCTGGAAAGCTGGGGTAACACTGCTCCTGTGGCTCCAGCCAACAAGCATCCAGGAGCTACAGGTTGTAAGTTACAAGGTTGCAACTAAGCAGCATTCAAATGGGCCCTGCACTGTACTTGGAGAGTAATAAAGAGATGATCAGATGAACAGGCAGCCCGATAACTATGTAACCAATCATCTGGGGAAAAAAATGCACTTTTTGCCCAATACACCATCCGAGATCATCATGTATGTCCATGGCAAAGGAAATGGACCACAAGGAAGCACACCCTGCCCTAAGGAATGCGTGACACCACCTAAGACAGGCTCAGGGCTCTCAGGGAGGGTTACAAGTTTCCAAGTCAGTCCTGAAAAGACACTTTCCACGAGGACACTGACCTGCTGGGCAAAGGTTAGTGGCAGGGACATGCTATCATACACAACAGCAGAACAAGACAACCTGTAAGATTTGCAGCATCAATTCTTGAGCAACGCTGGTTTGCAAAATACCAAAGATAGCTAATGAGGGCAAGCAAGATGAAGGTCTTTTTTGTCTTTACAGCTTCAAACAATAGCACAGTGATAGGAACTTTACAGACCTCGGATATTACATGACCTACTCAAGAGCTTAGGCCCTGAGCTCTTTATCACAAGGTCTCTGCTCAGAACAAAGCCAAGTCCTTCCAGCTCCTCTTAATTGACTCTACTAGCATTCATTAAAAGGACAGTAAAAGAGACAGCAAATGGTTTGCTAATAAAGTCCGATTCTGAGGTTCACTATGAATAGAGGACAGGTAGCATAATTACATTAGTAAACGCAACTGAAGTCACTGCCACATTGTTGTTTGCTCTTTAATTTAAGCAAAAATAGAATAAGGTGGCCATAATGGGGGCGGGGGGGGGGAGAAAAAGAAGAAAAAAAGGGCAGGAGAAACTGTTCTGCTTTTGCATAAGTCTGACTGCATGATTATAGGATGTTGGAGATGTCTAAGAGGGAGCTACTGAATATTTAACCTTAGAAATGGAAGCTTGGTTGTCTCGCGTCCTGTTAACATCCACACGTATCTTCCATTAACTCTAATTACGGCTAACAGGGTGTTCACATAAGTATCTCCATAATTAATGTTAATAGTAGTTACCGGCAAACGTTGACAGAAGATGAAATGCCGAGTTTCTTCTCCAGGGCTAAACACTCAGAAGCCTGCCTGTCTCTCATTTCCATTTCCTACCGTAACGGCTCTCTAATCAATCGCACGTATCCCAGACAGACTTACGCACTGAATCTCGCAACAAGACACACACGCAGCCATAAGTAACAGCACATGCTGTTATTTATACAAAATACAAACACAGACACACAATACCTGACCCATATTACACTGGTTCACTTCTGTATGCTTACTGCTGTACAGATACCGCAACAAGGTATGAACAGCAGAGACTGACCCATCCCTTTTTCCTTCAAGATGCCCAGGCTTCACAGAGGAACAAATTTTTTCTATCATATATTAAGATAAGTAATTTTCAATTAACAAACCAAAGAGCAAACAAGATTATAGCAACAACCTCAATTACCTTTATTAATGCCATTATGCCACCCCTAGTTGACAGACTATACTACATTCCCAAATCAGACATTATTAACAAACCATTAAATTTGTAAATGAGAACAGCAAAATTATCTGCCATAATCAGAACACTAATAATAATGCACCTTCTATTGTGCTTCTGGCTCGAGCCCTGAGCTCTGCAGCAGTAGTTCATTTAAAACCATTAACAGACTGCTTCCAGCCAGGGGTCATTTTCTAGCACAGTCCCGCTCTCTGCTCTCTTATCCCATCATAAGTGCAGAATTGCCATCAAACTTATGCAATTCTGGAGCTGAGTAGATTTATAAACTGCCTTTAGTTGGGAAAGTATTTATAAAGCCTCAGGGAACCAGAGAAGTACTCTACTGTTTCCCTCAGGAGTTGCAGATATTATTTGTAGAAACCTTATGGTGCTGAAGCCTTTGCCAGGGACTTCACGAAGGGGCAAAAAGCACCATAAGAGGAGCGATGGGGAGAGGCCGTACAGGCAGCCGGACCCGGAGGAAGGAGCAGGACAAAGTCCCACTGGTGCTGGCCGTTGGAGCCAGATGAGGATCTGTGCTCATGGAAAATCTGACTCGCGCATCTAAACCCTCCCTGCACCCTAGTGCTAGCAGTCACTGGTCCTCATACGCTTTGGGGCAGCTCCAGTCACAAAACACGTGCGGGCATGAGTCCCACTGAAATTAATAGGTGCTTTCTCTAAAGGATGAGAAAAAAAATCAATTTGTACATTTGTCAATTCACCTATACTGGGCCCATGTTACATTAAAGAAGAGACGTCTCCCAGGACTCATCTTAAATCAGAACTGGACGTGTTTTAGTTTTGCTATGTGAAAACAAACTTTTTTTTACTGGCTTTGTTTTCTGCCTTGGGGAATTAGTGTCTCAGGCAGGATGCTGAAGACTCAGTGGGATTTATTTTTCATCATGCTGAGGGTGGTTTTTTTTTTAATCAGGCACACGGGCTTATTAACGCAGCTCCACTCAAATTAAGATTTTCAATAAACCATTCTATGCCCTGATTTTTCTTCATAAATTTATGGGGGGAGTATAGGGAGATTATTGTTCAGGAAACCAAGGGATAGGAAGCATAGAAGGCACAGATCTGAGGCGTGCTGACTGCCTGCAAACGGGACAAGCCAGCTATCCTTCTAATGTACAAACCCCTTTGCCATGCCCTTCTCAGCCCCTTTTATCAAAGGGGAGGATCACATGCAGCTCCCAGGATGGGCCCTGCTCTGGGCACCTTCGTGTTGCTTTTTTTGCAGCACTCGGTCCCCACACCACATCCCTCCTCTTCTGGTGTCACACTCCACCCAGACTCTTCTGAAGATACATCTATGTCTTGCGTTGAAGCACCCACCTCGCTGCTGGGTCCTGGGACCCCACAGCTTCGTGAAAGCCAGAAGTGTCTATAGGGGAAAACCCCTCCCCTTTTCTTGGTCAGGTTTGATTTACCAGAGGTACTTTTCTGTATCCACACAGCTTTTCTCAGAAAAGGAAAATAGAATATTCTTTCCCAGAGTTACAGGACCAGAAAAGATTTTAGCTATAGTCAATCTGACCAAACACAGAACATTTCTTCCCAAATACTGGGTTGCTTTTTGAATATATTTTGAATATTCATGATATAATATTTTTTTACAATCACCTGAAGCAGTGGAAATATATTTAACAGCAGCAGAAACAAGAATGACCAGAACTCTGTATTACCTGTTACAACACTGGTCCCCTCTCCACCCTGCTCATACTCTTGGCATTTAAAAACGTACAATGAAAAAGAAAATATAGTTAGTAAAAGTAACGCTTGTAAAATTACATTTTAAAATGAGAGTGTTGTAAAGTAGCAGCTACAAAATGAAGTGAAACACTAAGAAACGAGTTGCCTAGACATTTTTATAGGAATGGGAATGAATGTCCAGTAAGTATTTGAGGAAATCTGAGTTGATTGAAACTTATACTCTATATTTTAACTGGATAGCTGGTGCTGCTTCAGCGTCTTGCTAGCAGGCTAACAGGGATATTAAAACAGAGAGCAGGAGGGGATCAGCCAAAAACAGTGAACAGACAGTTTATAGGAGAATAGTTCATCTTTTCTTCATTATTAGTCAACCTAGCAAGGATGTTCTCTGGTTATGCTGGATATCCAGTTAATTTTACCCAGGGCTGTACAAAACACAAACCTATATTTGCAATATAAGTGGAATAAAGAGATGTCCAGTTCTGTTTAATATCTTTATAAACGATCTGGATGAGGGGATTGAGCACACCCTCAGTAAGTTTGCAGATGACACCAAGTTGGGTGAAAGTGTCGACCTGCTGGAGGGCAGGAAGGCCCTGCAGAGGGACCTGGACAGGCTGGATTGTTGGGCCGGGGCCAACTGTATGAGAGTCAACAGGGCTAAGTGCCGAGTCCTGCACTTGGGTCACAACAACCCCATGCAACGCTACAGGCTGGGGGAGGAGTGGCTGGAGAGCTGCCTGGCGGAAAAGGACCTGGGGGTGTTGGCTGACAGCCACCTGAACATGAGCCAGCAGTGTGCCCAGGTGGCCCAGAAGGCCAGTAACGTCCTGGCTTGTAGCAGAAATAGTGTGGCCAGCAGGACTAGAAGTGATTGTCCCCTTGTACTTGGCACTGGTGAGGCCGCACCTCGAGTACTGTGTTCAGTTTTGGGCCCCTCACTACAAGAAGGACATCGAGGTGCTGGATCGCGTCCAAAGAAGGACAGCAAAGTTGGGGAAGGGTCTAGAGCACAAGTCTTATGAGGAGCAGCTGAGGGAACTGGGGTTGTTTAGTCTGGAGAAGAGGAGGCTGAGGGGAGACCTTATTGCTCTCTACAACTACCTGAAAGGAGGTTGTAGCGAGGTGGGGGTCGGTCTCTTCTCCCTGGTAACAAGTGATAGGATGAGAGGAAACGGCCTCAAGCTGCGCCAGGGGAAGTTCAGGTTAGGTATTAGGAAAAATTTTTTCACTTAAAGGGTAGCGATGCATTGGAAGAGGCTGCCCAGGGAAGTGGTTGAGTCCCCATCCCTGGAGGTATTTAAAAGACGCGTAGATGCGGTGCTTAGGGACATGGTTTAGTGGTGGACTTGGCAGTGCTAGGTTAACGGTTGAACTTGATGATCTTAAGGGTCTTTTCCAACCTAAACAATTCTATGATTTTATGATTCTGTGGATCTTATCTGAAGGAATTTGCATTCACTAGCTTTTTTTCTTTTTCCTCAGCACGAACAGAAACAATAGAAAAGGGTTTGAACTGCAAATTTATTGTAAGACAGCTTAGCCGGAAGCTGAAAACATGAGCTCTGAGATGTATTTTGTAACATCTTGAAACCTCTTTGTCTTTTTGTAGTTCTGCTGCCCAACTCACCTTTACTGGTTTTCTTTTCTATTTAGCTAAAAAGAGACTGTCTTCAAGCACAAACTATGTGCAAGTGGGATTTTGCACAGAGAAACCTTATGCTTATGTAGGGCTGTTCACATATGAACTACTGATATATGAACAGCTGCTTAGTTTCTGATACTACACAAAATAGAACTCTAATCTTCCACAAACTATCTGGACAGCATTTCTAGTGGTGTTGAGTTTGGGAGGACTACGCATCTATTTCCTGTCATTCTGCATGATAGAATATCATGGACCTCCTGAGAGTTTGCTGCATCTTCCAGATTAAACCTGAATCTGTCAGTTGTGAATTTCTTTCCGTTTGGGGAGCGAGAATTGTTGTTTCATTTTGTTTTAAGACTCAAAACCAGGCATGTTGTGATATTTCTGTGAATCCAGGATGGAGCTTTTAATCAAAGCAAGAGAGAAACTTTTAACTAGCCAGAGGTGTGGTCAATGGGGCATTAACCTGGGACACAGAAGATTCAGGGTGACATTCCTGGTCTTCCCAGTTCTAACCAGGGAACACAAGCAACCTAATTGCTAGGCTATTGACTTAAAAATTTCACCAGGCCAAACCAAGGTGGTTCTTGAGAATGCACCTTGTAGTGATAGAGATCTATATTTTTTTATTTGTTTCTTTACTTAAAACTATAGCAGGGTTTATATTTTTGGACCACAACAGAAGAGAAGAGAATCTCCGTAAAATTTCAAAACCTGACCTCTGCTTCATGAGATAGATGAAACAGAACACACCTTTTCTGCGCGACCCTAACTTAAAGATGGTGCAATGTTTTGCACAAATTAAAGTTCCAAGTCTTTTGAGTCTGGAAAACAATGTTTTTCAGTGAAAGGCATCAGTGTTTTGCTTATGTCCCTACTTAAAAGGCCACTTGCAATTCCACCGTGTACAGGTTAGGAAGCATTTTGGGAACTTAGGATGAAAGACAGTACTGGAGTGAACAGTATATAAAACAACTAGCTAGCTAGATCTTAGCATCTTCCACAGAGCACTCCAACTGGACATTGAGAGATAGCCTCCAACTGCAATGCACTGACACATCCATGTTTTTAAGAGGCAGAACCAAAACGAGCTGCAGACCTACTGATATACCAGAAACAGCAGAAAACTAATACAGTGAGCATGGATCCTAACTACCCACTCAGAAATTCCCACCAGGGTAAGAGTGCAATTTTTTGCCCTGCCAGATCTACCTGTCTGCCTCTGGCAAAGCCCCGTTGCAGTGCTGTCCCTCTGCTGTCCCACCGCACTGGGGTAAGAGCTGGGGCACCATGCTCAGGCTCTCCTCCCACTGACCAGCCTCAGCTCCCTCTGTAGGGAAAGTACAAGTGACACCGAGCAGCCCAGGCTGGCATTGCTTAAGAACCAAAAGCAACCACAGAAGTCATCCACACCCAGAAGCCACAAAAAAGTACTTATTTTCTTTCTCTCTCTAAAATAAAATAAATCCCCATTGTAATCATCCTAACCATAACAGATACTTCAGCTTGCAAACACTCTCAAAACGGCAGCGGGCAATAAATCAGACATGTCACTTCTAGCAGCTCATCTCCGCAGTTGGTCGCTACATGGCCCTAACACATAAAAAGGCTTTTTCCTGGTGATGCTCCAAGCCAAGATTCCTTTTGTTGGCTCTTCTTTAAACAAACACTCCTGTAAATTACAGTTGAATCTAAATTTAGCATTCAATCCTAATTATTTTCCTCTAATCAGCGATGTGAGGGTGGTTTGTTTCTGATAGGCTGATACACTGTCTTACTCCTTTAAAAAATTTAATTCAGTTAATTCAGTAATTTAATTAACCCAACTCCAAACGTATGTATATGACGTCTCCATTACATTAACTCATCATCATCACATAAATCACTCTGAAGCCAACCAAGACCTTCTGTTTTCCAGGCAAACTGTCTCAAACGAACAACAACAAAAAAATCAATAATGGGCAAAAGAAGCTTCTGCAATGTCATGAAAGACCAGTAAAATGCACTGAGGCCATGCCCAAACGCAGCTGTAATATCCCACCCCTTCCACATCACTCAGAAGGATAAGAGAGCATTTTCAATAAAGCCACAGAAAATGAAGGCTTATACATCTTTGATGTCCCACAGCTGGAGGGAAAGACAGCAGTTAAAAGTCCACTAATCTTGTCCCATTTCCCTTTCATTAGTTTAAGTTTTGAATTTTGGATGGTGCTGAATCTAGAAAGAGAGGTTAATTGTTTAACCTTACAAAAATAATTATGCCTCTTTTGGCGCTGCCTTTTGGCCTGTTTCATATTTTTAGTTTCCCAAAGGATTTGAAGCTCAACGCACTGCTAAACTCTTTAGTGAATACTGTACCTGTGGATTCACTAAATAAAAATCTGAGACTAGACTTCAAGCTTTTTATAGACTTTGGATCTACCTGTTGTATGTGCTGTGGAAAAAACCCTCCCAACATTTCTTTGAAACAAAACTTGAAATCAGGTTCATTTTTTTTAATCCAGTGTTTCAATACTGCACGTGTTCAATTCAATTCCTATCACACCGCTTATTACCGTAAATTGGCTAGAAGAGGAGGTGGTATGGCACAGCTAACTCTGGTTTAGAACTCTTTCAAGCAGTTTTTTCAATCAGAATTTGTTGCAGTTCCATAACTATTTGTCCTTCTGTATGTTGTGAGCTATGGGGTTTTTCCCAGTAAAGAGGTAGTTGATTAGTGATGATTCCTTACTGTCTCAATAAAGCTGATGTTCAGCCCAGCCTTGTCATTCACGCAGATCTGTCTACAGAGGTAAGAATCTCAATCTTCATTCTGATCACTGTCTTTTAAAGCTCCTTCATGCTAATACAGTTCCCAAAAATGTTACTCCACTCTTCATTTCAGCAGGAACCAGAGTGCACGCTCACTCCTCCCATCTACTCTTTCATTCCAGAAATTATGCAGCCCTTTTGCCTACTGTCTGTATTAGGAAAAAAAAAAATCAGGGAAGAGAAACGGGTGTGTTTTTACTTTTAAACAGGAAAATTTATGTGGTGTAAAGTGCTTAATCCAACAGGTCAGAGGGATATTAATACTAAAATCTGATTAAGATATAGCATTTTGTTGATACCCTTAGTTAGCGTGTACTTGGTTTACCTAAACAAATGAGCTGGTAAAACACCTAACAAATTTATTCATGAAGACAGGAAGAAGAGAGGAATAAAAAATTTATATGACAAAAACCCTGTACCAGTCTATAGCGATTTTATGTCTAACTTCGCTTTCAGTAGGAGAGAGAAGGGCTTGTTCTTTCTGCTTACAGCAGATACTAAGCTTCTGTGAATAGTGTTATTTGCTGACAATCAGGGGCTTTATGTGCATATTTTCATACATATATAGGTATGTATATATGTATATTTATATACACATACACAGAGCCAAGACAAAGCAGATTCTAATATTCAGCCCAGCCTTTCAACAGTCGCCTCACAAGGAGTCTCAGTGAGCCACATCCTTCATCTTCTGCCATTCTTCATACACGTGTAAACAGAAATACAAAGTGTGAACTACAACATCAGAACATCGGAACAATACGCTTGTGTCATCGATCGCTTTGCACTCATTTTGCAGAGATGCAAATACTTTCATAAATAATATTTTCTAAAGACCCAGGAAAATACTCCAAGTTTCCCGACCTTCTACTATCTGTCTTAAAACTCTCCAGATTTTCAGTCTTCTAAGAGTTTTGCTTGTAATATTAGTTCAAAGTTAGGTGCTGCCCTCCCTCAGCAATGAAGATGAGCCAATCTTCACGTAGGACAAACTTTGTGCATTGTTGAGCTCCATGTCACGGAGATTATGATAATGTGTTTTTAGAAGCCCAACATGGAACCTATTTAAGACCAAACCCAGTGCCTAGTATGGTCAGTAGAACAGTCATTGACTTCAATGTGGCCTTGCTCAGGTGTTCATTTCACCCCCACCGCATTATACTCATTTGTGTTCTCATCTTACAAAGTTGAATGTATGTGTTCTTAGATCAGATAGTATTTCCGTCATGCAAATAAGGAACAAGAGGACCTTGGTTCATTATTAGAGATCTTGCCTGCTATCTCAATCTAAAGGTTAATTACCATTACTTTACTAAAGCTCACTGACACAGTTCCCAAGTGCTGTTTGAAACAGCACAGTGCTCTACAGACATACACATCAAAACCCACTGCATTACAATATGAACTAGCCCAAATTTAAAGTAACTGAGCTTAAAAATTATTTTTGACTGATCCTAGTTAGTAAAGTTCTTAGACATTTACACATATGCTATACAACAGGGCATCCTGCTTACAATGAGCTTTCATGTGCTCAGCCAAGGAGAGAGGAGAAAGTTCTTGCAGTGCAGTTAGCATAGTCCTACCTGAACACAGGAATAATGCATGACTCGGCCAATCGCTGTCACCAGGCAGTGATGCGTATGAAGCACAAAGAGCATTTTCATGTTTAAGAGGAAATACTTTATTTTAAATATTCAACAGTCATTGTCTTCTTCATATTGTTCTCCCAGGGTCTCAGCCAGAGGGAAGACAGCTCACAGGCTCTGATGCCATGTTGCCAGGAAGGCCACTTGTCAGCAGTTGTAGTGTGAGCAACAGCAGGAGGCTCAGAACAAGCATGTGAAATAAAATGCTTATTCAAGAGACAGCACAATGCCTGGTTTTCTAAGTGGCATGAAGCGCTTCACCCTGCGGGAGCCCTCAGATCTCTTCACTGAGCAGCTGGGTTGTACTTTTCTCCTGTCGATAATAATGATAAATAATAATAATGATAGCAAAGTAAAAGGAAACCCTGAGCTTACAAGCTGCAACAGGTAGACTTAATGCTCCTGCCTCCAAGCGCACAAGGCTTAATTTCCCCATCTCTCCCCCTGCAGCCCCCCACTTTCGCAGGGCTGGGTGGGGCGCTGAGATGCAGGGCTGCCCTGTATCCAGGCAACAGGCATTGCTGAGGCTCTGCAAACCTTTGCAATGCACAGGAGGACCAGTTGGGGCAGGTACCCTGCCAGACTTCACAGAGTGTGGGAGAGAAGAAGCTTTTCCAATTTTAAAGAATAAAGGCAAAGTGTAGAGCAAGATCTCTACCTACCTTCTGACAACAAAAGCTCCCTGGGGCTGCCTGCTTTCCCAGCACTGCTTGCTGGAAAGGTGCCAGGGACAGTCCGCAAAACTTACTGTGATGTTTTCTTTTACTTCTCAGTGCTGTGTATGCTCTCACCTAGGTCCACCTCCTCCTACTGCAGGAACTTTCCAAATTTACTAGTCATCTATAAGTAGCAGTCTCAATTCCTGGAGCTGAGTTTTGGCCAGGCAAAACCTACCAATGCCATGATTAATGGATATGCACACACATCGCCAGGCTTCAAAGATGGTCTGTGGGAGAAAAGGTCAGCTGAGAACAAACGATCCATCAACCCTTAATTCACAAGGGGAAACAAGTTCTTCATTGGTAAGGGGATAAACTTCTAGTGCCAAGGAGGTGAGTGGGAGTATTACCACTAACCTCAGTGACATTCAGATTTCATTCACGGTGCTTTGGGCAGGTTTACTCATGACACCCTGTTCCACTCTCCTCCCCTGTACAGCTGATGCTGACAGAGATTGGGATGGTCTTACTTTGGCAGAGGTTCAGTATTTGAGGAAAGACCAAAGAACACCATGAACTAAGAAAGTTACGGACAAGAGCTAAAAAACACACAAACCCAGTCCCTAAGCATCTTCAATTCACAGGTGATCTACAGGCCACTGGCATTCAAAACACAAATTGCAGAGGATGAAGTTATTTGACAGAGAACGGGAAGTATACACATAGAGCTTCTGTAGCATTCGACTGCCTCCCAAACAATTGTTGGAGCTGCCATACAGGCATTATATAATTGCAGATACACAGGAAAGAATGATCATGAATAGAAGAAAGAAAGGTATGGCAAACTGCTGCGTTAAGGTGCTCTTATTCAATCCAGACTTAATTCAAAGGAACCCTGTATCTAGTACGAAAAATAGGTCACAAGGGCCCTTTCCCACGTTACTTGATGCTGTGCCAACATTTCAGGATCTTAACCATAAACATCATTCACGATACAACACTGTACAGCAAACACAACAGATAGTCTAACCTTCCTCATCGTCACAGGACTGATATACTATCCAGTCGGGATTTTTTCTTTCATTCACCATGACTAGAAACATTAAACAAACACTACCTAGGGGTGCATGAAATGCTAAAATCAGGAGCACTCTTTGGAGCTTAGGAATTCTCATGGCTCCTGCTATAATCTCAGCTCCCTGCCCGTGCCTTCCCTCCTCTCTTAACAATTTATACAGCCTCGCTGCCTTGGCAAATAGCTTCTTTTCCTTCTAGTAGCGACAGCTGTTATTGTAGGAGGCAGCACAGTATGAAGTTACTCATTAAGAGAGGTAAAGAACTACCTCCCTGGAATATAGTGTCACCCCCAGTTGAACTCTGGGGAAAAATAAGTACAGTCCTCCTTTCCTCCTTTGTGAACAATGACAGGGAACATCAGAAGAGACCGGCCAAAGTGCACATTGTACAGGTGTCCTCAAGGCAATTAATTCATAGCATGCAATTCCCACTACTGCTGTGAAGGGCAGCTCTAGTGCCAGAAGGCCAGATCCTTTGCAATACAGGGTATGTCCTCCCCAGCCAACCACACCAATTTTACAATTTGCTTAAGTCAGAAGTGTGAGCTGAGACCTGGGTACCAGGTGCTTCTGGATTTCAATCCCAGTTTGCCCACTCATTCACTCAGAGTGAAGGCAAAGTTCTCTTTATCTTTTACATCAAACCAGCTTTCTCCCAAAATTCTTACACATATAAAGACTGTCTTGGATCACATAAATCTTCTTTACAGCCTTTCCCTCCCAACGTGTCCTTTTTGCAAAAAGCCCTTTGCAACAGTGCCTCAGCAAAAGAAAGAGGACAATAAGCAGTTGACTGTGGCAGAGCTGAGTTGCATCAAAGAATCTGGAGGCAGAGGAAAGACAGAAGAAAGAGGGGGAAAGACGTGGGTCAGCGATATGGCCACCCTGCAAAGCTGAAGCACGGAGGTCCTTTCTAAGATAGGGAGTGCTCCAGATCAGAGGTGACAGCAAAGATCCCAGGGAACAACTTAATCTTGATCTAGGAAACCACTGAGACATTCAGAGCACACTTCAGCAAAGCCCTACCACCACTGGCTTCTTCTGGACCTACAACTTTAAACACCCATTTAAGTGCTTTAGAGAAAACAAGCCAGATGGCTTAGCCCATTGCAAGACCAAACTCTTCTGCCTGGTGCTAGTCTGTGCAAAACAATCCCTCGTTCAGAAATTAAAAATAAAATGAGCAGCACTGAAAGACGCGACAGAGCAGCTCTGATGGAGAAGAAACCCAGGGCGATGCTGACTGATTATTCCCAGAATGCCTTTCCCAGAAGCATTACTGAAGTACGTGCCTGGGACAGCAGCCCTGAGCAGTGCATGGAAACATCTGAAAAGCTCGCCGAGCCCTCCCCTGCATCCACAGACCTCCCTGCCTGATGAGCATATTTAAAACAGTTCTGCAAAGCACTGCAGTCTGGGTCCCTACTAAAAACAACATTCTCTTCTCGCATCTCCTCCCCTTTAAATCAAGCTCAAACCCCAAATCTGGGGGCACCTCCAGTATGTGTATAATGGTATCCGTCCAACATTCCTCAGTAATAGCATCACTTGGGATGGGGAGGAGAGAGCCGCTCATTCGGGAAGGCATCGTACAAGGGATACAGGCAAGAGAGGCAAACTATAAACAATATCCTTTGGAGGTTTCAAGCAGAGCCTACTGCTGGTGCTGAGGGCAGTCATTTCAATCCTCAGCTGCAAGTCACTGGGGCACAATAACAGAGAATTAGCAAAGAAAACATTTAATGATAACTACGAGCACGCATGCTTTATTCTTCGACTTGCAGCTGAGAGTATTCAGTAACTCAGAGGTGGACGGGAAAATAAGAACAAGAAAAGCTACAGCAAACAGACTACCTGTAACTACAAGCAACAAAAGCAACTCATCAGCAGAAGCAAGAGTAATGCTCTAATGAGCAGACAAACCCCAAACTCTGCCAGGCAAACCCCAAACTCTTCCAGCAATGGGGCACAAATTTTATTTTAGCAAAAAGCAATAAAAATTACTCTGTGTCAGTATCACCAGAAAGTATATAGCAAGATGATCTACGGATTTTGTTGTTTGGGTGACAAAACCAAAAAAAACAGAGGGTAAGAATTGCTTCAGTTTGAACTGAAAGATTTTTCTTCTGACACTTTTAAAACAATACAAAGGTATTTCTTCACATCACGTCCCCAAAGTTTTGTTCAATCTAAGACGAAACTTTATTTTTTTTTATTTCCTAACTTAAAAAAACAAAACACAACACCCCTCCAAAAAACACCACAGCAAACAACCCCAAACTTCTTTTTATAAAAAGTTTGGATCAAATTTTAATAGGAAAATGTGGTTTTCATTTTTAAATGTTGAAAGGATCAGCTTTGGCATTTCTAAAACAAAAATATGCTGCATTAAAAAATCTGGAAGTATTTTGATGTTTACAAATATATATGTAACCCTTTTGTTGACTGAAACTATTTGCTTAATTTCAACTTGATTTTATGAAGATTTACAGTCTCTGTGCAGATTTTGGAAAAAAGGTTTGCATAATTTCTGTCTTTCATAAAAATGATCTTGTACAGAGATGTGATTCACAGACTTGATACACACAGCTGATTTTCTGTTCACAGGAGAAGAAACATGAGATCGCTACACTTTTCATCAATGACCGTTATTCTTGATCAATAGAAAAAACACATAGCAAAAGACCAAGATCTCAAGCAGCTAAGGCAGCACTTTCAGCTTTGTACACCTAATACTCAGGACTACTGAGTACCCCTAGGGATTTATATTGCTAGTCCTAAACATCTGGATTCAGGTTTACACTTACATCTAGCTGTTCCAAATGAGTCATTTCCAGCTACATCTTTTTAAAAAAAAAAAACAAAACAAAACAACAAAAAAAATTTCATTACTCCTTTTTAAAAGCCACCATCACTTATCCCCTCTTCCTCGGATGAAGACTTGTTGAATATAGTCAACTTTATCCACTGTGTGGTCATACTAAGTCACTAGGAGAATGAGAGCTTTGCTATACTGATCTTCAGGTATTTTAAATGACCATAAATTGTATTCATGTAAGTAGTCTGAACATACAGTCTTTGTTTTGAACACTGGCTTTTGGCAGAAGGAGACGGAATAGTGGAATGCCAACTCCTGGTTCCAATCAGTTCAGTGAGAGTTTGGCCTTCAGTGCTGCTACCAGATAACATACAAAACTGGGAGATGGAAAGGGAAATGGAAAAGCAAAGGCGGTTCTGGCAAGTGATTCCACTTTCCAGTAACGTGATCCATAGACTAAGCCAACTCAACTAACAGGCCAATAACTTGCGATAAACTTACAGCTCCATTCTGAGAGCTGAACACTTAAGCATGGGGGGAAAAAAAAAGGACAAACCGATTCCTTTCCTTCTTGTTGACTGAATACTTGTGGGAGAAATAAATTAAAATTGAGGATATTATTTTTAGTCTCCTTGAAATGTACTCTTGGATGTACTTTGCAGCCACAGAGGTTATAAATGGTCCAGGTCAGTTTGATGAGTCAGTGACAAATTCTGCCTCGACATACATGTCATCTGTATTGCAGTGGGTGTCCATCTGTCTCTCTCTAGCATCAGCAAGGGCTACCCAGACAGTAGGCAGGAATGCCCAAGCCTGATAACCAGCCCTGCTGCCGAACATGGGGAAACCAGTGGGTCAGGTAGCCATAAACTCTACTATCCTGTCATCAACAGTCGCCAGGGAAAGGTGCCAGAAGCAGTTCGAGATGGCAATTCCAGAACAGCTAGTTCCCAGGAAAAGCTTCCTCCTACCCTCCTGGGCTCAGGGCCTGGCTCGGGCCATGCAGCAGGGAGGGAGTGAGCCTGTTAAAGCTGCGATATACTTTTAAGATTTCAAGCCAGTGCTACAGCCCATCTGAAAACTAGCACCTGGTGAGTGTTGGGGGATTTCAAAATAAACTTTTCAAAATAAACTTTTCAAAATAAACGCACAAATGATTAAAAAAGCAAGTTTATGTTGCTTAAACATACTTCTTTGGAATTTATTTGTTTATGCACATGCTGCTGGGGGGGTTGGTCCAGTCGTACATGTGCTGTGCTCCACTTTTTCAAAAAAAGTAACAGCTGCAGCCAGTCCCCTGTTGAGCTTAAGACCTCACTATGCTGGGCACTGAAGCTAAAATACAGGCAGACCACTGCCATTATATCCCATCACGTCATCCAGCCACAAAATGCCTGCATGTCATCTCCACCTTACAGCTCCTGCCACATGCTACCAAGGAGAACAGCCCTGAACGTCCAGCACAAGCATGTCCAAGGCTGTTCAGTTCCTAGTTTCTTATCTGCCAGTACTGTCAACAAAAGTAACATCTGCCAAGGATGCAGCTCGCATCCATCAGAAGCTAACCAGAGAATGAGTCATTTTACAAAGGACAAATCAGCCATTAGATTATCATTATCTTTACTGCGCAGAAGCCTGGCCAGCAGCTGACCTACATGTAGGCTCCCCTCACAAAAGAGCTCTCAAGATTTTGTACTAAATAGACACAGCAATGCGAGCAACAAACCTCAGCTTTAAAACAGGTCAGGGCATTCCAGAGTAGTAATAACCTTTTCCATATTCTGCAAGTTTAAAAATAAACTGGTTTTCTTTTTTTTTTTTTTTTTGTAAGATGTATAGGCATTTTTTGATGGGCAGTTTTTCATGTGAGGAGAGGGGATTTCTGGATTACCTCTTTCCTTTTTTAATTCCCTGCCCCATTCCTGCTTTGTCACAGAAAGGAGGAGCAACAGGAAAAAAAATGAAGATAAACCCTCCAGAATGAAAACTTTTTCATCTTCAGGTTCCTCTGAAAAGGAATGTGAAGTTTCACAAACCCAGTTTCTGCACAAAATAAAATACTTCTGTCACCTTTTTCTACAAGAGAAAACTTAGCAGCTCTATTACCATCCTTATGCAGATGGGGAAGACAGACAGAGAGGAACCAAGCTACTTCCCACTCCCAGAATGCAGGCTAGGTGCAGAGCCAGTAATTCAATGCAAAAACTCCCCAAACCCGCTTCACTACTTATAGGGTAATACTATCCTTATTACTGATTTTAATAGTTATCACCTTTCACTGATCCCAGCTCTTACTCATAAGCCCAAGAAAAAAAGCTTCAAGTACATGCACGTATACCCCTCTTACATAGTTGCTTCCTGAGAAATCTCTACAGCGAGAGAATAATTCTAGCAGCTCTTAAACTAAGTCCCCAGCTTCACTCAGTATTTTTCAAATTTCACAAATCAAAAGCAAATGTACTTCTGTAGGTCTCAAAACAAGCGATGCAAAACCTTCACTGCTGTTCTGAGTGACACCATCTCAGCCGCTCCACCGCAGGACTCAGCACGGCGATGAAAGGCTGCTTTGCTTTCCTGCCCTGTCACATTGGGTAAACCCCATTTTCCCTTGACAAAGCACTCTACCCGTGATATAGTCAGGCAAAAAAAGCTTTAAATGACTACTGTAGCATTAGAACTAAGTGATAGGAACTGAGAGAGATCTATTTCTAATGACAATTTATTTCCTCCTCCTTCATTATCATTTACATGTCACACAAGCTCCTGGCTCCACAGGAAAACATGCACAGCCAAAACCAGTCCCCACGTGCACCGCGGTTAACATCAGAAGCACCAACTCCAAGTGTCTGGGGCCATACCTCTCAGAAGGCCAGTCCACCTCTGGCAGAGTCAGCTGCAGCGGCGTTTGAGCCCTCTGGCTATTTGTGTCACCTCTAGACCCGTAAGAGACAGAAGCGGCAAACACGCACCACATTGTCAGCAGCCACTTACAGCCTGAGGAGTTAGCTTACAGCACCTTCAGCAGCAGAAATTAAGAGCTGAAACCACCTGCTACCCCAGCTGAGACCCCAAGTGGGGCTCCTCAGCTCCGGGAGCCCGCAGGTGGCTGCTGGCCACTGCCGGGCATGCTTGGAGTGAGACTGAAACGGTGCTGGCGGCACGCGCTCTGCCTGCCCTCCGGACACATCGCCAACCTGACGCTCACCCTTTACGCTCATCTTTCACTTATACATGTGCATATAACAAACATACCATCGTTGGCCAAGACAGTTATTAGGACAGGTATAAATGTGAGCAGACTGTAACCAAAACACGAGGCCTGGGAGTCTGCAGAGAGCTTGAAACAATAGCTGTCGGATGAGGAGCGTCCCATTTATCTGCACAATGTTAGCTCAGACGCCCAACAACAGGCATGTACATGTCAGAAGTCGTTAGCTGCTTCATTGGTAATTTGAGAACCGAGCACATGGGGCATCGCATCGTTCCACACCACTCGCTGTGAGTGACATGTCCTCTCGGATACCACAGTGGACGGCATTTGGGAGGCACCAAATTATCTTTTGTGAAGAAAAAGCTACGTGAGGACATTCCCCTGCCTTACTGGTGCAAACTCAAGCATCTTAGTAGAGCCCAGGAGGCTTCCACAGTTGTATCTCTAGTATAAGCACTATTTATCGTACAGGAAGATTCTCTTGGAGACTCATTTTGCAGAGATATGAGAGTAGCACAGCTTCTCCAAACAATTTAACTCACAGTCTAAAGAAAAATTAAAGAAAATTAGAACTTTCTCAATATGATATCTGCTTCCTTTCGCCAACATGGCCTCCATTTCCAGGCTTTTACAAAAAACACTGAATCTTTAAAAAGTCCTTACTTAATTTTCACAAAATTGCAATTTCTTTATAAGTTGTCCAATTGTTCAACATTTTTAAAAGAAAAAAGTGTATATTGCCAATGCATACACAGGTAATAATAATAATAAACAAATAATTCTCTGCAAAAAAAAGTGTTTCTAGAAAGTATTTTCCTTTTTTCCACTTCTGTAATCACACCTCAGCATAACACAGATTGAGTATTATGACATGATTGTGGTAAATGAACCCCAAAATTTGTTGCTGATATTTCTAAGAGGGAGTGGTTTTTTTGTCTGCATTTGTTCTTAAGAAGTCTGCAACATTATCAGTTGCTGAACAGATTTTTATAGGGAGAATCAACAGGGCATCACAGGGAGCCAGAAGTGACGGCAACCACAGGGAGCACCACTAAAGACTGTATCCTAATTACTGATACAAGAGGACACAAGAAGAAGAGTGTCCAACTCTCATGCATGCATGCAGAAGCACGCACTCACTCCTCTCCAAGAGCTGGCTGTGTTCCCAGCTCCCAGACCTATGCTTTTCCCACTGTAGACTCTGCCTCCGCTTTCTGGAGAGAGGGGATTCAGACTTATTTATGCTCATGTTGCTCCAGCTGTTCCTTTGCACAAGTCACTAAGTGGATTTGTTTGCAGTTCAGACTTATTCCCAAAAAGCGTACAGTTTCTATTCACCAACGATTGACAGTTGCACCACGAAACAAACCCCAAACCTCGGGGGTGTTTTCAGGCCATTTCCTGAGCCGGCACATGTTCTGACCCACCCCTGTTGCCTGCGGAAGCAACTCAGCCTCTAAACTATTGCTGCATGCAGCCTTGCTTCCTGAGGCCTCAAATGCTTCAGCTGTCTTTGGGGATAATTGGACTATGGCCATCCCCAGCAGTGGCCTTGGTCATCGAGCAGCAGAAAGCAGTGGCCCAAACTGGTGCATGCCACTTATGCAGCACAGCAGCAGGAATGAAGAAAGCAGAAGCAGGGAGCTGGAGGTTCAGGTGTCTGCAGCCCCATGTCCTCATCTAACACAGTGCAATGAGGATTAGCGCCATTTCATAAACCAAGTTTTCAGGCAGCAGGAAGGAATGGAAGCCCCAGTTCAGTAGCACTGTTTTTGTCCCAGCTCTCGATCACAAATCATAAAGTTCTGTTGGAAAGAGATTTTCACCCCTTAAAATTTCAAGCACTGAAATAGGGACAGTCTGGTAGGGAACACCCTGGGAGCAAAAGGCAGGATCCCCTTCTAAGAGTCCAGGTGTGTTTGCACCAGGACTGGAAATATACGCTGAATAGTAGACTGTGACTGAAGAGGGGCACAAAGGGAACACTCCATGCCTCTGTCCCACTGCCTGAGCATCCTCTTAAGCAAGAAAAATCAAAAGGCGAGGAGGATTATTACCGAGTTCAGGATGCAGAAAAATGCGCAGCAACATCTTCTGCTCGTGTCATAGTATCTGAACCTCATTTGCTATTGCTGCTTTGCCTAATCACCTAAACCATGATAAAGGAGGCACAACAAAATCTTTTGCACAGACCGAGACTGTATATGTGCATACTGTAGCCTCCCGCTTTCCTTTTGCCCAGATCTTCCACAAAAGCAGAACAACTTTCAGAAAGGAAAAAAAAAAAGGCAACTGTAAAAAATCAATTTTTAGAAAGAATGTAGCATGATACCATTTTCCTTATATGGCAACTGGTATCCCATGTGGAGTCTCAAACAATAGCCAGCCTGGCAGGGGGTGGAGTAAGAAGACGACTTGGGGGAAAAAAATTATATATATATATATTCCCTGCTGGCCCTCACCCTCCATTTCCTCTTGGATTTCTTTGTGACTGCGCTGAAAGGGGTCAATAGCTCCCAGCTTGAGAAATACAGCTTTTGAAAGGACTATCACCAGCATCTGTATTTAAAGCATGCCTTTTACTTCACAGCCCCCCCAGCTAATGCAGTGCTTTTAAAAAGCGAGCAGCAAGATAAACTTTCAGAGAAAAGGGGAAGAGTAGAGGAGAAACGGTACCTTTCTCCTTTGGTTTACTGACACTTTCACTGGAAAAAAGCTTGACTGGAAAAGCAGGGACAGGGAACATAAGCTGCAGACAATCTAAAGCGCTACGGATCATTACACCTTGCTTCAGTCACCACCTCCCCGTCCTTTAAAGTATGCTACAAAACCACATGAAGCAGCCAAGCACCAAGCTGGAAAAGAATTTCAACTGATTAAAAACAATGGGCAAATTAGCACTGGATTCATTGAACACATCAAAGCTTTGCAACTCAATCTTCAGTGTTTAAGAAATTCTGATTTGACAAACACAGGCAATCTAGTCAAATTTTAATAGGCTTAATTAACTTATCTTGATAATGAAACACTGGACCAGTGGCTAAGTTTATATTTAGGCTTTCTATTTGAGGAAATACTCCAGAAAAGCTATGGCACATTAGAGTCAGGGATTGATTGGAAGGGAGGAGGAACAGGATTGCAACCTTCTCCTTTTGTGTGACGGGACGTGGCCCGTGTGGAAGGCTGGCACGTGCGCACTTGTTCAGAACCCCTGGCCGCGCTTCACATTGCAGCCTCATTGAAACATCCAATAGCAATTATATTGCAGTTGCTTTCTCTATTAGGATGTGTTTTTTAATCGACTTTGGAAGTGGATGAATCCAAGTGTCCACACAAAGAGTTTGTACAGATCAGCTGTTGCTGTAGTTTGCAGGTATGAACAGGTCAAAACTCCATCCATGTGCTTTAGAAACTGAGTAACAGCAGAATCTCACAATTCATCTATCTAAGACAGCCCTGAAATTAACAGATGGAAAGGTGCAGTGGTACCTCCAGCAGTACCACACGCAGCAAAAAACTATTTCATATAGTTCCTACCAAATTGTGCAAGAGAGAAGTCAAAAATGAGGCCAGTGAATGCTCCAGAAACAGAGAAGTAAATTGCCTCTGAGAGTCTCTAGCATGAGCAGCATATGACTTTGCATTTCACTTTAGTTTCCAATCATACTATCTTTCTCACAGGCATTCAAATACATTAGTCTGTACCTTATCAGATCCTGAATTACTATTGTAGAAAAGCTCCTTCGAGTCTGAGAACTCTAGTTCAGAGACGTTTATGGGGCTGTAATGAGTACTGACAGATAAGCCACACTCATGCATACACACTTGCAACTGATGTCTGGTTTAACACAATACAGCCTTAAGCCTTCATAATACAGCATAGGAAACAGAATCCTCCCATTGCCTACTACTAATTGCATCTGCAGTGGTCAGGGGTTGAAAGAGAAGTAAGCAGATTAATTCTATTAGACTCTGCAATAGTATCCCAAGGGGACAAGGGAAAATCCCATCATTTAAAACAGGACTGGTAGACGCTGCTGGGAACGATGTTACATACTAGTAGGGGATTAAGGTTTTGGACTAAAGGGCCTCATCTTTTCTAGATCTGGTTTCCATGAGTCATTGCAATTAGAACTGCACGGCTTTTCTGTTTGTTTTTTTTTTTCACTTTTGGATGACCTGAAACATCTTGCCCAGTTGAAAATTAAATGATTTAATTAATTTCTTACTTAACCCGTTCCCCCCAACATACACTGCTTTATTCCTTTTCTTAAAAAGCTTTCTGTTTAAGGTAATTTTCAACATAAAATTATTTTAGAACAAGAGGTCTAGGCATTGTTTTATTAATATCTCATCTGTAACATTTTTCTTTTTTCAACATACTCCTCCCACACTTTTAGCCTATATTTATCTCAACTATATGAGCAGTCTTGATCCTCTGAAAGTACATTTTTGCTGAAAAACATTCCCCGTCCTGTAAATACAATGTAAGATTTCGCCCCTACAGATATGGCAGGCAGAGGTGACAAAGCCCCTCTCGAGCCAAATGAATAGAAAAAATCCTCTGCTCAGTCCACTGCAGCAAGGCCAGAGCCCAGCAGCAGCAGAGCCTGAGCATTAGGAGCGCTGTGTGCCTTACCTGCGTGCTGCTTTGAGGGGACAGGCCTTCAGAGAAATACTTGTTCTCCTCAAGAAGTCAGGTCGTACTAAACGCGCATCAGTCAGGGTCCTTGTTTCAGGTCCCTAGCACCGTGGTCCAGGCTGGTCAACCTGCCAGAAACAGCAATGACAAATACGTAAGACACACACCTCCATACTGGGCCTGAGGAGAAGAGCGTGACCTTGCTTTACTCACTTCTTCCCACTTAGGTAAAGATCAACTTTTTCTTGCACACCTGAAGGAGGTGAGGGGAAGCATCTGGCAGAGACCCTGAAGACTTTGTCAAGGCCTGGACTGACAGCAAAATCTTCCTCCTTACTTTCCAGTCCATTTAGACTGTCCAGAAAAGGGTTTTGACCAGAAGACAGAGGGAGGAACAGGACTATTTCCCAAAGAATAAGAGAGGAGCAACAGAGTTGCTCTGCATCTTTCCCTCCTGCTTCCCTGTGCAGCAGGGGAGAGTCACCAGGGAAACAGGAGAGGACAGGAACACCGGGAAGAGATGCTGTGAGTTCCCCAAAGGCAAGTCCCAGTGAAGAGGATGGAGTAGTGTGTGAAAAAACAAAGGTAGTTAAATGTTTAAGACATATGTGCATACACACACACACACACACACCCCTTCCTGTACTGTATGCAACAAATAGTGCACACACATGTTCACTTACTGGATAGACGTTAGAGTACAACTATGCTGGACTGAGTGAGCCGGTAAAGATGAAGGATGAAAAGAGGGCAAGGTGATGGAGCTGAGAGGCAGGTAAGGGTGGGATGAAGATACCAACAGAGCCAGGAGGAGAAGGGTTCAGTGGGAGACGCTCAGGTGGTGAAAGCAATAAGCAAGAGAAAGAAGGTAAATCAGAGCCTGGAGAAAGGCAGGAAAAGCCAGTGGGAAAGGAGGAGGGATCATGCCAGATCTTGTCCGTTTTCTCCTTGCAGAAGTCAGCCAGACCCAGGGCACAGAGGTGGAGCCAGCACTTAACAGAGCAATTGCTCCATAACGGCTTCTCTCTGGAGAACAGCACCAAGCCTGGATCTCATTCTCCCTGACAGCTCCAATTCAGATATGAAGCTGGCGCCACGCAAATCCATTTCATAGCATTACTTCTCTCCTCCCCAGTCTACCTTGCTGCTTTGCCCCTCCAGCATCCCAAAGCCAATGCCAACCATTCACATGCAGCATCAGGGAGCATCAGTGTCCCCCCTGCATCACAGTGCTTAGTAACTCCTCCAGGGTCCAGATGAAAAGCTGGGGGAGAAGATCCTTTCACAGCAACTGCACCCAGCAATCCTGTAAGGCACTGAGACAGGGCTGCAGCCAGACATCTCAAGCTCCCCTTGTCATGCTCTCTGGAGAAGACAGCCCTACTGAGCTGAGCTAGCATTTATTTGTCAATCCAGTGGATTACAATGCCACTAACAAGCCGGCTGGGAAGTGCTAATGTCACACCAGACCACGTGAAAGGAAATTCCTGCCATGCACACGGGTATCAGCCCTCTGTCAGCAGCCCCCTGCTCCCCTCCACAGAAGTGCTATTTCACACTTCCCCGGGAGAAGGGAGAGGGCTCAGTGGGACACAGGAGCGCTGCACGCTGTGCCAGCCCGAGACACCCTGCCGAGGAGCGCTCTGCACCCTGGTCGTTCATCTTACGTGTGCTAGAGGAGCAATGCGGTCTAGTGAGCAGAGCAGGGGCCCACCAAACAGGTACTCAGGCAGATGTTCTCCTTGCCCCCGTCCCTAGCGGACTCACACACTTTCAGCTAAGCTTCATCCTCCTGTGGGTGTTTGTTTACAAACCTCTTCCCTGCTCTGCACAACCTGGCACTTCAAATACACACATACTAACCACATCCTGGTTTCTTTAAAGGGGAAGGGCAAGTATTTGAGAGGTGCAAGCGCTTGCATATACAAAATGCATACATCCATATACTTCTGCACAGGACAAAGCATCTGCTGCCTAATAGAAACCTACCCTACTGAATGAGGTCCTAGTCCTTTCAGACATGCAGTACTGGGTAGTAACTCCCAGCCTTTGGAGACAGTGAGGAAAAAAAACGTTAATTTATTCAGCTTTGTAAAGTGCTCTGAAGCCACAAGATGGAAAGTGTGACAGGCAGGTGTACTGAGAGTCATCAAAAATTTGATTCAATGGCATTTTTAGTACCAATTTTCCCTTTCCATTATGGAAGAACAGTGCTGTCCATGTAGGCAAAACCCATTCATTCCCTATTACTATTCCAGTTGACGTACCACTGTGATCAGAAGCAGAGCGCTCTAATATATTTAGGGTCACTAACATTGTATTTTGTCTTCTGTGCGTAGTTGCTCAGATGAGAGATTTCAATCATCTCTATTCAAGGAACATTAAGAAACAGAAGATATCTCAGGTCCTCTAAATCCTCCTCTCCAGTGGGGGATCGTGCCTCTCCCCTCCCCCCTGCTTTGTTTACATCTAATCCAATTGAGACTGTCTCAAGCAGCGGGAATATTTTCCTTTCCCTCAGCAGACCTCAGAAAAGCCTGACAGAGACCAGTCTTCAAGACTTGTTGCCTGCATAAACAGTCTGATTTTTTTATTTTAGTTAATATGATTCCTTTGATTCCCTTCCTAATGACTAGAGCAAAGACAGCAGCATGTGTGAAACCTGAATAAGGACAATAAAAACCAGGGACCTTCTCTGTGGTTGATGCAGAGGGACAAAGAGGGACAGCAACACCAAGGGATCCGACTGTTCTTTAGCCCTGTAGGTGAATTTTAGAGAAGTAGAGCCAGTAGACTATGTGTCATCTGGGCTTAATACATTTTTAATATTAAAACAAAAATAAACAAAAGCTTCATGTGGAATTTCTCCTAGTTAGTTGCCCTGGTCTTACATTCTCTCTAATGACTGCTGGCTGCTATCAGAGACAAGACCCCGGATTAGACAAGATCTGACCCAGCCTAGCAGCTCTCTGGTGTCCCTTCCACAACACTGTACTAAGGTACACCCTTGGGGCTTTAGACTCTGTGCCTCCTGAGTTCGATTTGATTTAACGGGTACAACAGACTCTGCTGGAATTAAGCTTTTTTATTTCTATTTTAAATCCAGCCCTCATCACAGCTTCCTCCCCACTTCAATGTTTGTTTGCTTTGGGGCCCCAACGGTGGTATATTTTGCAAATGACTTTTTTTTTTTTTTCATCCTTGGATACGTCTACAATCATACACATGCTTGTATAAAGCCACTTAATCAAGCATAAGGAACAAGAGTTTGCACTATGTACTGACACAGATCGGGAGAAACACAAAGCATTCACATTTAACATTTTATACATCAAAAGTAACACCAAAACAGATGTAAAACAAGCCAATTCCTCATTATATTTTACACTTACCACAACAGAAATCTTTGTGCATTAAATACAACTGAAAGGGAGCCGTGGAGTTGGCATTAGCTTGACAGATGCTGAGATAAGCTGCACCAGAAAGGAATATCTCAGCCTGAAACAGTGCATGTTAAAAAGGCATCTGCTTATTGTTTGATATGTGTATTTATTTACACAGACAGCTGGCTGACATGCTGAAAGGTTGGGGAGGGTGGTGTAGGCTGGCATTTTTAACTCTCAGCAGGCATTCAGCATGCAGTTTGTTATCCTTTGGTCACGTCACAAGCTTCCATTTTATTGCTGAGTGGTGGCAAAAGGGAGGAGCGGGGAAGGGAAGGCAGGGTCCCCTCTGCTGCATAGGCTTGGCTCCCCTCCAGGAGCCTGCCCTCAGCACGCAAAGCAGAGCTTCCAAGCTCAGCTTCCACAGGCACACTGCCCCTAGGGCTCATCCTCCAACTTCTGGGGCCCCTGTGCCTTTGATACAAACATAAGAGTCCCTCAAAAGCAAGTCAAGCACAGCTTCTTGTGCATAAAAAGAGATCTTCTTTAACAAGAAAGAAAATTAATTAAGTGGGTAAAATCCCACAGGTTGGAACAGCAGCTGAGGAATTATCTTTCTATCAGGTTGGTAATGAGGACTAAAAAACCTCACACAGACATTAACAGCTTTATATGGGCTCATTGGCATTCCAGATCAGACGCGAAGTTTGGCATTCCCAGGAGCAGCAGATGTAGCTCCAGTTACAGACCAGACCCTGGGCAAACCACAGTTCGCCCTGTTGAAAACAGATCACCGTGATGCCTGGAAATGAAAGGTACATACCTATCTAGCAGAGTAACTTTTTCCCACAGAAATTATGCCCAGGGAGACTGCAGGTCACAACATCCAATGCCCCACGTTCATCTGACACACCTCTGAAACCTGTGTTTAGATATACACGTGCGTGTGTGCATGAGAGAGAGATTTATTCAACACGCTGGGGGGAGCGTGAACAGCCAACGCACGTCTAGGCGCACATCAAAGGACACGATCAGACACTGACCAAATCCCCTTCCTTTACCCTATTGACTTTCCCACAAACACCACTGGCTGCTTAACTGTCAACACCCACAAGTACTATTCAGTTCTAAAAAAAAATGCAGATTATTTCCTATTCCCTGCAACGGAAAGACTACCTGATTTGGGGTCAATGACAAGAAGACAAGCAGTGATGCATTCACATAACCACTGCAATAGGGGATCACTACCATGAAGAAGCCAGAGAGCCTGTGGGGCCCAACATTGAACTGTGCCAAGCTACTAAAAGCTACATTTCAGAAATGCATTAACTTCCCTGGCTACTAAGGTAAAGGAGTCTGCCCTACCCCCACCCCCCCGCCCCAAAAAAAAGAAAGAAAAAAATAAACTACTGGCTACCTTTCCAAAAATACGCCTTTGGACATCTTTGTTACAATTCGTATGACAAGAGTCCCATGAGGCCCCACAGGACCAAGCTTTTTACTGTGCACAGCATGGAAGAGCCCCTTGCCCGAAGAGCTTGCTGCCTAAACAGACAAAAAGCGGGAAAAAAGGAAATACTAGTATTTCCCTTGTTACAGATGGGAAGTAGAAATCCAAAGAGATGCTGGTGGTAAAATCAGACAGGAAGCCAGTGACAGAACTGGGAAGGAAACATCTTCAGTCTCAAGCCTATTCCTTCATTACGGAGATCACTTGTTTCTTCCTTTCTCATTCTCCTGTCTCTCCCTGAAAGTTCTTTCTTTTACAGCTTGTAAAGTTCATCCTTAAAAGCAAAGTCCACAGCCTACTCGTGCTTCTCATTTTCAAGGACAGGAGGCTTAGGGATTCTGATGTACGTGAGCACAAGGAATTCTCAGCTGGCACCCAAAAACTGCCCCAAAGAGGCCAATTTCTCCCCTTTAAATGAACAGCAAATGCTGGTATGTGCTGTTTCGTATAGGCTTTTAATATACCTAATTACGGGGCCTTCAGCTGACCAACTCAGAACCACGCTAGTGCACGTACCTCTGAAGCAGATGTTTCATATATTACCTGTGTTATCAATCAACACAGATAATATCCCTACCAGATGAGACAATTATTTTCCAATTACATTGAAATGAAAGATACGTCTTGCAAAGGTTTCACTAATTACCCAGGCTTACCAAAGGCTAAGGATAATGCAATATTTTCCCACTATCTCTGCCTCTCGTTAATCCAAATGCCCTCCGTGCCCTAAACCTATTGGATAAAGAAACCAATGGCACTTCCTGAGCAATAGGATTAAATTACCTGCTCCAAGGAAGCAAGTTGCCTAACAGAAGTATTTGAATTATTAATAGCAATTTCCAATCATTTTATATCATCTTTTAACAAGCACCACTACTTCCTTAGTTTCTCTTGGGTTTGAAATATCCGTAGTGCATATACAACAACAGTTAGTCTAACTGTTTTTTCAAGTTATTCTTTCTGGTTTGACTCAGAAAGAATGCTTTCTGTCAGCTTGAACTGTTAATTTAGGTTTGCTGTTGCTGCTCTCTCCCCTTGCCCTGAATAAAGGGCTGGCTGATCCCTGGGATACTGGGGCACAGCATTTGGGTTTTCACACTCAGGCTGTCACTCTATTAGCTCTGACAATCTGGCTGTTTTGTATCATACTTTTCTAAGGCTCTCATCTACCTCTCCTATCTCTTTCCTTGGATTCAGCTGAGCATACACATTGACACCTTTGGCCAGGATGTTCCCAGAACTACAGGAGCATCCAAGGGTGGACAGAAAACAGACGTTCAAGGCAGCACGCACTGTATGTGCAGCAAGGGCATGTGTCTTTTACTAGCAATTCAAACATCTGCCGGTAGTGAGGTTAGTTTGGAAAGGCTTTGATTCCCACCTAGGGAATTTAGTGTCATTTGCTTTCTCTATGAGAGTGCCATGGGCTTCCTTATGCAGTGTTTGATCCAAATATACTCTCATGCATTACAGAGTTTTATGTATAATACATGTGTGTGATTCTGGTCCTTCAAAAGATTTCTCAGTAAAAAAGGTAATATAGAATGGAGCACTTCATGGAGTTGTATAGCTCTTCAATTCTATTTTGGAATGTGTCATTAGTTCTGCACAGCTGATATCTCTGCTTTATCTTCTTCAGATCCCCTTTCTTTAAACAAACTCCAGATTCCCCCCACCCCCCAAAAAAATGCGTCTTAAGACCTGATTGTTTTTCCTGAAAGACACAATAATTTTAAAGGACTTAGCAGTAGTATTTCAAGCGGAAAAAGCTTACAAAAACCAATAATCAAATGGTAAAGGCCAAGGAGAAAGCCACAGCCAGTTATGGAAAGGGATATGCAATGCTGTTCTATTATCCTCTTGAAATGAAGAGTAGAAGCTTGAGAAATTCCATTCCAGTGCCTGCAACTCCGCCTAAATCCTCCTGACCACAGTAACAAAGTTATTACATACCACACGTCTTGGCATTTTCATCATGTTCCAAATATTTAGCATATGGCTCAAAGGTTTCGGCCCTTCGGACTGATGAATCTTGTGATCAGCACATGAAATCAGATTGATAAGTGCAAAGAGAAAAGGAAGATGATTTTCCAAGACAGAGAGGAAACGACCCTCTACCCTCATGTCCTCCTTTATTTTCCCCACCGAGCAGGTCAGGTCTCCTTGCCCACATGCTGCATCACCTTAAGCTCTGCCACTCGGTGTCCAACCTTCTGCTCTTCTTAACTGCCTTCTTCACAGAATTTGAGGTGCCTCTAGCTGCATAGGTGCAAATAAACCACAATAAAAATTTGATTTTTGCAAATTACTGACCTTAACCTCTGAATAAAGGCTACCATAGAAGGGTACAACACAACTCTTGTCCAAGTCAGTCAAATTAGAGCAGCTCTAAAGATATCAGTGAGAAAACTTTATTGGAACATTCAAGCCAGCAAAGACACACACCACACATGGGAGTACAGTTTAACTGACTTGGTTGGAAATTATATTGTCATTCTGCAGTAGGGCTGTTAATGGCAGGAAACTGTAGTAAACGAAGAGCTGAGCCCTACAGAAATAGCTACTAGATTTTCAAGTACCAAGAATCAGATGCCAAAATGTAAATATTATTAAGAACATAAATTTTAAAGGCCTCAAAAGGGTTTACTCTTTCTGCACGACAGAAAGGCACCTATTCATCGCAGAAAGCCAGTAACTGGAACAGATGAAGAACGTACAGAAGTCAGCCAAACAAACAGCAGCATAAGATAAGAAAGAACTCCAAGTTCGCACCAGGCAAAGGGATACATCTATTCTTTTGTTCTTCTCCCAGAAAATAAAAATTGAAAATTGCGATATTTTAAGAGCTATGATTTTCTTTTTACTTCCTCCTCCGATCACCAATCCTTCAGGAAAGAGCAAATCTAATAGTTTTTTTTTCTGGAATGCAATGTAAAAATGGTCGAAACTTTTCAATGGTCCAAAAGAAACATGACTACCAGTAAATGTATTAGCAATTCCAGCATGTGGTAGAAATAGAGAGATGAGGTAATTTTTTCCTTAGCTAAGGCTCAGTTGTACAAGCACCTTAAAGCCATTTTGTACTGTGTGGCATTCAGCAAAATTATAGTACGACAGAATGGACTGACTAGGGAGAAGGCAGCTATTTATTTCTTGCTGGTATTTTCTCACGATGGTGCTTTTGAGGACTCATACCAGGTTTCATTACTAGGGCATGTCCCCAGTTTGCAAATGTTTTTCATCAGCTGCTTTTCCCCCAATGCATCCCACTGGTTTTCTCTTCTACCCTCTCATTCAACAGCTTTAAACAACTGGTAATCGAAAGCAGGACAGTATAATGGAAGTTGAAAGTATGGAGATGGTCGGGCAGTTTAGCTCAAGGACTATTGGTGTTATTACAGGTCACACGCAGAACAAAATACTCTGCAGGTTCTGCAACAATGCTGAATGAACCCAGTTCCCAAAGGATCTCCCAGAACTGGAGAAATGGGATGCCACCCCTCTGAAAGCCGGAGAAAGCAAGCCCTTTAGGTCACTGACACAGTGCGTCAGCAAAGGAACATCTCTTCCTCGCTTTATTAATACAGTTATTAAAATGTGAGACAATGTTTTCTGTTGTAAAAACACTATATTGTCAGAGAATACCCTTTTGGAGGACTCTAAGGCAACTAGTGACGGAGCACTTCTGAGCCTGCTGAACGCAAGAGGAGGAGGGAAACAGCAATTCCATTCAAACTGAGGGCAAAACTCCATGTCTGCCAACAGGAGCACAACCAGATCCCAAGCAGATGGATAGGGGGAAGCTTCACTGGGAAGGACAAAGTTTTCAGAAGTGGTCAGTGGTTTGGGGATGCATCTATACAAATGTCTCAATCTGGGTATCCAGGACTCCTCAGGCAAGAAATGCTTTCTGAAAACCTGGCTCTTTGAAAGTGTTTCAAGTGAAGCAAAGCAAATCTGACCCATTCCCAAAACTTCTGGATGTCATTGAAATAAATGGTGGGACTTCTGCCTTGCTCACTTAGCCCACAATTTTAAAAGTGTGTCCAAAATACTGCACATGCTGCTGTTACTATCTATGTTGCTTTCAGAGCCTGGTCATGCAATAGGCTGTGGAAGCCAAAATGCAACTTTTTATCAGCCTGAGCAATAGAGAGGGATTCTGACTCTTAGGTTTCCTCCTGACAATGGGACTGCAAATACTCTTTGCCATTGCAGGGGCTATTCCGTCCAACCAAGATCATGCATTCTGCTTTTCCATTACAGAGCTGCCTGCAAAGGTATGTCTTGAAAATGAACATGGCCTTACCTTTTGCTTGACCTTCCCCCATGCTTTTTTTAAATTTCAGCTTCATTTTTTTTTCAGCATTTCAATAAATGGCACATCTGCAATTCAGCATTTTGCACCAGTCAAGAAACAGTGAGAAACAGGGAAAAAGATGAACGCTATCTGTAGAAAAGTTTGACTAAGGCAGGGTGTGAATTAAAATCAGCCTATTGGCCTTACAATCAACCACAGGAGCTTTTACTAGCACTTAACATTTGACTGCACCATTCCACAAGAGTCTAGAGGAGGCAGCATCCCCGCTAATTAGGCAGGGATTGCAATCAGGAAAACATGACAAGGAAATTATCAACTGCACAAATACTCTCTACTGCATTATTTGTTTTGGACTCTTGGGCACACAAGCACAGAAAGAGGCTCCCAGCACAGTTATGGCATAGCTGCTACGAGAGCATTACCTGCTCTGGACAGCTGTATTTCATTTTGGATGGAGTTAGGCATTTAAAGGTCCTCAGAAAGCAGCTCCTGGCTGTGATAAGCTGAAGCGAGCTCCTTCAAGGGGAAACCTTTGTTCCCTTTGACTCACCTCGTGAAAGTTGCTGCTTATAATCTATGATTACTTAAGTCGGCTGTAATGTCTGGCTACCAGTTGGCAAGATACAGCAGTCTGCAGACAGCTCAAGCTAGGACCATGAATAAATAATTTCCACCAGCTGAGAAATGTTTTCTGGCACATGGGAAGTGAGCCCAGCAACTGGGAGGAAAGACGAAGCCTTAGGAGGCTATGAAACCTTGCTCTTTTGCACTGATGGTGCAATCAAGTGGTACTGATTGGTTTCAGCCTTTGAGAGGTTTCTCAACACTTAACGGCACCAGACACCTCTTCCAAGGCATGAGCAAGTCAGTCTCAAGACAGTAATGAAAGAGAGATGTAGCATGCATATCCCTCACCTAAGTACACCTCAGAGTGAGTTTGCCAGAGCTCGAAAGACACGTGTTGCCAAAGCATTCGGCCCACCCTATCTCCTAGCTAAAACATAAACCAGCTGCATTTAAATGAAAGGCAGGTGAGAAGGACAACTAAGGTTCAGGCACCAGCTGCCATCCCAGATGAAAGCAGTCAGAGCAATGTTACAGCACCAGTGTCGAGAACCAGAGGCCTCCTTCCCCCTTGGACCCAGCCTCCAGAGCAAGACAGGTGGAGGAAGCATTTGGCTCACCATGAGTTTTTCTTCCTCAGTACCTCCTTTGAACGGCTGCCACACTGTCCTGCTCTTACCTAGGGCCAGGTGAGTCAGGGATCTCCTTCAACCATCCTGTCCCTGCAGCTCACGCTCAGCCAGCAGACTCCTGAACCAGGAGTCAACTGGCAATGAAGAAGGTCAACCTAAATGATCAGTGTTGTCTCCTCACCAAGTTCTCCTCTGCCAAATGAATTGCCAACCAGTAAGACAAGAAAGCCCTCACTAAAAACAGCCACATGATGCAAGAGCGTCTGTCTCTGTGCCCAGATAACGCTCAACAGGGCCCTTCTCTGTCTGCGGCTGTTTCCAGAGCACTGCAACCAGAAAATCCAAGCCAGACAAGTAGCTCTCCAAGGCAGACATTAAACATTCATTTGTAATAAACACCCTCCCGAGCCCCAGGGACCAGTGAGAGGTGTAGGGAAACACAGCAAACAGAATCCAGAGAGGCCAGACTCACAATGCCTCTCACTGTGGTTATTTGAATATGCGAAGAAAAAAAAAAAAAAATAGAAGTATTTTCAAAATGGTCCATGTGCTAAGAAACAGAAATGCAATTTTATATTTTGGACACTTTAGTTCTTCAAGGGCAGTTTTCCCTTATCTCTGAACAGCAAGAGAGCATGCTTCCCACTGTTATTTTAGAAATGTATAAAAGAATTTCAAGCATGCTCTCTGTGTTGCTTTGCAACGCAATCCTTGGACTGAAGTGTCTCCACACTTGCAATCTTTTTATCTTCTCTCTCCGGAGCAAGGGGAGCAGTTGGGGAGGGCAAGGGAGAAAGGGATCTGTGAGACCACAGAACAAAGACTGGGACTTGGGAGAGCGGCCGGGTATTGCTCATTTAATAGCTTTGGCTTGTCCAGTTAGAGCATTGCATTTTATTTATCTATTGGTTTTATATTCACAGTACTGCGGTTTTAAGCAGAACTGTGGGGTTCTAGGAACATATAACAGGAAAAATCTTTTAAAATCAGATGGAAGGACACACATAAGTCAGGGGGCAGCCAGCACTGAGGATGGAGGTCACTATATGCAGTTTCCACAGGAAATGCTTATAACTGTTAACAATACATATGTGGATCTTTTTCATATAATTTCTTAATTTCACATAGGGGAAAAATAAGTATTATAAAGATCAGTATTTTAATATCATAGCAAGAAGATGGTCAAACACAGTTAAAGTAATAAAAATGCAGCTGAGTGCATAGCTGAAGCTTTACAGCAAATTTGTTCGTTTATGGTAATGTCCACTGTGTATTAGTATTTCCATAAATACTTTTGTAAATAAGATTACCAGCAGAAACTGAAACAATTCTTTTTAAACAAATGTTAAAGAATGGCTGCAGAATAAGAATTTTGTAATTCAATGCAAATATTCGTGCAAGAAGCTAGATCCTATGAATTATACGCATTTAGTCAAGGAGCAGAGATACTATTGTGTGACCTATATGTCAAAATACAAACTGAATTGTGCAGCTGGAAGCTGAACACTTGAATACCAGCCACTGAATACTAAAAAGGAATTGCTTGTAACAACCAGCAAACCAAGAAACAATCTATGAATAATTTCAAATCACTCATGCAACTGAGAAGTCAATAAGCTATTTGTAGACAATTTGTCAATAGAACTTCTTCCATAGAAAATTATATTTTAAAATTGCTACAAATTATTCATGTAGCTATCACAAGAACAGTTATGATTCATCATGAGGAGACATGAGTAATTATACCAGGGGTTGAAAAGGCATTTTCTTTCTTGTATTATATTCTGTAACTGATCAGGTGTATTACGATAATATTTTTAGTTATAATTCTGCTGATCCCCAAGGCATAAGCCATTAGTGAGTGATGGAGGCAAGGTGATGAAACTTGATGGCTAAGTAGTCTGATTCGCTCTCACCAAGTTTGAGCAAAATCTGACGTCAATGAATCTGTACTTGAATGTACTAATGTCATTATTCAATCTCATTCTCGTGGGTGGTCATACCAGATAATAATTTCATTCTCTTGATTTGCAGAAAAGCAGTGACACCTTCAATTCAATTCAGCTCAACCCTCTTTAATCCTTTAAAAATTTAAAGTACGTTATTTGCTACTATTGTCCAATTGAAAAAAAAATACAAACCTTCCTAGAGCTGGATTCTCCAAGAATGCCTAAGAGCTCTCTAAGAGCTGCAGGACAGGGATCCTAAGCTGGACATGACAGTTGGAAAAAGAAGATTGGTGACCTTTCTACACCGATAAGTTAAATCAATTATTTGTTGGATTTACCACAGTACTGCATGGAGAGGCAGCAAGTGGCTGCCAAGAAGCTGCAGTCCCCTGGGGTTCACAGCAGCAGTTCCTGATGGAAACTTCACAATCCTTCCAGTTCATGACGAAAACAGCAGGTTAAGGGACACAAGGAAAGCTGGCCCTGTTCAACTGTGATGAGATCTACTCCAGGAGCAACAGGAAACACATTTTTAGAGGGGTCTTATTCTGAAGGAGAGAATTCCCAGAGCCACAGGTCTTGTAAAAGCATTAAGCTTCCTTGACCTCAGTAATAAAATGGCAGGAGCCAATGTTACTGCAGAGATTTTGCAACATTTAAGAACAAATTCATGGTCTACTTCTCTCATCAATTTTGAGTTTCCTTTGCTTTATCAGTTCTTCTGTTGTTGGCCTAACAATGGAGAATGGTAAGTGACATCTTCTGTTCACACAGAAGCCTTTATTCCTTTCCTCTTGACCTGAAATTAGAGCACTGCAGTAGATGGTCCGGGAGGCACTAATCACATTGAGTAATCAACCAAGTTTGCTAAATCACAGAAACCAGAGCAGCAGAAGGGGGGAAAAACCTCTCTCCCAAACAATTTGAGGGTTTTGTTACTCTTCATTGGGTCACGTATCTTCATTCATTTGGGGTTCTACCACCTGCCTCTCCTAAAAGGTTTACAGCTCCCTGCGTGTTGCACCTCAGCAGTGCAACATCTCGTCTCCACAGCCTTCCATAAATTACACATTTGGGGAAATGTTAACAACCATGAGACTTAAAATATTTCCTGTGTATTTTACAAGTGGTCTCAAACACTTGTACTGTTTCCTTCAGATCAGGTACAAGACCAGATGAAGAACTTGCTCTCAGGTGCAACTTGATATCTCCAGAAAAGCAGCAGGGCAAGGTAAGCAGATGGTTACTTTCTGCTAAATACTGTTTTTCCCTGTAATTGTACCTCTCCTGGCTGGCATGAGATTCACTGGCAGTAAATGCTGTAACAAGGGTAGATTACAACTTGCATTAGCACATCAGCGTGGTATAACGAAGCATTCAAACAAGACTAATGTCTTTGGAATTGAGAGAGAGAGAGAAGGTAATTGAAAAGGACAGGAGAGTGGTCACAAATATACTACGTGTTAAGTGTGGAGTCCAACAATTTGGAAGTGGCTCTGGCACGGTTGTCTAGTCAAGATTAATCACATTTCTGCCAGCACTCAGCCACGCTTCTGTGATGTCCCTTCCCTGGACACTCTCTTCTCCTGTTTGGGTCACCAGTCAAAGGCAATCCTAGGACAACAAGCACCTCCTTTGGGGCTTTATTTAAACAAACAGACAGCTCCTCCTGAAGAACTGCCACTGTCATAATGACATCCAAACCATTTTTCAACATTTCACGATGTGTTTAAGGAGGAGAGATGCTGTCAGGCTGAAAATCTCAGCCAGCTGGCCATTAGGAACCAGCCACACTTCTTGGGATGACTGACTTTAACTCTTTTCTTCGTATTTCTTGCCTTGCCTCTCCTCAGGATAAAGTTCCAGTATAACTGTGTCGCATCCCCCAGCTGCAGAGGCTGGGCAGAGTTTGCCTGGGACACCCTGGAGCTCTCCCAGCTCAGGCAGGGGGGAGGCGAGAAAGCTCCCAGACTCGTCCTCCTGATACACTGAGAAACTTTGCTGTCATGAGGATACTGAGCCAACATGTCACGTTTTTTGGGCCTCACAGAAAATCCATCTTTAAAAAAAACCAACCAAACAAACAAAACCTTACTTCCTTTTAAAAAGGAACTGTAACATCACCAGGAAAAACAAGCAATTAAAACTCAGTTCCCAAAGAATTTTACAGTGGTCACTTGACTCTGTCCTGAAGAGACTAACAACTTTATTACCTCTTCTCTCACTAACATACCCTTAACCTATCCCAGCTTCACAACTACATTTTCTCCAACAGATGGTCTAAGTGATTACCATAACTTTGCTAAACTCAGGGAAAGTGTTCTCAACATGTATTTATTTAGTTTTGAAGGCTGATGCTTCTATTTCTGACATGAGAAACCACATTTGCATGTTTATAAGGTTACCTCCCCCAACAGTATCAATAGGCCTAATAAAAGATACAACCTACTTTCCCTGTCAACCTTGCCCAAGAAACTGCCACCACTAGATGTATTTCAGTACAGCTCTTCCCACTGAATCTGCTTATGTGTTTCTTTGCCCGCCTGTGTTCGTGTTTCAGTTGATAAAGGATGAAACACTAAAAGCAACAGCTTTCCCCTTGAAGCATACTAAGGCATTTGCTTGCTGTAGCATTTGTATTTGCTGCCAGTACAGGCAGGATCATGTCATCCTTTTCTTAGACCAAGTGCTCAGGGAGGAAGAGATCAGCAGGAGTAGAGCTTGCGCTCACAAGCAAGAGACCTTGCTTTCAAGTCCTTTGTACAGTATTTATGAAGTATCGATGGAAGCAGTAGGCGGCAGCTGGTTAACATCCTATAACACCACTACAGAACGATTTTGACCAGAAGTTAAAGAGAGCCTCATAATTAATTGAGGCTGCAGGAGGAATGCAGGCAGACTAACTAATTACCTCGGATACTCTGGCTAAGGCGCTTGCTGTTGCAACACGTGTTAGGGGATCTCTAGTGTTCATAAGCAGGCAGGATCTCTGTTTTGTGTCTCCGCTAAAGATGCATTTCTAAATACCTAACACAGCTCCCTCAGCCAGAGCCCTCACTCTTGTGTTGTACAGCCATCGTTTTCCTTTCTCTTGCATAGCACAGCCTCCCTCAGATCTGCATTCCGCTCCTGACAAACGTAAGATTTCCCTGTTATGTACCAACCGGCAGGAGAAACAA
This sequence comes from Nipponia nippon, assembly GCF_047370975.1. Lineage (NCBI taxonomy): Eukaryota > Metazoa > Chordata > Aves > Pelecaniformes > Threskiornithidae > Nipponia > Nipponia nippon. The sequence goes on along the minus strand of NW_028262291.1, from coordinate 26,188,792 downwards.
AATGTGACTATTGAGGTCAGCATAAAATAATATTGGAATTGCCACCCCGGCCCCCAGCCCCCCAAGCTGGACATTTACTTGGAAACAATCAGAAAATCATTCTTGCACTGAGAACCTTGTGAGGTTCAGCAAAGCGAGCATGAGGCAAATGGAGTGGGCATATTACAAAAAAAAAAAAAAATAAAAATCAAATCACATCTCTTCAGAGACTCAGTGGAAGGAAAAAATTAGACTATCTTTAAAATAACTTTCATACAGCATTGGCCAAAATGCCCGCTAAGGGTACTCATACAATAAATCATTTTTTCAGATTTCTGCTTAACCTTGTGGCCTTTTAAACCCATAAGTGGAAAGCCTTTTGGTTAGAAAAAAGTAAAAGGAGGCATCAAGTTAAAAAGTTCACCTGGCAAATATGCAAGAGGCTTAAAAACTACCAGCCTCATTTCCCCAGATTAATCTGCAGTGCAAATGTGAAGATGCTAATGATTTATTTCTCACCCCTCTGCACCAAATCCCTCTTGGTCTCTTTAAGACAGAAAAATGAAGAATAATAATAATAAATGTATGTGCTCCTTTCATTAACAACTCTGAGCTCCCATTTCTGACTTGGTATTAAAACATCAAACACGAGCTCCCCAACCCCCATCACACTGGGTGATCAATGCTTCTTTACCACTTAGAGAAGATCTAAAGAGGCACCTAATACATTTATTATGTTACAGTCACCAGCACAAATTCTTTTCAAAACGTAATAATCCCCTCCACATGACACTTAACTCCCCAGTAGGTTCTTTTGCAGTCAGGTTAATAACCTTCATATTATGTAGGTAAAAGAAGATTAACAGTGAATGTGTTGAATCCAAGTTTATAGTATGGTACCTCCTCCTTTTGTTTGGTTCCAGGCCCTGCTGGCCTCTGTCTAGGACTTGACAAATAAATCCCATTTGGCATTGCTGGCAAATGCTTCTTGATTGAGCATTTGGGATCAAAGACGGTCTTCTCATTTCCTCACACCGCAACCCTAGTGGTCTAGTCTTGCTTTAATTTGTCTTCCTAGTCCGGTAGAAACAGTAGCAAGAGAGAGAATAATTCATTTCCCTGAAGAAATTCAGCTCTCAAAAATTTATTTCTAAGTATTGCACTTTACCCACATTGCCTTTAGAACAAAATACCATATTTTCAGAACAAAATACCATATTTTCAAACTTCAATAGGCACCCAAGCTCCTCTAAACTCACAAAACCCTCAACACAAGACAGAAGAGCAAGCTCTAAATAGCACTTTGTATTCTTAACAAAAGGTAGGTGTTATCTCTCTCTCCTGTCTTTCCTTCCTGAAAACAGCACCCAACAGATCTGCAAGCACAGCCTGTTCTGCCCAAGCCAGGAAACCCTCGGAGCAGCAGCCTCCCCCGTGAACCAAAGCAGCAAAAATTCTCTTCAGGTGTATATATATATATATATATATATACACCTCAGGTATATATATATATATATTCAGCACGGCACGGAGTAGAAACCACCTTGCTCTGCCAAGCAAGGCTAAGCAACCCAGGTCAGGCGCCTGGCAAAACATCCCCATCACCTCTTTGGTACAGCTTGTTCTGCTCAGGGCTGTTCTGTAGAGAAGCTTTTGTGCTGATAACATGTGCAACAACCAGGTGCAGGCAAGAGCAACTGGGCTCATTCAGCACGGAGCAGAGACAACAGGAGGTGGCTGGGGAGGAAAAGAAATATGGGAAAACAGGAAAAAGGCAGAAGGTCCTGAAATTCTGAAGTGCTTTAGCCTAATGAGAAGAGGATTTTACAAATAGCAGCTATGAACCTGGTCAAAATGATAAACATGTGAAAGGAAAACATGCTGCCAGAAACCACCTGCCACCCTATGCACAGTTACAAATCTCTCCTCCCCAAAGGAAACAGGAGCCTTATATTTCAGGGATTCGATCGTGTTTCCAAAATGAAACACAGCAGATAATAAACAAAACCCCCAATACCCACGAAACACAGAGCTGTTCAGTGATAGAAAGTCAGACTTCCAGCTCTCTACTTGATAGTAATCGCCAAGGACAAATCCTTGCCTCGAGTACGGAATAGACTGCAAAAGCAGACAGGGAATCATTTCTGTTGGGTGCTGTCAAGAGTTTTCAGCTGGATTAGGCAGAAGCCCTAATCCTTTTCCTTCATCCGCTCCAGTCAGGTCCTGGACTGCTGCAGATATGCTTTCAAGGAAGTCTAAAATGAGATCTAGCCGAGAGGTGGAATCGGAACTTCCTTACCCTGGTCACCTCCTCGGGTGGCAGGCTGCACATTCACTGCCACCCCTTAGATGGACCAGACAAGCACTGTTGTCTGACACATGCACAGCAGCAGGACTCAGATGGGCTGGGAAAAATCCAGGCGTACTTAGATAGGGAACAAGGCTTTGCAAGAACCCTTCCTTTTCTGATTTTCAGATGTTGAACAGCATCAAAATCCTGACACTTCATCCTCTTCAAAACAAAGCACATTGGAAGGAGAAGAACAGGGTATTTCCTTGTTTTAGGGATAATTTTGTTTCCAAACACAAGCCTAACTGGTATTTCCTAGCCAAAAGCTCTTATCAGATTAAAAAAAAAAAAAAAAAAGCTCAAATATTACAGGCTTTAGATTTAAAAATATCCACTTCATAGGAATCCGCAGAGAAGAGCATATCTTCCTAGACCTCAAAATAATTGGGAAGAAAAGACTAAGGCATTTAGGCAAAACGTGTGTCATTGGCTCAAACTGAGCTGAATAATCACAAGCGCCTCTAACCCGGGGCTGGCTGGCAAGGCCTGGCTTCCCCCAGCTCAGACGCTAACTAAAGTCACTCATTATTATTCAGCACTGGCTCAGCACAGACAATACACACACTTTGCACTGCAAAAAAGCAAAGGAAGGCACTCTTCCTGCCTCAGTGGATTTATATTCTAAGGCCATCAATCTCATCCTGACACTTGGTACACGCGGCAATCAGCAGACGGATCACTGTCAAAGCACTGCATCCTTTTTACTTTCTTATACCAAAGAGAACACATCTATATTTGGTGACTCTCTTCTGAAAACAAAGCCGGTCAAAACATTTTGAATTCAAACTTTCTCAACCAAAACGAGAAAGAAGAAAAACATACCATGGTAATCTCTCCTGGTTTTCAAATCACTCTACTTGAAAAGCACCTTTGAAGAAGACAGTGTTCAAAGACTATTTGGAGCTAGCAGAGCACAGCTTACAAGGAGCCAGGAGAGCTTGAAGCATTCTGATTCTCCCTTTGTAAGGAGGCACTGGTTTCAATGTGATTGCCCCAAAAAGTAGAGATAGGAACCCTCTACAGGGCTGCCACCAAGCGCTCCAAATGTGGGGGTTGTAACTGCCAGCATGTCTTAATTTTCTAGGATAGGATCAGGTAAACAGAAAGAAACTTTGCACTGACATAGACAGGGTAGTGACTTTTATGTGCCCAGCCTGTGTCATGCAATATAGCAGCCTCATATCCCATTGATGCCCACCTGCTAGATCAGTCCTGTATGGTGGCTAGCAATTGCAGGGACTTGCTCCAGTTTGTTGGCCACACTAATGCCAAGCCATCCTGCAGAAACAAACTTCATATTTCTTGGCCACAGATGAGGGTGAGCTAAAGCCTTCGTCTGATAAAGTAGATAGGAACAGACTTGGTTTTTTTTTTTTCCAAGCTGTTGGATCTGTAATCATGTGCTGCTCCCACTGCACACCAGAATGAAAGCAGGGGGGGAATCTACCCCCAGGGAAGTGCTCTAAGCATTACTGGAAGGAAACCTGCCTCAATTCCCACTGAAGGGAGCTGGAGGAAGCAGAAATCAGACATCCGTCCATATATACAGCCACAGCAGCTAACTACGTTGCTGCAGTTTTCGCCAAAGCCTCCCTGGGTCTAACAGTCAGATCTGCCCTTTGTGCGTGTAACTTTTGGATGCCCAGGCCACAGCTACAAACATCCATCAATACTGGTGCTGGAAGAATTCAAACAACCTCCTGTTGCCCCTGAACACAAAGTCTTTTTCTCCAGCTCTTCTTCCCATCCTCTGGGAATCATTCAGGTGTAGCTAACAACTGTGCTAAATCAACACGGCTGCAAACACCGCATATTTTAATTCCTTGGTTTCTAAGGCATGACATCTAATGCCTTTATTTAATTGAGAAGAGAGCAGAAAGGGATAGCAGGGCAACTAAAAGGAGAGCATCCTGCAACACAAGCACATTTCTATCACTGTTTGGTCTTTGTTCAGATACCTAGTATGAAGGAGAGCCCAGATCAAAGAAAAGGGAGACACAGGTCTGAATGAAGTCCACTGGAAAGTCTGGAGTTTTGCTTCTCCTGCAAAAGACTGGATTTACCCAATGCGCAGTTCCTCCTTTCTCTCATCCCTTTCATCCCCTACATTGCTGCTGGGTTTGAAAGAGTGCCTGACCCCTGCTGTAGTTTAATGGCACTTCACCCTCGCTGCCTTCACCTGGAGTGAGTTGAGTTTGCTGCCTCCCCTCCAAGTACAAGCATCGTGGGTGCTGTCAGGCACATTGGGGAGCCTGGGGAGAGTGGCTGCTACACCCATCAGCATCTCCTGGAAGAGGAATCAGCCCTTCAGAGCCTCTGGGCAGCTGACTGTAGCGGGCAGCCATATCAACACGACTGCCAGCGTGGCCTCCAGCCAGCAGGACTTGCCCACTGAAAAAGGTAAAAGGAGACGTAGGCCAGCCCTGGCACACTCCACAGAGACAGTTAGCTTCCAAAGAGGAGCTGGGCAGTAGCTGGGCAGGTACACACTGGATTCCCTATTTCTGCCCTCCTCAAGGCAGCCACGTGCATTCTGGACCACATATTCACACAGTCGCTGGACTGCCACGTACTGCACAGAGAGCTGGAGGTGACAGGAGGGAAGGGATGAGCACTGCTGGCCGGGCTCCCTCCCTGGGGCCTCAAGGCCCCTTATTCACTTGTGAACAAGTGCTCTTGGGGGAAATGTTCACATCCAAGCAAACATCCCTTTTGAAAATCAAATAAATAAATAAGCCCTTGCCTTTGTGAACAGACTGAAGCACACAAGAAGTGCGCGCTGCCAGTGTAGCAGATTAATCACTTCTTGACCATTGTGCCTGATGCAAGGGAACATACTCTCTGAAGGTCCCTGCACCAAGTATGCACAGAGGATGAGCCTCCTTTCCATCTGACGGTAACAAAAAATCCTCCAACTCACTGAGCTGTGCCAAGCACACTGGAAGCCAGGGTGGCAAATGACAGCATTATGCATCAGAACATGCATTATGTAAAATTATGCATGCAGACACACAGAGGAGGGGGAAAATCCAACTTCTCCCAGTTGTGGCAAACATTAGTGTGTGCCTGCAAACTCCCTGAAATCCCCAAAGGAAGGGATACGCAAGGCCAGAGAGACTATCTCCCCTCTGCCCTCCTTTTCATGAAAACTTCTCATAGCAAAGACAGTCTTTAATGGGCATATGATACAGTATATAGGCTGGGTTTTCTCCTTGCTGACTTCAGTTTCACAACCCTGGGACTCCATTTGCTTTGGTGATGTCACTCCTGGTTTATGAGGGAGGGAAAATCCAGGTCCCCAGGGTGCAACTCAGGCACCACACTGAAAGTGTTTTCCTGTAAAGTGGTTCGGTCATACTCAAAAAATAACTAGAGCCGACAGTGATTTTGTAAGCTTAGAGGAAAGGTCTCAAGCAAGACACCACGGCGTGGGTTGCGAAAGGCACAAAACACCATATATACGCTTTGCCCTAGGCTTGTTGTACCAATCTCTGACTGCTGACATCTGTTAACTTTAGCAGACTTTCTAATTCTGTTTTTAAAACAGCAAAATTCAAGTACTTAAAACAGATAAAACTGAGTAAGCGAGGAAACCATCCTGACAAGAAAACCTACTTTCCATGCCCATTAAACCTGAAACCCTTTCAAATCTTCTCTAGCAGCTGCAGCATCCTTCTGAAAGTTTCTGGATGCCTGTTGGCTAGCTGCACAGCAAGTAACAGAAGCCTCCAAGGATGCCTGTCTCTGTCCTTGCAGAAAGATAGAGATTAGATTTGTCAAATGGGGATAAGAAGTTAACAGGGCCGATAAGGTTAGACATGCCAAGCAATTCAGCAAACAATTCTGGAAAGAATGATTAGATCCAGGCTAACTAAGTATGATAAATGTTGACTTTAACCTAATTACTTACAATGATTTTAGAGGTCTGAGAAGAGCTGAGCGCTACAGAGTTGTAATCAATGAACGTGCATGAAACTGGGCAGGCTCCCTTCCTCACCCCACCTCCCAAAGAAAGAGAAACTCAAGTTGAACAGATCTTGGGAAAAGGTCTCTAAATTTTTCTAAATTTAAAAACCTTATCCTGGCTCTAGCCAGGTCTTTGCAGCAGGGAAATCAAGATCAGTTCCCAAAACTATTTTTTTTTTTTTCTATTTCAGAAAATTAGCTTTCCTCAAAGACTTCTGTGGTCTTATGCAAGTTGGAAGACAACGGAGACATACGCTTGGTCTCCACTCCTTTGAAGAAAGCCTTTTCCCCCTACAAATAACATCAACTGGAATAGTCAAAAGAAAATATTTGTCTTAGAGAAATGTTCCATTCCTTTTTCTCTAACCTACAAGCCAAAGACCTCGAGGTCATTTTCTACTCAAGCTGGTGCCTCCCCGCTTTTTGTGGGTCTGCACCATTGCTCTGTAAGCGTGAAAGTCACACCAGACAGAGGCCAGTCCGAGGTCTGTGGCTCACTTAAGTCATACAGGCTTAACGCAAAGATCAAGGAGTTTGTGAAACCAAGACCATTTTCATCAGATTTATAAAACTCTAGGTGGGAAAAATATCCCAGTTTCTTACCTGCACACCACCACATGACATTTAATAATAGCAAAGACAACAACTGCAGGTTAGGCCAGAGAGTTTCTCAGTCAACGTGGCTTTGATGTATGTGGCTTTAATAATAAACTCATTTGCTGTTCGTGTTTTCATGCTGAGGCCTTATCCAGAAGGAGTACTGGCTCCTCTCTCTGTTTTTTTTCAAAAGCATCTTTCAATTATGTCATGAAACATATCAACCTAGTTTTTTTCATCTGATTTAATTTGTGGTCCTGGCGTGTCATACCACCAAAATATTTCTTCAGTATTTTCTTAAAGAGCACACATACATTCACACGTGCTTTAACAAACCATTTTGGACAGGGAAGTTTTGGGGGAAATTGCTTGGAGAGGTTTAAAAGAAATTAATGCTATTTTTTTATGTTCTACAAGTCCTAATAATTACAGCTCCCAGCCATTTTTTCTTTTTCAAAAAATTCTGTACACTAGAAAAAGCCTTGAAGTTATTGCAAACTGGCAAACTCCACACCCAAGGGTTATTTTGTAGAAAAGAGGATGAAAAAAAATTTTATTACAAGCATTCACAGTTACAGTGTTCTTGAATTATGCTGGATGTCTAAAACAGAGCTGAATGTAAACAAGATGCACCAGCACGGTCTGTGCTGAACGAGCAAATCAAAGATAAATGAAAGAGAATTTTGCTTCAAGATTGTGCACTCCCATACAACTCCAGGATCACGGTGTCTTACGTGTATTTTCTCCTTGCAGTGCTTTTATGAGCCAGGGAAAGCCTAGATGCTACAGAGAGCGAGCTGGAGCTCTCAGAAGCATCTGGCTGCCCAGAAATCCGTGCGCTTCCACTTGTGCTGGACTCTGCAGGGTGCAGCCAAGCTCCACACACTCAGTCCCTGTGTAACCAGGGTAGTGCCTGCCGGCAGCCCGCTAACAAGCCTCTCAGAGGCAGCTCTTCATTAGTAGCAGCACAGCTCTGTGTTTCTAAGTCTAAATGACTTCCAGGCTAAGCTATCATGCAACTTTAGTAGCAAGCAAAATTCCTCCAAATCAGCTGTGATAGACCCCATGCTCCTTAGCATGTGTGGATACACAGACTCGGTTCAGGATCACTAACACGAGGGAAGGAGAGCTTAAGAACCTAATGACCTGTGTTTTTTCCTAAAGGGCTTAAGGAAGTTTGGCTGGCAAGCAGGTGAGGGAAGGAGAATTCTGGATGGATGACATTAGTTGATTCAGAAATCTTTGTATTTCAATGGCTTCATGGTCAGAAATTCACCTACCGCATGGGTGCTGGACACAACTGATAGACTGGGAAAAGAAGTAAGTGTGAAACAGCGATGGCTAAAAGAATTATCTAAGTATAAACTATTCAGATGGACAAGTAATTCATTACCTCCAGGAAGAGGGGTGGGGCTTAAAAATGGTGTGGGAAAGAAATCATGTGAAGTGATGAGTCAGCAAGTAATCAGTTAAAAGATCTAGCTTTAGCTGTGGAGCACTGGCCCTCTGGAAATCATAATTGGAGCAGAGCCTAATACTCTCCAGCTGCTCCTTTCCACCCTAAGCTAAGGGGCACCAACTTTAACCAAAGAGGTCAGGGCAGATACAGGAGAGTCTTCCTGCTTGGTGAAAGATTCAACACTCCCTCCTATGACAAACAGGCCAAAGGAGGCGTGCAGCTACTCCTGGGCCTTTCTTCATTCCCTAATTCACCCTGTGATGTGAACACTGCTTGCTGGGAATCAGTGCGGCACCACAATTATTTCCGTTCTTTACACCAAGCTCTGCTGGGCTTGGGTGACGAGATGCTTAGAGCCGAGAAGCAGGTGGACTAATTTTGCTCGGCAACAATTCAGAGCTGGCAGTACCTCAAGGGACAAGAAACCCAAGAGATGTGCAAGGGTTTAACGACACTCTGTCCAAGGCAAATTATGAAGACCCCAGAATGGTGTGAATTGAGAAATCCACATTAGGAAGCAGATGTCTGAAGGGCTCTCCTGCTAGGGCAGAGGCAGGCAGCAGCAGGTCCTGCTCGGGGGGCCAGGGGCAGCAAAAGCTGTGCTGGCCTGCTCTGCCCCAGCCATCAGGATCACAACCCCTGCCTGCCACGTTTCCAGCCAGCACTGGCTGGCAGTAAAGTACAACTGATCTAAGCTGTCAAAAGCAGCTTCTTTATTAATACAGGCAAAAATCATCTTTGGGCATGGAGGCAGCTTAACCCAAAACATTAAATAAAGCTGATCTCCACCAAAGTATTGAATTCATCCACACAGCCAGAAGAAGGAATAAAGAGAACAGTCTCCACAGAAATTAAGCTGCCTCTAACCCTTCTTATTGTCAATTACAGCATTTGATGGTTTACTCAACAAGGGGCTAAATACCACTCTGCCCTAGCCCTGAATTCCCACATAAAGCGTAACATTTGTTTGGCCCCTGACTTCAAACTTTGCTAACAGCTATTCCTGCTACACGGATTGCACTCACAGGAGACAACAATTTTCAGGCAGAAGTACTTAAAACCAGAGCAGTGGTTCTGGGGCTGTTTGGCCATCTTCAATCTGCAGCTTGTTTTGCTGAACTCTTCAAGAGCTTGGGCTCATTTGAAAGAGATTCTAACTACAGCAACCTCAAACAGAAAGGGAAAGATTTCAGCTTTGCAAGAGTCAATTTGCAGTACCATGCAATACCTCAATACCAGAGGGTTTCCCTTTTCTACAATATTAATTCTCACTGATCTGCATTAGTACATGATGTTTATGTTAGTGCAGAGAAAGAGTCCAGTGGTTTGTGGGAAAGCAGATCCTGCGAGACACCCCATTTCAAGCCCTGCTTTACCACAGATTTCCCGAGTTATTTGGATAAGTCATCTCTCTGGGCTGCTTCTTCCCACCTGGGGATTAAGTCCCTGCCCTGCTGCAAGCAGGCTTGCAAATCCCACCTAGTGTTGCATGGCTAAACTGAAAACAAGGGTCAGTAAAAGAGGGTGGAAAAAGATGGAGGCAGTCCAAACTGAATCTGATGGAAGAGCTCCCATATGCAGGAACACGTTACCAGCGGCATCTTCATCATTTGCTCCTTGGTTGGTCAGATTTTTTCCAGAATACCAGAATCACTGGTAGTAAAGGCATGTGAAAGTGCGATTTCTACAGAGAGAGTGCAAGCCCCAAACTTCTTGACTGTAAGGTATGTTAGCACAAGCGCTGCCTTGCTCCAGGTGATGTTGCTGACTTTCAAACCTTTCTTCTGATGCTCCTCCATTTGTAAGATACTCAAGTGATGATTAAAAATGCTCTTCACAAAACGTCAGTATTTAACTGTGAAACTTATCTCCTGGCTTATGCAATATACCGGCACCTGCTTTGTCCTGGGCAGAAGAGGCAAGAAACAGGAGAGAAGAACAGGGGCAAAAATTGCAGGGAAAAGGAAATCCCCAAACCTTTCTATGTACCTGATAAAGAATAGCAACTCCATGCTAGCTGCTGGGCTCATGAATGTGAAATCCGCAGAAAAGCAAATGGTAGAGCACGGCATGAACAAACAAAGAGATAAGACCAAACAAATGTAGTATTTGAGGGGTGTGAGGCTAGAGGGTGAAAGGGACACAGATCTCCCTTCCCCCTTAAAAAATCCTCATACCTAGTACAGGAACAGAAAGTTCATTCTCCATCCCATGCACTATGGAAAAAGTTCAAACTAGCAGAGGAGCATACGCTTACTACTGCATTTTGACTTTACACCCTAATTGGGGGGGGGGAACAACAAAAAAAAAAAATCAAAAAAAATAAATACCAAAAGAGACAAATCATGGTGGAAAGGCATTGAAGACAACATTAGCAGGAAGGTAAGAGGAACTACATTTACGATAATTTCTTGTAAGCACCAGACCCTGAAAAATAGGCTGAGATACTGCTGCTTATAGGAAAGTAGTGAAGGATGCCTTTGGTATATTCCTTTCTCAAAGGATTAGAATAATTTCCTTTTCATTCCACATTAAGATTTACAGTGGGCTTTAATTCCCTGCAAAGGAGCAGACGGTACTCCATAAAGGATGGACATGGAAACTATGCAGACAAGACTGCTGTTGGGATAACATTTACTTTAACTCTAATTTTCTGGTGACACGTAGAAGTGTTTGAAAATAATAAAGGTTGTCAAAATATTTTCCATAATAAACTCCTACACAAAGCACACTTACAAGGCCAGCACAGTTTCCTACCCAGCTGGTGCACTAGCTGCTACCAAGAGATTCTCTGATTACTAAGATGCCATCTCAGCTTGGGTGGGAGCTTGCCTTCTCACTACAGGCTGAAGCATTGCCCCTCCTTGTTGTCATGTTGTTGACTCCCTTAGCATGCACAGTGTCCTGCATTCTCACAAGTGGTGGCATTTGGGTAGTGGAGGATTTCTCTCATAAGGGTAACTACTGATCCCAAAGGTATCAACTACCCCAAAACAATGGCAGGGGAAGGCAGTATAGCTCTGTAACACGTTAACACCTCTGGACAGGCTGGGGAGGACAAAAGCAAGTCACAACTCCCCTGCTTTACTTACATTGCCATGGGTACATATGTAGGATGCAGGAGTATGGGGGATTTCAATTTTTGCTAAACATTAGTGGCAAGATAGACAAAATAAATTTAAGATGTACTCTCAATTTGAGAAGGGCAGATTCATTCCCACCAGGCAAGCTACACTTTCCATCCCTGGCTTGAGATACAAGCTCTGAAACAGAGATCCTGAGGCTCTTTATTTCAGACCTTCATTTAATGCCCTAGTAAAGGGCATTCTCCTCCCCCCTCCCCCTTTTTTTTTAATTGGAGATATAAAAAGAGAAACAAACAAAAAAGCCCTCAAAAACCCACAACAGGGTGAGGCGCCCGTGCTCTCTGCCATAATAACATTTGCTAATTAAAACACAAAGCAGCCAGGGCTTCAGGATTAATGGACATGGTTTCCTCTTTTTAAGTCTCGCCCGCTGACAGATCGCCTCATTCCTTCCTTGCTCTTGAACCTCTCAGAAAAAAAAAAAAAATCCAGTTTGCTTATCTTACAGTGTGGGGTTGCCATGGAAACCGCATCCCCCTGTGAGATGCTCTGTCATAACATTTCAGCACTGTATGGAAGGCTTAAAGACACAGCATCCTCTGCTCTGAGGGCTTCTGAGCCAGCCAGAGTCTTCGCAGATGAGCAGCTGTCAAACCTAGTGAAAGTCTTAAGTTGGGAAGGAGAGACAGAGAAGCAACAGTAGCAATATGCAGTTGCCCAGTTCTTTGCAAAAATCTGCTTCTTGCATTGGCAATTAATATTGACAACAAATACTTCAATTTGGTGTAAGACACATTTTGCTGTTTGGAGAACCTGCCTCCCAACAGCCTGTTGAAAGAAAGATTGCTGGCACCAAAACATAACCCCATCATTCTACCATGGGGTAGCACAAAGCACCTCTTTAGTCAGGGTTTTATGTCAGATTAGTCTTTGAGCCCTATTTTCTCAGTCCTTTCATAAGAAAGGAGGGAAAAAGTAGCAAGCACAATAATTGCCCGTAATGGGAACAGGCCTCCTATAGCCTGCTCCTTAATTACAGGGATGGCTTCCAGGCTGTAATCACCAGGGGTCCAGATGGAAGTTCTCCAAGCTCTTTGAGGGACAGAATGTGTCAGTTATTAATTAAACATATGAGGCAATTAGCCTCAAAACTTTGTAGTAAATCACTACAGCTGTGTTACTTTCACTTTTTCCTTTGGTGAGTGCAAGTCAAATGCACAGTGCATTTCCCGGGGGGGTCACAAGGACTGCAGCCAAAAAGCATTTCCAAACAAGACCTTTTTTGTTGGGTGGGAAAAAGTATCTGCAGAAAGCTTGTTTTCAGAAGTCAGCTACTTCACAGTCACATCCCTCATGACAGACGATGGATTCTGCGTACGATAGCTATTCACCGCTTCAAGCCGTCTGGTGTGCAAAGCAGCTGAATTTTCTCTGCCACCCTAAACAGCAGCCTGGAGTTGTTCTGGTACAGCAGGAGGAGGAAACCATTCCTGTGGTTAACGTGGCCCGTATTCCAGCATCAGCTATCAACTGTAGTTCATTGTTTTGGAGCTTGTCAAGACTTCTGTCTCGGTAGACTCCAGCACATGTAGGACCCTGTTTCTGGTTAGTCACATATTTGAAAACGAGATGCTGTGTTGCATGCTTTGTCTATCTCCAAGTTCAGAAACCAGGCCAAAACCACCATGGTTGTTAAAACCCAGTTAGTGATTTATTCCAGTATTTGTATTCACAGACAAAAACCTCTCTTGGTCACATCAAGATCACCTGACATCAGTGCATTGGTAGTCTGTGTTTTACTCCGTGGTTGAGTGCCACAGTTGGAGATTCTATCGTCTACAAAAAACAGTTTGTTTCCCTACGCTTTTCTCACATGTAGCTGACAAATGATGCAATAACTCAATATTGACAAGAGTAAGAACTGGGTGGTGACCTCAGCCCTGTTTTGTTCTAACATATAAAGCACTTTGACCCCTTCCTTAGACATTTTAGCATGCTTGGAGAATACACTTTGAGAAAACACATAGGAAAACTGGAGAAGAACAACACATGCAGCCTGTAATCAAGTGCTGTAAGCTCCCCCTGGTACTTGGCAAAACACTGCAAGAGAAGTCTAGGAGGCTCCTTTGGAGTCGGCAGCCACTGAATTGTCAAGAAGAATCAGATATGTTGGGTCTACCAGCAATAAGTGATGATTGCTTGCACAGTTCAGAGAGCACGGCAGCCTCAAGGAGACCCAAGCCCACTGAAGGTTATGTAAGTTAGAGAACACACATACCCTCTCATCATGGAAGAGGACAGAACAGAGCCGATCGCACGCCAGGTAGCCATTTACCTTTAGGACAGTTGAATTTAACAAAGCAACAAATGACTGATGTGCAGAATAGTAGTACTTTGTGTGGGCAGCTCTCATTTATAAATTTATTTTCCCCCTTTGCTCAACAGGACAGTTCTGAACAAAATAAAGTGGCCTCCTGTGGCCAACTATATTGCCATGTTGAGCTTTTTATGATAAAAACTGGATGTAGCTTCTCATGTTCACCCCATCCCTGTCTTTGTGATTGTAACTCATGTTTGACTGCCATGTAAGCAAAGAGACATTTAATGTGAAATTTTTGAATTTTCTGAAAGGAATTTTATAAAATTCAAACTGAAATACTGAATACTAAACATTTCTGAAAGTAAAGCCTTTCAGAATGTTTGCAGACAGTGAACAGAAAGTAAAGCAAAATCTTATCACCTTTGATCAAAAAAAGTCTGACCTGAGTAAAGTTTAGTTGAATGATGACTTTAGAATGGATTTCCAATGTCTCTAAAGCTTTATGCTCAGAAACAGGTAGATAAAACTCAATCTGTGCAGCCACACACATCATATCTTTAATGGGACTTTTAATAGGAGAATCTCCCTACTGTTCATTGGGTTGGTACAAACTTTTAACTTCTCTGCATAGCCCATGCCATTCTCAATGTAGACGTGATAGCATTTGCTCAGCATCCCAAAGAAAAAGGCAGGGGGCAGGAATGAAAAGAGAGCTTGTGTTGCGTAAGAATAGAAATGCACCTTGTTCATATATTTAAGGTTTATTACAGAAAAGGGAAAAAAAAAACAACAACAAAAACCAAACCAAAACCAAAACCACCCCACCCCAGGAAGTCACTTGCTATCATCCCCTTCTAGAAAGGGGCAAGAATGAACTTTCAGCAGGCACCAGTTTTAAGCTGGGTTACTAAATTGGGTGTAGAAAGTCAGTCATTGTACAGCCCTGCCCAGAATAGTCAGAATGTTACAGCAGAGATAGATAGTATTTCCATTTTCTGTAGCTGAAAAGATTTTAATCCTAAACTTAAAAAATGAAAGTAATTTAACTATAGTAGTACGTTTAAACCTCGAGGATCTATGACATTCATGAAAGCAGGGAAGTTGTTCAGTACACAGAAGGTTACCCAAGACTAACCTGATAAAAAAAAAAAAAAACAAAACAACACAAAACCAAGCATCAAAATCAACTCAGACATCAAAAGAATAATCTCTAATTAAATATGCTGAGGATTTTGTCAGCCTATTACCAGGGTCTTGATGATCTTTTCTGATTTCCCAGGGCTCAGGCAGGAATAACAACATTAAATATTCTGTGTGTACTTGGAAGAAAAGAAATGAGGAAGAACTGACACAAATAGCTTCAAATTACTCCTAAGATCCTACACCTTGTAAAAAGGTGGAACTTCAACCTGGTCAACTTGGAACATATTGTCACTGCCAAACAAGCCCCAAGAACACTGTGGCCAAGGAGATTCTGTTTCCTGGAGGGGACTGGCAAGATGCTACACCACTTTGTGATGCACAGGCAGACTGCCTTTGTCCTTCAGAGTTTGTTTTTTTTTTTTTTTTTTTTTTTGTAACTGTTCTGGACCTCTCTGCCTAATTGCACCCACTTCATCTGTGAAGAGATATTTATAATGGAACATAATTTTGAGGGATTAACTTCAACGCTGGTACATGGCCCATGCAGAAGTGACAGCAAAAAATTTATATTAGCTGTTGCTCCTGCCAAAGAATAAGAGAGAAGCTTATTACACAGGCAATCAAGCTCCCAAATTAGTGCTGATTTTCACCCCATGCCACTTTACTGCTGTTAACGATGGGAAGCAGCAGCAAATACAAAGCAAAAAGCTATCAGGAAACTAGCTTTCAATTTTTATTATTGAATGGGCCGACCAAAGTCCTTGTTCAGGTACAAATCTCAAAGGCAGCGAGAGCTGACGACAGACCACAACAAAACTGGAGGAATAATCTACTGACCAGGGTCCTTACCGAAAGGTTCTCAGGGAACTTCTAGTCCAGCGTGTCTAATTCACAGAGCTCGGTGATTATAAACCTTCTCCCTTCCTCCCCGCTACCAAAGAATTCTCCTAGAAGCTGTGTCCAAGGCAAGGCTGAATGCCTTTGGGAGCCACAGTCACATTTATCTGGCACTACTATCTCCAGGAAGGTACATAGCTACAGCACAAGCAGCACTGCCTAACCCACGAGACAGGGCTACTAGACATCTCCTGTGACACCCCCAGTGACGCGAGAGCACTTTCAGCAATTTGGGACCATCTGTGGGGACTGTCCCAGCCCTCGCCAGAGCTTAACTTGAGACATTTACATTTGTGTTTTAACCCATGGAGACCCTGGTACTGATTACAATGGTAGCCACCATGCTCCCACTTGCAAAGTGATACAAGTAGGAGGACAGGCCCCTGTCTAGACTTTCTCTACCACAAGTCTCTTGGAACAGAGTGCAAGTGGACATGACTTTCACTATGAACAAGCTGTGAACTATGGTGCTTAAAATATTGCCATTGCTGTGATTCACTACCAGTGTGATACTGCTGACATACCTGAACTGGAAGCAGCGGCACAGAAATAAATCTGGAAAAACAAGAGAAACCAGGCCCCTTCCTAGTATTCAACAGAAGAAAGGAAGGTTCTTTGGGATCTGTCATCTGAGAAATACCCAAAGGCACAAGCCAGCCTTAAATAAACACAATATGATGTGCCTAATAGAAAGCAAGGCTAGAAACAAGCCCTCTACCCTAGAAAGACCATGACACATTGTACCCAGAAAGTTCACACTAATAACCTTTGGCTTCAGTTCAAAGAGATCCTGACTCCCCAGATTACCTGAACAGTTTTCTGTTCCCTGTGCTTTCCCATGTGCTGTTGATGCCTCCTTGAAGTTAGTTAAAAAATTCTTTACTTTCTCCTGCATTTAATGCTTTATAGGTAAGAGGCAACCTCTGGGATGGAAGTGTCTTGCAGGACTCTAGTGCCCATCTACACAAAATAATTTCTGTTTAAGTTTTCTTTCAACAGCAGGCTAATGCCTTGCCCAGCTCTCACTGAAATCAGTTAGATTTCTTCTACCAAGTTCCAAGCTGGAGCCATCTTGACTGAAACGGTGTATATATGTAAAGTTTGTCCATAGTTTGCACAGAACCTCTGTGGATTAAGTCAACCAAAGATTGTTGTCAGGGCTAATCAAAGACCCATAAAAATGAGGCAAATCTCCTTGCAACATGCCTAAGAGGTTACAAGTAAAGTATTTATTTTTATTCTTTTATTTTCTGCTATTTGACACCATGCTCCCCACATGGATTAGTTGTTGGCCTCAACTATAAACTCTATATATAGTCTCTCTTAAAACTATTATTTAACAAGACTGGTTACTTCTGTTCGCACTATGCATGGCCATTCTTAATGCTGAGAACTACTACTTTATGGAGAATACTCAATTATCCCAACATCTCCAACTGCTACGGAAAGAAGGCATTGCAGTCAGAGGCAGCAAGGGAGAGACCTGTCCTTAGATCAACTCTGATACAGGAATGCCTCGGTCATGTCATGTACTCTTGAGCATGGCGAGACCAGGCTGACAGTCTGGGCTTGACAGCTCTGTGACATCCCTTCTGTTCACTTGTAATAGAGTCTAGAAAAGCTTTTTATGGTAGCTGGCAGAAGCAATAATAGTAACTTGAGATATGTTCATGCTACACTTACTTTGCTAGTGTTTGGTTTAATGGCATACTTTCATAAATTTTCAAGGTAGACCCCCCTCACCAGGGAATGCTCAGATTAGACCAGGACAGCTATCTTTAAGAATTCAAAGACCTAGCTGGTAATTTTGCTAAGGAGTAACTGTGACTCACCACTCTGCAAACTGGTGGGTCGATCCAAGGTACAGCGTGAAGGGACTACTAGACAGATATGTAAGTTATGGCTTCAGTAATAGTTATTATGCACTGAATAAGCAGTACCATGGGTGACAGACTGGAGGGTAGCATTAAACAGGGCAGATGCAGCCATAAGCTGACTGAGGTAAGGGAACAAACACATGCTTGTATCTGTGTGTGCTGCAGGCACTGCACAGGGCTAACGCTGGGGAAGGGGATCAGGCAGGGACTACAGCTCATTAGCCCCTCCAGAAAAATCTGCTCCCAGCCTCCAAAAGCACACTTTCATAAATCAGCCAACAGCTCCTTAATGTACAACCTCACCATCAACACCACAACATGAGGAGTGATGCATCCAATCAGGGATGGCTCCGAAGTGCTACGCCAGCAGAAGTAGCAAAGTAAATTACAACACTGTCCGCAGTGCCATTACAGAAAAAGAACAGCTGGAGACAAGATCCTGGAATACGAATTGCTCACAAAGAAAGTGAACACCATACTGTAATCCAGATAACAAAGCACATTTAATATATGTATAGCTATGGTGCCTGATAGCATGAGAGCCCATCAAAGGACCAAATGCTGCCAAAAATACATTTCAAGTGAAAAAACAAAACATAACCACAACAAAAATCACATGAAGCCACACATGCAATGGAAAAGGCATAAAAAAATAAATTCCTGTGCATGAGGCCACAAAACATACAAAGGGGCCTTCAGGAACACAAGCGCTACTGCTGGATGCTCACATCTGTGGCACGTTCAGCAGGGCCAAATCACACACATCACAGCTAGGTCTGAGTAATGCAATATCGTAGCGCTACGTGGAGATGCAAGCTCAAGTTCCAGCAGCACTGTGGACACTGCATCCTACCCATTTAAGGCTCTGTTTAGTAGTCACACTAATGTAGTTATATTACTTCCAGTTCCAGAAACACTTTTCTAAACACTATCTCTGGCATCTCTTCAGTGCCAGAGTAAAGTCAAGGGTAAAAATAGCTTTTACACCTCTTTCTATTTCTCCTCCCCTCTTTCTGCAGTTCTGTTTCTCTCCTTGCAAAGAGAAGAGCAACATCAGTTAAGTCATCCAGCAAATGTAAGGTGGTTGTGGTTCCTTCTAAAAGGGACACTACAGCCATGAAGCTACCACTGCAATTAGTGATTTGAAGTCTAATGGAGCAGGAAGCAGCAAACTATGCAATAAAAGTTTTAGAGAATATCCACACTAAGCATGCCAAGCACACATTAGGCTAGAAGCAGCTGTGACCATACCAGTTTCAAGGTCCCCAAGATGACTTTTACATGTGCCTGAAAGAACCTGTTTCATTCAACACGTTTTAAGCCTGATTGAATCAGACAGTCTCAGCGGTTCTCACATACAAGGCATGCAAGTTCAGCAGCTATGAGCACTCTCTTCAGTGGTGTGCCCTTGCCCTTTAAGCTCGCTTTAGGTATCACACTCAAAAGCTATAGAGCTTCATTAAGCTATCCATGGATACAGGTCTGATCAAGCCAGACAACATCTCTACAGCAGCAACACCACTAAGGGCAGGATCATGTTTTGCTTTTCACAGTGGGCTGGCCGCTGGAGATGGTAACCCAGACCAGGAATCATGCGCAGCCACTAGCGATGCTGGCTCTGGCACAGACCTCCCTATCTATGCAAGTCTGCTTTGGCAACTCCCATGGCAGCCCGTGGTACCTCCGTGTCTCAGTTTTATCACCCATGTAACAGTGGGAGCACACAGCATTCCTGAATCTCACTGGAGTGCTGCATTACCTGTGGTTTGCTCACCGCTAGAAAGAAACCAAACAGTACAATTCCTCAGGTAAACACATCAAGAGACAAGCTCTAGTCCCAACTTGAAGGATATGTGAAAAATTAATATCTTTGAGCCTCCTTTATACCCATCAGAAAGATCCACCCATCCCCGTAATTTACTTTCAAATAAGGGGAAAAGCACTAATTGTTCAGAATTATTCGCTGGCTGGAACACCAACATCGAAGAGTATGCATTCTCTGCAGACATGAACTTGCTCTATCCCAGGGCTTGGGAAAGTACTAGTTCCACTGGTGCACAGCACTATCTTTTGAAAGCCTCACTGCGGCATGCACTACGTGAACTTGCCTGCCTGAACTTAGACTTTAAACCAGAACAAATATATTACTGTAAAATGCACAAGACATGTCTGAGCAAGTTATTTCCAGCCGATTTTCCCGTGAACATCTAACAAAACTGAAGTTTACGTTCAATATACACTGAGGATTTTCTCTTTCTTTTGAGGGCAATCAACATCCAAGTTCCTCTGCCCCAGGAGGTACTGGCTCAATCCACTCTGATTAGACTCAGGAGGGGGAGCAAACAGACAATTACTCTGATAACAATCTTATCTGAGGACAGAAATGAGATTAGCTGCCTGGCTGCAGTGATTCTTCCTCAGATATAGTGTTAAAAGGACTGACTAATGCAGCATAGGACAGGGAAGGAATCTACCTACAGAGCATGTTGGCAAGTAAATTGAGGTGCTATTCTT
This sequence comes from Nipponia nippon, assembly GCF_047370975.1. Classification (NCBI taxonomy): domain Eukaryota; kingdom Metazoa; phylum Chordata; class Aves; order Pelecaniformes; family Threskiornithidae; genus Nipponia; species Nipponia nippon. The sequence goes on along the minus strand of NW_028262291.1, from coordinate 26,168,604 downwards.
CCCCTACTGGTCCCTTTCAAGCAGGGAGAATTATCTGTTAGGACCAAGTGGCCGTGAACAGCACAGGTTCCTGGCTAGACACCTTCCTGACAACACAGCAGCTGGGCCATCTCTTCCTTCTAGTTTTCTACTGTTACACAGAATCTTATAAGCAAAAAGCAGTGAGTAAGATTGGCTGGGACCCTTCCCTGCCAACAGGGAACAACTCCATCCCGCTGTCCTTCCTACTATTTAATTTTGCAGTCTACTCTCAAAATTCTCAGATGGCAGAGCACATATTAGCTTTCCACAAACCTAATGAACGATGCTGTTGGGAAGTCCTCCTCGAACAGTTTTGATTTTACTTCCCTAACTTGATCCCATTCTTTTTAGTTATTCCCTTTACAATAACCAAACTAATCCCTCTCCCCTGGGTGTTTACAGCCGTCACATCTCTGGAAAGATCTCCAGTAACAGATAGGGCAACATCAAGGGATATTAACAGAACTTCTCCAAGATAAGGATCCCAGATAAGTCTGCACTTAAATCTCACAAAGACAGGATAATTAAGGTAGTAATAGGACAGAAGCCAAACTGCTCAGGAGGTTGCTTACACCACAGCTATACCAACAGGTTTACACTGGGTGCTTATAAGTATTCCCTGCAATGGACATGAGATCTCAGACTTCTCGAGGTGCCAGCTTTGTTGCTGGTAAATCCAGATGCTGTAGGCTCTGCTCTGCAGCTGGGAAAAGGGGGCGGGGGGGGGGGGGGTGGCTTCAGCAACCGAGCTACAAATTTTCTATCTCCAGCACAGCAGTTTCATGAACCCTTTACATTGCCCAGTTGCAGGAAGGGGACAAAGACCTGCAAAACACAGATTTGCCAGAAATGCCACGTCCCAAAAGAATAACAATTTCAACAGCCTGGGTAAATCAAGCTGATGGCAACTTGAAAATTGATAAAAGAAAAGTTGCTAGCAAAAAGGCAGAGAGGTAAACTTTCTTCCTGCGGTATATGACAGCATCGTGCTTCGGTATTTGCAGTTTTCTTTACGCATCTATTTAAACTAGGACGCATATCCTTATAAAAATATATAAGTAAGCAGCACAAGAAGAGGGCCAACTGCTATACTTCTGCTTTGCTGATCTGAATTCACAGCATTTATTTAGTTACAATCCTTCATATAGGAAGTTTATTTATACAGACAGGGATTTCTGGAATTCTGCAGGATTAGTCAATTTACGGCATTCTCAGTGCACAAATTTTAGCATCAGAATTACACTGCCTGGATATTCAATGCCTAGAGTAAATATTTGGGCTGATGAAGGTTAAACAGATTAGTCAAGATGAAGCCAGGGTTCTCTGCTTATTTACTCAGAAGCTTAAATATTGATGCTTTTTTTTTTTTTTTTTTTTTTTTTAAGAAGCCTAGCTTAAAAGAAAAACCTACAAAAGCAACAAACGAAGCATACTTACCCAACCTGAAGTGAGACAGCACCAAGGTTTCTATCATCTTCAGCCTGGGTACGCATGTGACAAAGCCACACGCTGAATGACAAATCTCACACTCCTTGGCCTCCTTATGGGAAACGCGCGGAGGAAACAACAGCTTCAGCACAAGCTTGCTGCTCTGAGTTTCAGCTGCACCAGGGAAATGGGATAAACAACCCCCCTCCCGGTTCTATTCAAAAGCAAGAGGAAAATAATTGGTGTGAAAACCATTTGCAGTTCAGTTACACTTTTGAGATGTGAAGAGGCAGTTATGCACAAGGCCGTCTGAGACCTGATCGTGTCCGTAAGTCCTACTGTGGAGAGGATTTCCAAATGCTCTCAGCAATGCCACACATCAGCTTTCATCAAAATCAGCAATAAATTCCCACTCATTATAGGCAGAGTGGTGTTAAACTAGGTCTGATTCCTGACCCCACCTGCTGTAATCCACCAAGCCTGCAGCGAAATTTTTGTGGCATGGCAAGTGCCTGATCCAAAGCCCCGCCATTGCCAATAGGCTTTGGATCAGTCGGTGAAGGAGCAGTAGTTAAGTGTTAGAGTCAGAAAGCAAAACTGTTTGGTTTCACTGTTTGATATGTGTAGATTGAGATTGAAAGCAAAAGGACAAGCTATTTAACAAAAAGAAAAGACAATGCGTCAGCAGGTACAAAGCTAGTACAAGCTAAGAGTTTGAGGAGGAGCAGGCAGGCATTAGGAGTCCACATTTCAGTCCATTTGTTCAGTTTCAACTTCTGAATCAATTTTATTTAAAGGCACAGACATTAAAATGTTTTCTATTAAGGCATGAGGAAAATAAAACTTCTGTTTCAACTAAATGCCTCTGCAGAAAACTACTCCCACTTGGTGGCTTTCCACCCCTCACTACTGCGCGCCATCCATCCCCACTGAGGCTGTGTCTTGTTTACTGCACTGAAGAAAATTTGTGTACCAATTTCAGACACTTTGGAAGAGGAAAAAGTGCCTTCCCTCCGATCCGCGTTTACTCTGAACAGATGTAACTAACATTCCTAAGAAGCTCTCAGCTGACTGCCTTTGAAGTCTGGAGAAAAAGGGGGGGGAAAAAAAAAAAAAAAAAAAGTTCGACCTTGAAAGCTACATTTCCCTTAAAAGAAGAATTCTCCAGGGACTCTTGAGAGAAATAAAAAGCAAAGTCTCCAGATCCTTATCTCATGCTATTTTTGAGAGGCTTTTGTTTTGTTCCTTTGCTCTTGTCATGTTTTGGATTAAAGGACTTCCACAGACACGGCACACGTGCAAGCAGACCGTTCACCGTGCTGGATTTGTGCCCCCCCGCCCCAATACCAGGCCAGGACAGCCCCCCCGCTTCAGTCCCAGACCTGCCCAGGGAAAGCACAGCACAGCCGCAGAACCAAGTGTGACAAGAAAGATTTTACGGCAGGCAGCTTGTAAAGAGAAGTTTTGCGAACATAAAGCATTGACCCAAAGTGAATTCCCACCCACAAGGACTCCCACAGCAAGTCCCCCCTTGTGATGGGTTGGGGTTTAGACAGCACTTAAGCAACATGCAGACTTGCACACCAACACCCCTTGGAATCACGCTGTGGCCTCTCACACTGCCATGGTTGGAAACACCATTATTTCAGCAGACACAGCTTGCACTTACCCCAAAATTGTCACTGGTGACTAAGTTAACTTTAACATGGCAAAAAGGGGCTTCTTTTCCTGTTTTACTTCCCTCTGTCTGCTGCCATGTCCTTGGCATTCCTCTCCTCCTCTCCCAAGCTCAGCTCCTCCTCTGTTAGTCTGCCCTATTAACCTTCTCCATATCCCACCCACCCAAATTTGCACATTATTAAGCATCCAGAGCCTTTTGTTCGAGGTCCTTAAACAAAAGCATAGCTACCGCATTTCCTGGCAAGACATGCCTTATACCCAGCAATCACTTAGGGCAGCTCTAATAGACTCATTTCTCCCAAACACAAAAACAGGGCACGCCAGACAGGCGAATTCAAGGACACGTCCTTTCCTGAATTCCACAGAGCAAGATAAGCCTGCGAGCCTCGCTCTTACTTTATCTTAACTAAGAGGCTTTCCCCGTTCTCCCACTCAGTAAAAAACTAATTATTTACCACTGAGGCACAGAATAGGTTAAAGTTTCCTCTGTCTTGTCTCAGCTCTGTTTGCAGATTAGGGGAAAACAATGAAGTCTCCGCACTTCGTGATATTGCTAATGCTTCCTGTGGGGATAGCAGCGCCGCCTGCAAAGAGGATTATGATTACGGTTTAAAAGGAGTGTGCACTGTACTGCCGCAAGAGGCACCGGCTTATCAGAAAAGAAACCAAGCTGCCCCCAAACTATGCACGTGGGACTCCTGCCTGCCTTCAGCTCTGGCTGATGGCTCTGCCTCAGATCACACACCCGCTTATCAGGAGTGATAAAGCAGCAGCTGAGCTTGCAGGGGGTATGGTGGGGGATAAATGAGTAATGCTGTGCAAGCAGCTTGCATACGTTCACCATCAGAACACACAGCAATGTTTACAGATGATCCCACCACATCCATCTGCATCAAAACACAGAGCTGGCCAGGGCACAGCAGAACACAGGGGCTGTGCATTCCTGGCCGCCGTTGGGAAATCTTGAAAGACAAAGTGTTGGTGGAGCTCTGCTAGCTGTGGTGATACTGGCTGGCCTTCCATGGGCAAGACTACAAATGCTTTGAAAAGCACAGTGACATTAGTTAGATCTGCTCTGAGCAGAGTCAGCCTTGAGGTACAGTTTCCAGTGCTGGTGAAGGGTCTCTGTCAGCCCTTTTAGTCTCACTGGTGAGCACAGAGCTGACTCAGCTGAAGAAAGAATAAGAAATTGCCACTGAGCAGTCATAAGACACATTTTCCATCACTCTGGGCTCTCTAAGGTACTATCAGCAAGATAGCAGTTTACTCATACCCATATATCTCTACCAGCTATTACAAAAGAGACACAGCACAATTTCTTTCCTGTAATACCAAGGCTTTGGCCAAACCAGCCATCAACAATTCCTCAACTTCAAGGAGTGCTTAACCTAAGTGGTAGGATGTACCTACTGGCTAATGCCCAGGTCAGCATGCCACTTTCTCCCCCCCGCCCCCCCCCCCAATAGTTGCACAGTTCAAAGCCAGCATGAGAACCCCGAGTCCTCTTGAAGTCTTACGTTTTGGGTAGACACATCCTGCTGATGTGTGAGAGGGTTTTGTTGTTGTTGCTGCTGGTTTGGAGTTTTGTTTTGTTTGGTTGGTGTTTGTTTCTTTTTTTAAAGACTAATCACTGTGCTTGTTCTTCTCAAAGTTATTTGTACAACTGATGCAAGCTGAAGTCACACAGATATTCTCCTTCACTCCTAATTCTGTTCAGAGGGGCTTAATAGCTCCCTATCTGCTTGCTAGAGGCTAGAACGTTGAGCAATAGTGTTAATGCGTGCTCTCCTGGATTTTTACAGGCTTAGAAATCACTGAGCTTCACCCCCGCCCCCCGGCCTCACCCAGCGTGGCACTGTCTCATTACCCAGTGTTGTTCTAAGGAGTCTTTGCCACCTCCCGCCACGCACCAGAAAAGCCACAAACCAAACCCTCCAACCAGTCCTAATACTGAACAAATCAACAGCTTTAAGATGCTCACAAGGCACTTCCATGAATTGTTGCACACTTTAAACCAAGCTGTTTGGCTCCTGCAGAGGGCTAAGGTCTCTTAGAGTCAGTGAAAGTTGGATGCTTTTCACTAACCAAAACAAACCTTCTTGTGCTGGTACAGTTCACGCGTCTCTCTACCAACCTTTGCTGCTGGACTCGTCTGCGTTCCCTCTCTATCCACTTTTCTTTACCATTAATCTCTGTGGAAGAGAAGAAACGGAGCTGAAATACCAAAAGATTTGCCTAGCTTATGGCTTTTAAAAACAGAACACAAACTAAACCAGAAACTTTCCCATTAACCTGCCTTCAACAAACTTGTGCTTTAAGCACAAGGACTTGTGAGCCCCTGCAGAGATCTGAATGTCGATTGACCTAATGTTTCTGATGCTCCCTTATTCTCTGAGAACAATGGGGGCAGAGACATTTGCAATAATAAATTAAATAAAGTCATTGTCGTTCAAATCTTAATCAAGTCATCATGTGGGCCCTGAGCCTTGGGAAGGCAAAACTTCAGTGCATTTCTCAATTTCACATCCTGAGAGCCAGGTGACTTAAGGTATGCAAGAAAAAGTCATACCTCAGAAAAAATGTCCTGCTTTATGGTAAGTGTTTTAAAGATTGTCTAAGAGGATTAATAGGATTATTTGATAACAGGTTCTGTACAAGGCAACAGTGAGAGGAAAGGCAACCTTAGCGAGGAGGACCACTGCAAAACAATTAAAAGAAATCCATCAAGGTGAGGGCTGAATAAGTAGGCTTAAGAAAAAACAAATTGATAGAGTGGATTCAGGTCTAGATAAAGGCACTTCATCATCACCTCTGCAGACAAGTCATTTTCTTTCTGGCAACATGGATACTGAATTCTATCAGCAGCATCAGGACAAGCTTTCCACTCAAATCTAGTCGATACGTCTCTGCTCCTTCCAGCCTCAGTGGCTCAGATAGAGACTTTGACTGACAGTAGCATACATCATCACCCTATAGAGACCTTTGATACCCCCTGCAAAGGAGATCCATCCACAGGATGGGCTGTTGATTTAAAACAAAGGAAAAGCAGACAGAGTGAGCACATCACTTTGCCAGGCTACCACTAGCAGTGATGCAGACAGAAAAGTGTTTTGCAAAGGACAGCCCTCAAAGTTTGCGCAGAACCAATCAAAACTGCTATCCAAGAGAAGGCTGGAAGCAAGGAATCAAAAGCAGATATATGCATAAACTTTACACCTCTGTACTGTTTGAGAATGCAGGGCTAAGCCTGCATAAACTCTACCTTAATCAAGATTTAATTGAAGACACAAGTTATTTAGATAACTAAATGTCTGATTTTCTGTAGAGACCAGGTACACAGAAAACTGCATTGCAGGCACAGTAGACAGGAGAAGCAAGAACAATTCATCTTAAAACACGTTGTATTCCAACATGGGCCTTAACGTCAAATGCAGTAATTCATTTTATGACCTGCACAGACTCACCAACACATTTCTCACCGGTCATCTCTACCACAGCAACAATTGAACCAGGCTGGACTGAACTGACCACATCACACCGAGGAGCTCCACACTTCTGTAGCCTCGTGAGCCTCCTTACCTGAAGGACATTTAGCACTCTGAACACTTTAAACTAGGGAGTGCTTGCTGCCCTACGTGGACATATCTCACTGCCTATACAGAGACTTTGGTATATCAACTTTCAGAATGCAATTTATACATTCCTAAAATCAATCAGAATCCCTAAGCTCTTACAAAAGGAAATGAAAAAAAAATTACTGTCAAACGCCCATCAGAACTAGAAGCCTAGGTGACTGTCATACATTAAAGAAATTAAAAGGCTGCATTTGAGATAGGGATGGGAAGAGCATATACTATCTTGAAATGCTCTGATTAAAGCTCTCAGTATCAAAATTCAATTTCTTTCCAGTTTTGCAAACAACAATGGCCTTGAGCTGAATGCTGCCAGCCTGCCTGCAGCCTTTGAGGAGATTAGGTTATTACCAACCAACTATGAGAATCTTAAATCCAGTATTAATCCTAATTCCCATTTAACCACATCTTCATTGTGCAATGAAAGTTGGCTGTGCATGAACTTGCACACGCATTCTGCCATGTGCAATGATCTATGTCACAAACAACAGATGCTAAACCTCCTGTATGTTTAAGAAATACATTCTGACTTTGGTTTCTAGAAAATCCCAGTAAAGCAGAAAGACTGGAGCTGGGGAAAAGAGTGGGCCAAGCTGAAATTTCTGGGAGATGACGGGAATGGGACAATTTCCAGCCTGAAAGCTTTTAGCAGCCAATAACAGGAGATTTCAGCCCTGGCTTGGAGGAAAACAGGATGCGTAACCAAATCACAAGGACATAGAAGCATCTGTGACCCTGACCCCGTAATGCTGCAGTGGTGCTGCCAGTGTCACATCACCGATACCAAACTGCTCAGATGATATCCACTGGGACTGCAGAAAGCACTGCCCATCACCATGGTCATGTTCACTTTGCCAAGATAAGTTTTTGGGAGCAAAAGATGCAACACTTCCTCTGAGCAAGCCCTTGTTCTCCTCTCCTCCTAGAGGTTCTGAAGCCAGCACGGCCCACCTCACCACCCCCAGCTGCTGAGCCCCTAGGGATCGGGTCAGACCAAGGTGAGGCCTTCCCACTGCCCACCAGAGCAAAGGCACCTCCTGCAGTTCGTGGTCTCCCCAAGCTGCGCTAACACAAGCTCGCTACAAAAGCTTTCCCTAGCAGCTAGCTCTTCTTATTGCAAATGCAGGGGAGCCAAAGTGCCATCCCATGTCCTTTCCAACATCATTTTACATCAATTCCCTTTCAAACTCCATTATGGTAGCCAAATCGGGCATGGCTCCACACTGCCAAGGCTTGCTGAATCATCCATGGGCAAGATCAGGTCATTCAGTACCTCTGGCATTCCTAGGCAAGGTACTGATCCCGGAGACAAAGGAACTGAACATGAGGACAGACTGCTGCTTGGTCTACTATCGAATGGGACAATTTTAATTCTATTAAAAAAAAAGTTCTCACAGATATTTGGAAAAAATGCAGTAATGTTTCCTGTGTTAAAGCACAAGAATTCACTGCAGATGAAAGGAACTTTTCAGGAAACAAATTCCCAAGAGAACAAAAACGTGTTTGGCACCAGTGCCTGTTAGAGGCAAGAGGACCTCCCTATTGGCAAGGGAGTCAACATCTGCTGGAAAAAGCAAACTTTGGGTTTTTTTTAAAGTAGATACAATAATTGCTGAAAACCTCTATTTCCATCAACCCCAAACTCAGCAGCCTGAACTCTCCAAACTAAAAATGTTATGAGATTTGGGAACAATATTCTTTAATTGGAGGCACAACTAGATCTTCCTTCTCCTTGCAACTGCCTATTACCTATTGCTTGGTCACCAGGACACTCAAGTGGAGGCCCCAGTAAAGTTATGGTACACTGGAGTAACAGTAGGCTGTACATCAACTGAGCTGTGGTAGCTCTCCACATGCATTCTCATCCCCTGCAGCTGATATGAAGTAATTTAATTTAGCAATGATAGAGTTCAGCTAAATTGCGTTACCTTTCATTTGCCATGGGCTAAGACCACACACATGGACAACAACCACAGCTCATCCAACAGCTGGTAATTTCACCGAGTGCCTGGCTTCTGGAATACTGCAAACTGGTTCATATACCCTTTTTGCCTAACTTCAAGCCAATATTTGAACCAAGCACTTTCGCTTTCCCAGAAGGTGTCCTACCCACCATACTGGTGCATATCCTGGGGCAAGCTGTCTTCAGTCTTGGGAATCTGGAAATATGAAGCTTCTTCGTGGAGATAATTACTACTACAATGCAGACTGAAATCTCTCAGGGCATAACGACTCCAATATGCCAAACTCCTATTTCTCTGATAGAAGAGCACAGATATGTCCAGTCTGAGCAAATGGGGAACTTTCCCTGTATTGTCATGGACTGTGTCTCCTACAACTCTTCTCACCTCAGAAAAGACTAGTACATGCAAACAAGGCCAACAGCTGTGGGATGTCAACTTGCAAGTTTCAGACTGTAGTTTCAGACAATCAGCATTTCAGCACCCCTTCTTTCCTCATTCAGTCAACAGAAAGGAGAACTAGGGCTTTTAAATTATGTAGGCAATTAAAAAAATAAAAGGAATAAGCCAGAGATTCCGCTTCTATTCTGCGCAAGAATTACTCTCCCAAGGCAACCCTAAATAAAAACAAACACCCGCACTGCTTTCTATCAAAGAGGGTGACCCATCCCCTTCCAATAAACACCGTTCACAGACCATGCCTGCATATCCCACTACCCCTTCGGCCAGCCCAGCAACCTGCTCCGCAGGCTAATCCAAAAGCCCAACTCTAAGTGGCACATTTCTTCAGAAATAGTAGAGGATTTTGTTTTGCATTTGTGTTTAGTATTTAATCTGAAGAGATTAACTGCATACTTAATCACAGAAGTGAGGTTGATATGTCATGTACATACATTCCTCTGTAAATCCTGCTTTTCCCACTGCCAATACCTTCATCTTCTAGCATGGAAGAAGGGGTTGTGGTGAAAGAATGCAGCTCAGGCTCCCTTCTCTTTACATACACACACACACACAAATGGAAACTGCAAAGCTGTTGCAGTTTAAGATTTTTGTCTGCAAAACAACTATGGACACAATAAGAGCTGTCTATTTATGCATGCAATCTTAAGTTTTCAAGATTAAGCAAAATATACTTTGTGCAAGAAAACAAGTAACTCTAAGTTAGAAAAAGGTAATGTGATTTTTTCCAGTGATCACAAACATTTCAGGTGGAATAATTTCTTATTAAAAAGGTATTGTTTGCAATAACTAAAGCCACCCATTGAGAAATGTAAGAATCTGAGAAAGAGTCCGCTGAAAACAGCCTTTAAGTATACATGAGATTGACAAGCAGATTGCAACCGTCCACGCTGGGAAAAATATAAAGGGGACAGGGGGAGAATATCTGTTCCTTCTCCCAGATATATAAATACACACACACTGTCTCAAATTAATAAATTTGCTAAAAGCCACACAGGAAATCCTGGTCACCACTCCTACTAGATGTCACAAGTACCCCAATGCTTAGTGCACTATGCACCAGCCATATCTTCATAACATTTAGAACAATCCAAGTCGAAACAGTTTTCCCTAAAGCTGATTTCCCCAGTGTCCTATCCAATCTAGCTTAGGATGCCCAAAGCAAAGCAATACCTCATCATACTCATTCTGAATGAGAAAGGAAAAGCCTATTCCACAGTCTCTCACTGCTATCCAGTCCCTTTACCTTGCTTCATCTGATGCCCCCCCAGTACCAACCCCAAACAGATCCCTGCAGCAATCCTTTTTATACTGCCTGCCCTTGCTCCTGCCCCCAGGTGGTACGTGTTGGCAACCATACTCTTCAGCTGCAAAATGGAAAACACTGAGGCTTTGACGATATGAAATAAGCTGGCAGCTAATATTTTACAGTAAATATGCCTTAAAAAGAATAAAAAAGCCAAAACCAAAACAAAACAATGAAAGTTCATTGAAACCCGAAATCCACAACCTTAATGGCAAAGATAACCCTGCAGCAGAGTGATTCGGGCTCTCCTGGGGGCTGAAATTGCCTCGCTAGTCCTGATTAAGAAGATAAGCACAGACAGACCCATTGCTCTAAGATATTTTAGAGACAGCTAAAGGAATGACTGAGTCTCACGGGTTTAATAGCACTCACAATTTCAGTTATTTATATCTCCAGTTATCCAAGTATTTACCTGGCTCCAAAGCAGAACATTAACAGAATCTCTGTAGAGTTGAATGAGATATTCCTAACATGTCAAAAACCTCGGCCAAAAACCTAAATAAATGGAACAGAAGTTCCTCACAGATACAGATAGTATCCCCAGATGAAGATGCCTGCTTGCCTCCTGGGCAGACTTAACCAGCCCAGCTGCTTTGGGCAGCAACAGCAGGGTAGCCACAGCAGCACAGAGCTACTGCAAAGACAGTATCTGCTCAGCATCTGAGACAAGCCTTCCTGCCCAGGTCACAGCTGGCACATAGCAAACATACACAATGCTCTGATCCGCATGTCCACCTAGAGCCCACATCTTCCCTGGGTTAGGATGGTGAGGCAAGATAGCCAGGAGAATCAGAGTCTCCTTGGTGAAAAGCTAGAGTAAGCCAACAGAGGACATGCCTGCACTACTGTGGGAGACGTGTTCAACCTGCCGCAGGTAGGATGATCCATCCCGTCCCAGGGCCTCTCAGGTACACACCTGACCAGATGAGTTGCTCTGGCGGTGGCAGAACTCCCTGTGCCCCAGCAGCCACACAGACCTCTCACACAACAGAGGCATCCACGACACTGCAGGCAGGGTGCACGTCCCAAAAACTGGGTGGGGAAGCACCAAGCCTCCAGCCTGCTCCCTGGGTCCCAGGAAGGGGCTTCAGGAGTCATCCAGCCACAGCAACCTGGTTCCGACTTCAGGTTTTTTGGGGGGATGGAGCTCCTCAGCCCTGTGCTAGCCTTTCCTGGAGGATGTTGGTTGCAGGGAGTACCTGACCTACATCACACCTGCAGATTGGCTCAACTGAGCCTACAGAATTGTTCTGTCCAAATGACGGGTGCATCCTTCTTCCTTGGGAGAAATTGTGGCTAACAGGTTAAAAGCTACTTAAAGCTTAATTTCTGGCTGGACTGTCCTTTTGCAGTTGAACAACATCATTCTCACCGTCCCTCCAAACAGCTCCATATGTTGAAAGGGTTAAAAAGAACAGCAGAACCTTTAGCGTTTTGATAGCTTTCCACACATGTATAGCAAAAAGTCTTTAAAATTCATTGCACTGAGATAATCCTTCAAGTCTAGCATTTCCCCCTCAGCTTGAGGCAACCAACTGGTTTTCCTCCCCTTAATACCTTAATAGAAAGCTCTGAGGAGTTGCCAGGCTAGAAGTCTCAAATATGCTCAAGAAAAGCAGAGTCCTGAACTTCAAGAGAAGCCATGTAAAGTGTCTGGGGTTTAATTAAGAAACAACTACAGGGGCATCATCTTAGATACTGCAACCCCCCTAGAGATCCTGGCTTCTGTACATCGCAGCTCACAACACACGCACACACTGTTTTCCTTCCAAAACGCTGAGCATGCACAGCCCCCACTAATTTCAGCTGCCACGGAAGGTACTCAGCATCTCTGAAGAATGAACAAATTAAAAACCTTGACCATGATTCAACACAAGCTCGGGGACTTGAGCTCTCATCAAGATCAAGGCTGAATTTTTTAACGCTATTACAATCTCAAGAACAAAGCTGTGATTTTGAACTGTACAATTGGCATTAATACTCAGCAGCTCCACACCTGTGCCTGGGAAGTTTGGTTTGGTTTTTTTATTGGTTTTTTTGTTTGGTTTTTTGTTTTTTGGTTTTTTTTTTTTTACAGCGTGTGCCTTTTTAACAACTCCAAAGAAAATTGCTTTCTCAAGGAAGTGCCCAGGAGTGCCTCAGGGCGGACAAAGCAGCCATCTCACTTCGTGGCTTTGATTAGGATTGCTGCAGTGAAAACAGGCAAATGCTTCAGGACCACATCACTCCTCAGATACCACTAAATGGTAGGACTCAAGGAGTCACTAACTTGTTAAGGACTATTAGGCCTGATTAGATCCTCTCCGCAAACACTTTTTTGGGGGTAAACAGTTTGAAAAAGCCAGTCTGTTCCACGGAAAACGCTTGTTATAAACCTGTGCACACTTCTAAGAAAGTTTAAAAGGTCAAAAGTTGGCATTCAAAAGAAAGCAAGAGTAGCAGTGAGTGCACTGCAGTACAATGGGAAAAAGGAGGCTCAGATCTCAGGGCCATGACCTGTAGTCTCCCACACTCTAATGCATATCCCAAACCACAAAATATTGACTATTTTGGCTGAGGTAAGAACCCACCCCCCCACCCCAATCCTTCCAAAACTTCAGAAGATCTTTATTCCTCTATGAGAAACAACCAACCAAACAACACTTCCCCCCTCTCCCCCCCAAAAAAAACCCAACCCACAAACAGAGCTTCATTTACAGAGAAAAAGGTACTCTATCCAAATTTAGTAAATGCACAATTAACACAGTCAAAAGAAGACCTTAACAACATATCACTGAGCTATATGGGATATTTGGCTCCAAGAGAACAGCAGAACAAGCAATTTATTTAGCTGGGAAAAATTCTCCTATAATACAGGAAATATTCCCTCGACATTTTTTAAACCCAAGATATCTTTTCTAGGAGCAAAACTGGATAGGTGCTATGAAGGAAGAAAGAGTGACTCTGGCTCTTCCTTAAAAGCAAGATTTCTTATTTTCTAGTCTGCTACAAGTTCCCTGTGACACCCTCAGCAAGTCATTTAGATTCCACTTACATCAGTAAAATGGGAATTGGTAAACAGGATTCTCTGCCTCAAAAAGGTGCTACAAAGATACAATCCATTTGTAACTGTGAGATGTTCAGATAATGTGGACCACACAGAAACTCCATAAACAAGTGGTAGGTAATCACTGTGGCACAAAATAGAGGCTACATCTGCCAGAAAAATTCTGAGCAACAGACTCATTCTGGTGGGCTAGTACATGGATAGTTCAGATGCCTGCCCAATCTGTTCACTCAGGCATGCTGCACTGTTTCATTACCCGCCAGTCAATCTCTGATTTATGTCTAGGAGTATACACACAATAACAAATGCTACTAGCAATGTGAATCCTCTTTCGAACGCATTTACAGTTATTGGAAGGGTGAGAAAATTACCTTATCAGTTTCAACAACTGCATCTGTTTCACCACCTCCTTGCTGAACAACAGTGTATGTGGACAAATCCTTGCTTTACTAGGCAGAATTCATCACAAGGAAAAAAGCTCAGGGAGAGCAGAACAGGGAAGGCAAAGGAAGTGACAAATCTTGTCCATGCAGAGTTACCTACAAAGCCGCAAGATAGACTTAGGCGCTCTTATATTTAATCATATTCCATTTAAAAATCAATGTTTGTGAAGTGCAACAGTATGGAGTGGGACCAAAGAATCAAAGCTTGCCGCTTCATGTTAAAGGACAGTCTACAGGTGTAATGTTGTAGGATGCTAAGGGAAACAGATCCACTACATGGCTTCTTTTGGGCTCCTTCAGGTTTAAATGACCAGTCCTAGACTGCAACACTGAAGCTCACAAGAATACAGCTCCAGCCACAGAAAGGATTTTGCAAGTCAATCTCAGGGAACAACAGGGGCATGCAGCCCTGATCTGGATTCTGGCAAACCCTCCACACCACTATCCTAGTGTCTGTCCTTATTTCAACAGGACAAATTTGCAGTGTGGCTCAACCATACATCTAAGTTCTCAGCTTACTGGAACTATTTTCACACTAACCTGATTTTTTTCAGTTCTCCATCCCTGATTCAGAAGAAAAGAGTGAAGTCTTAGATCAATAGCTTGCTTTTCTCAACAATTTCCATATACTTATTACTACATATACTTAACAAATATGGACATGAAATGGATGCAAAGTTTGGTCATTCACTGACTACAAGATGCAAACTGACTTTTCTAGTCCTTAAAAAGGTCTCACGTAATTCCCAAATGCCAGCTGTCATTAACAGCACAGTCTAAACCTCTGAAGAAAAGGAGCAGCTTACCTTCATCCTCCTGCAGATCTAAGGAACCTTAGCAATCAGCCTCTTAGAAGTTCCTTTGGAGGTTCTTTTAATGACTGTAACCAGAAGAAGCAAGAGACAGAAAGCTGCTGATATTCCAGTCAAAGATAGAAGACTTAGATTTGATTAAAAGAAGTATTTTTTTGTGAAAACATATTAAGATATTATCGTCATCTAATATTTGAAAATAAGTATTGCCTTTTTATCACCAAAAGAACATAAAAGCAAGGCTTCTGGTGTTTCCATTTGTTCTTTCAAACACTCCGTATCTGGGGTCTGCATCTCTGCCTGGGGGGCAGACACATTGGAGCTCATCTCACATCCAGGAGTGCTTTGATGTATGATTTCCAGAGTTGAATGTGTGTTGTGGATTCCTCTGTGCTACAGCCAGCAGAGCTGTATGGACATCCTGGTTCTGGTTTCCACTAGCTCAAGCCTTCTGCTGCCCCATGCTTCTGTGTGCTGTGAACACACCTTATGCCTCTTTCTTTAATTTGAAGGAGAAGGAGGGGTGAAACCAAAAGGGCAAGCTCAGACTCCTCATCTACCACAAGATGAACAACAGTCTTCTTAAAACAGGTTAGCAGAGACCATCTGAGGATACACTTGGCTTCCTGGAAAAAGGAAACTCCCGTTATTTAAACCTCAAATACACAGCAAGGGCCCGGAATGTTTCGCCTTTCAGAGGAGTGTTTTGCCTTTGCCTAGATGAAGCTTCAACCCCCAGCCTTTTTTTTTTCCTCCCTTTTTAAAAGGGGGGGGGGGGAACAAAATACAAAGTAAAGGCAGAGTGGCATTCTCATACGATCAGAACTGGAGCGTGCCTCTCAATTTTGCAATCCCACCTTTTACGACAGAGGAAGCCCCTGAAAGCTCCCCTCAGCAGCCAAGCAGCACACAGCGCATCAGGGTTCAGGTGGCTGAGCTGCCCTGGAACAACCAGATCCAGGGTCTTTGATGATGCAGAGAGCAACCACAGAGAACAAATGCCCTGGCTAAGCACAGGCCTAGCTTATCCGAGATCCCCTTCTGGCTTTCTTCCTGTTATCTCCTCACTCTCCAAGGAGAATTAAGAAAGGATGAAGAGAGAACCACTTTCCCATTCTCTCCATAAAACAAGGGGAGAGAAGAAATAGGCCTGTTACTGAAACCACATGTTACCCCTGCCTTTGCTGAGCTCACTGCAATCAAACCGGTGGGAGAGTGTTTCATCCTGTTCCAAGAAGCTCCTCTCTTGCCCTAAGCATTATTTTTCCTGCCCTGCCCAACAATAATGGCCCAGGCACAAACATATCAGCAGCGTTCAGCTATATTTTCCTTGGCTGCTTAAGGTGCTTTTCTAATAATATTCCTCAGAGAAAGATGGGGTTTAGGAGCTATATAGCCTTGTATAGCCTTGACCCTGCCAAAATACACCGGCAGTGCTTCAGGGTCAGTCGCTCTCCTCCTGTGACTAACATGCTGATTATTTTGCCAAGGTCTCAAGAGATTCTTCACTCCACTCCATGAAGAGCACATCCAGGGGAGACACAAACCTGCAGAACCAGTGAGGAAAGACAGCAAGGACACCTGGATGGGAACTTAGTTTCTCATCCCACCACATTTTTTGAGACTTAAGATATTTTTTTCATTCTACATAGGGATAAAAGCTTGGAATCCACCTTGGAAACCTTCATGCAAAAACCCATGTGCTCTGGAACAGCAGTCCTGTGGTTAGGACATACATTTCTGGCATGTAGGAAACCTGCTTTCAGGACCCTGTTTTGGATTTATGACAGCATAGGTGAAAAACCCAAACCACTTGGCTCCTAACCAGCATCTCTGTTTTGACTAAGAAATTCTATCCCAAATGCAAGAAATCCACCCAAGGAGAACTGAGTGGAGACCAACCCTTTCCCGCAAAGCAGTACTGGTTTCAATAAATCAGCATTTTCTGCAGGCAAATTGTTTCCTTGAAAAACTCCCAGCCAGTCCTAGCCTCAAGTAGTAACTAGTGTGGTTTCTGCTGAAGACATAAGCCTGGAAGCAACCCACCCAACAGAGGTTCTGCTTATAAAACAGCTCGCCTCCCCTAAATAGGGCCAAGCCAACACTGTGTAGAAGAAAAAGTTTCCTGAAGTTTGCCCTGACACCTCAGGATTCTCTCTTCTTCTCCTAAACCAGCAGCTTGTATTGTTAAAACAGAGGAAAGGAGGTGTGGTGGGAAAACCTCACACACTTCATTCCTGTTTACTTTATTCGTTCCTTAGTCTGTGTGATTCGAGACAGTAAAAATGTTGCTGATGTCCAAAAGAGCGTGTGCATATACATACATGTGTGGTAAAAGCTTTAGAGCCTGGCCTGTACATTATGTGGACAACTTTAAGCACTGGGGCAGACAGCATCTTTTTCTTCCGTAGCTCTAAGGAGTGGTAAACCTGTCTTCAGAGGGAATTAAAAGAAAACATACAGTAATATCACAGATGTATCTCACAGTTTGCCTTGCTGATTTAAGATGCTTCCTATGAATTGGCTTGAAAGCATTGCCAGAAGTACAGCCTTCTTAAACTATGTTCTCCAGAAAGAATGCTTTTCTCCTTTTAAACACAGGATTTTATGTGCAGCACAAGATTATCCTATATAGGTCACTGACACGCCATGGAAACCTGTGTAAGAAGGGCTATTTAGATAAATAGCTCCATTCCCACACTAAATTTTTTGGCTTCTCTTCCCTTATTGCTAAGAATATTTCAACTGAAACAACATCTTTGTGCCTTTGAGGATCTCTGCTCCTGTTGCCACTTCCCCACCTGGAGCTATAATCCTACGCTTGTCACAAACCCAGCCGCTGCTGCAGAAATTATTACAGCTACAATCTGCAGATTATAGCAACTTTTAATAGGGGATAAGCGGCAGGAAAAGGTGAGTTTAAGCAGCAAAGAACCTGCTGGTTCAAAGAGCCCTATTATTAATATTTATTATTTTTAAGCATTCATTGAGTGCTGTAGAAGATAAAAGAATGAACTGAATGCAAGAACCAAGGAACCGAGTTTATATAAGACAAGACAACGGGAGAGCATAAAGAATAAGCGTAGTGCCTGGGAAGGAGGGAATCCAAAGAAAAGGTAGCAACAGCAAGGGAAAAAAGCTGCACCTTTTATCAACAAGATGTTCCTAATAGTAAGAAGTATGAAGAGAATTAAAGAATTCCTCGGTGTCTAATCAGAACTGTTCCCCATAGGGAATCTTCTGAGCATTATTACAAGGTGGCATATCTTAAAGAATGGAGGTTTGATCATAAAAAGCAAGTGTGTGGAGGGGGGAACTGGAAAAACAACAAAAGGAAATGCAACTGCATCACCCTGTGGTCTGAGGGCAAAATCCAGCCCTGGACAGACGCTTTACAAAGCTTGAAGTAAATCCATTTAGGCCTTGTGTAAAAGGTTAGAACGAGGCATACTTCTCACTCAGGTCCTCCATTATAGACTAATTCCTCTTCTTTCCCACAAATCCTTTGCCCCTGTTGCCCCAGAGGGACCCCCAGTTACTACTTCTCTTCCCTAACAAAGATGCAAGCTTGTGGCTTAGACTATTTTAAACCTTCACACTTTCAAACAACAACCCATGACGCTTCACAGTTCCAATGCCCTTTACCGTGATTAGCTAACAAGAACGTTCATCATACCCACATGCTGGGGGTACTGCCTTCATTTTCACAGCTGGCGAAGCAGATGCTCAGAAAAGCAACCCAACTTGCCCAGAGCCAAAGAGGCCCTACAGCGGGCTGGTGTCAGTGATGCTGGCATTTGCACCTCTCAGTTCTGATCAGTAAAAGCAGTGACAGGGCTTGGGAGTGAGAGTCCAGCTCCCCCCCAGTGCCCTCTGCTCCCCAAGGCTAGTGCAGAGCTTCAAAGCTGTTCCCAAAGAGCATCACATTACAGAAATACAAGAAATCCACTACAAACTGAAACTTGGAACTATATCTGCAGCGGCATTAACAAAGAAAATTAATGTTTTTTAAACTAAACTCTGATTCTTCTCCTGCCAAGCCCTCCCCACTGCAGTATCAAAATATGAACACACAAAATGCAAAGCATGAAACCTTCTGCTCCTTTCAGCACAGTGAAGAGGAGGAGGAAGGGGGGGGGGGGGGGGAACCCTCAAAACAAAACAAAAAAAAGCCTTAATCCAGCCAGTGTCCGGGAAACCCTATTCTTTCTTAATCTCATCAGACTGTTGGTCCTGACCGAAGTTTCTCTTAACATTTAGAAGAAGAGAATCAGCTTTTAATTGGCAAAGCATCACTGTAAGCTGAAATCCTTATCAGTTCGGAAGGTCTTTTTTCGAGACTGTGAACCCAGAGTCATTCATCACATCAGCAAAATATTACATTGTCAATTCTCAGGCTGCCAAAGCAAAACGTAGGTCAAAGAGATCTATTGGTGCTTCCAGCCTCAACCATCTCCAGAACTAGCTCTCAGCTTTTCCTGTATCTTATTCTGAAAAACAGCTTGGTGCAACTCTAGAAAATCCCTGTTATGTGTCTGTGCTTCAGCCATATTCCCATCGGAAGCAAAAGCTTTGTTGATCAACACAAAATAAGCACCTCATTCTAAGCAGCTCCGAGAATCCCCTCTGACATTAGGAGGAGCAAGGGGTAGTCAGCAGTTCAAAAATACATCAGATCTCAAGTCCACCCCTCGTAAGAACATTTTGAGACATTCAATCGTTTATTCTCAATTATTTCTCATATGTGTTCATTGTGGATCCACCACATTATTACCATTATTAAGTCCCATCAATTATTATCATCCAAGACTGACATCAAAAAGCATGCTGTTTTCAAATGATTACAGAAATAAGTACATTGACAACAGTGACTCGCATTCCAAAATCCACCGAATTTCCATACCGCTATCTCATTTACCCTGGCAGCAGGTTTTGAGAAGTTCATCTGAAAGGTACACACAGGTCCCAGAGACTTCCATGAGAAACAGGTTCTCAGCGGGTCTGAGAAACCAGCCCAGTATAGGCATAAGCTCTCTCTGCACAAGAAGATCTGGTTCTCTTCACTCCCCAAGAAAATGACTTGTGCCATCAAGTGAGCCACGAACGAACCCTGTCGTTGCTTTCCCAGCATAGCATGTTCCAGTTCAGTGCCCTGTGATGTCCATGTCTCAAGAACAGGCAAACTGCCAGTCAGTTCATTTAGACCATTTTTCCTGAAGAAGTGTAGACACCATTATTTACTGCAATCTTTATTACTCTAAAACTCCTTCCTCATAGACTGTCATGCATTGAGCTTTTCGTAAGGAGTAAATATAGTAACTGTTTCCATAATAACGTTAAAAATACCCCAACAGATTAAATTCAACAGATGAAACAGGGCCATAAATACGTATGTCTAGCAACATGACCAAAATCACCCTTCTTCAAACTGGGCATTGGGCCATGAAAAAAAGCTGCTAGCATTACAATTTCAGTGATGTGCCTTATGAGAAGCACAGAGCTGCAGAAACAGTCAGTACTGTAATCATGCACAGTATGTACAACCCGAGCTGCAGCCAGGGCCTCTAAGCTCCTGAGCCCCTGCCAGGCTGTGCCACTGACCCACAGTCAACAAGTCACCATATGGTCCCATACCCCATTCCACTCATCTGTCTTGTTGCCTTTCCAGACATCTGGGATGGCACAAAACGTATTTAAAGCTGTTCATGACTCAAGTGAGAAGTCTGAAAGAATACTAGAGCTATTATCATCTCTGCTATACTACATGACTTTTCATGTTAGCAGCTTGGTTCAGTTCCACTTCCCCAGGATCAACAACCACTGTAAGATTCTGTCCTGACGCTTAACATCACAGACATTGGGAGTAAAGAGGATACTGGTTACACTGCTTCCAGAAGACTAACTAGGGCAGACTTCAGATCACACTGGGCACCACACAGGCACTCCAAGAAAGTCCCTTTCTAACCTGGCTATGTGCCAATTAAATGAGGGAGACAAAAGGGCAGGAATAGAGATGAACTAAACACAGTCAAACAACAGCTGAGCTGAGCAAACTCAGACCTAAGCCCTAATTCACAAAATCGTGCAGCCCCTTTAATAATCACAGAACCAAGTAATATCAAGCACATGGACGAGATTCAGTTTCAGCACTGTTTATTTCATCAAAAGCATCCTCTGTTTCTTCCTGAAGTGATACACTGGTCTAAAAAATCTGAACTTCATGTGGGTTTAAGAATTGACTCTTCTACAGCAACGTGTCAATTTATTTATCAGGTAGCTGGAAACTTCCATTTTAGTCCAGGTTTATTCAGTAAATATATAGCAAAGGGAACATCCTGATGGCCAAAAAAGCCCCAAAGGACAAGAACACCCAGAGACTTCCCAATTGTTGGAATCCTTCTTGGAGAGACTATGCAGACAGGAGGGATCCTGTGCAGAAACAAGACCCATACTAAAAACCTGTGATAGTCAAAAACCCACTTCCATCATCTCTAAGGACAATGACAAGATACTGGTTTTGGTTTTCTTTTAACTGAATTTAAATTGAGGTGAGGGTAAATTGACACCACATGAATACTCTCAATTGTAATGTAACATCCACTGCATATCAGTCCACCAAACATGAGCATTCACATTAGGCATATGGTCATTCAAAGCTTCCTGGATGAAGACACCTGCAGAGACAATTCGGATCAAAAAAAAAAAAAAAAAAAAAATCACACATATACAACTCACCAGGATACCGAGCCTCTCTGCCTCTAGCTCTGAGGAAGATCAATGAAGGACAGCACCTCCAGCACAGCTCCACTGCCCTGGAAGAGTATATGCTGCTTCTTATAAACTTTCGGAAAATAGAAATCCTTCAAGCCCATTGCTAGAGAACAGAAGGTGACAGAGCCGCAGAAGCAAATCCCATTTGGGGTCAATTTGTAAGAGTAAAACAGCTTTATCATTTGTTTCTTTAAATCTTATCTATGCAAAAATAAATGAAAACATGCTGACAAACTGGTTGAGCAGCTGGTATGGTTAACCAAAAAAAAGAAAAAAAAAAAAAAAATCAATGCACCGCCCTCCTATAGCCACATCTTTCAGTCTCAGATGATTTATACTAAATTAGCCCATGACAGATCTTTACCAATGCAGAAATGATAAACAGCAAAGCAGTTGCTAAATGCTCCAACACAAGAGGTTGGGGGGGAAGGGGGAGGAAGTCCCATCAACTATTCGGTGGGCACTGAATTCACCCGAATCCTCTGGAACTAAGGGATAGGATAACTCATTCACCATTTTGGAAACTCAAGACTGCAAGAGCAGTGAAAAGAAAATAACAAACGTTGGCACAGGGGAAAGAACGGACAAAAGAGGAATGCTGAACTGTGCAGTCACGAGCAATGGTAGGACCAAATGCAACTTGGCTGTCGTATAAATTACAAATGAGATAGCAGTGACCATCAGAAAGCAAAGGTCTAGACATCTGGAACATATCCTCATATGAAATACAATTAAAGTCCAGCAGTCTTCCCAGTGCTGAGAAGTGGTGGGAACGGAAAACACAAAATATTTAAGGAAATTTAGAAGGAATAAGCATTATGAGAAAGAATGGAGTTGTGTGAAATGATTTTTCTGTACAACCTTTTTCCTCCTTCATTTGCTACTTCCAATTAAGATTAGCAATCATTTCCAAGGAAAAAAAAAAATAAATAAAAAGAGAACTCCAAAGAAATAGGTTAAGAGGGAATGAGCAACTCCAGATCCCAAACAGCTTATTCCTGTGCATCTTGGGGGAGAAATACACAGGCTTTGTCCTCTCATGCAAATATATTATTTGGTTTTGAGTCACTATTTTGAAGTGAAAACTACAGACCTCCACTTCCCCAAGCAACTTTCCAACGCTCACTGTACTACTTGCGTTTTTTTTCCTCAAAAAACAAGAAAAATGGATCCAAAATCTTTCCCTCACATTTTATTGATAAGTCAGTTTAAGTTAAACAAACAAACAAAAAAATCATACTAACATTAGTCAAAAACTCTCGAAAAAGCAAAAAGCAGTGATTATCTTGCAACACTACCCCCAAACAAGGACTGCTTCAGCAGCCTCACAGGATTAGCAAGGAGTATAGATATTCATCTGTTTTATTTATAGCTTCCAAACAGACCTTGGACCTACTACCACCTCATGCAATGACTCATCTTCAAGATGTCAAGAACTATGCACTACCTCACAAAACTCTCCGAAAACAACTTGGACCACCATCTGCTTATTTTTGTACCTTAAGCCTCAATTTTGTAGCATCTGAACTTCTCTTTTCAAGTGCTTCCTCATGCAAGACCCACGGCCCCATAAATCCAGTAGCTTCTGTTCCCAGAGCAGTTGTGTCTGTTTTCCCGCAGCCTGGTGAGAACAGACAAGACTCAAGATAATTAAATAAAAACACAGGAACTGCATTATTTATTTTAAAGGAAAACGTGTCTTCTAGGAAGAAAGTCCTTTATTTGGGCAAATCTGTAAGCTGTTTATCAGCTTAAACTCATTATCTGCCCATATGGTCTTAGCACTGTGGTTTTAAAAAAAAAAAAAAAAACGGGCATGCACTAGCTGATGAAATGTCATCTGCCCTTATGCCAGAAACTAGTATTTTTGCATTGACGGCAAATCAGGATCCTTGCCACAAGTGAAGGGCTATCATAAGGATAGTCATAATATTTTAATTATGAAGGGATCTTACAGAAGGCAGCAAAGAAGGCAGGGGCAAAGCAAGAAAACCCATTCACAAAAATACGAAGTCACTTGATTCACTTTTTGCCTCCTTTGCTCTAGTTCTTTTTGTTTGGAGAGGTGGGGTGGGAAGAGAGCAACCTAACTTAGAAAGAAAAAGGCAAGAGAATGAGACACTAGAGCCAATAAACACACATCAAAGCATGAGATGGCTCTGCTTCAACTGCCTACAGTATTCAACCTGGGACAGATTAAGGCAAGATGAAAGGTGCTAGGAGGGAAAATACTACCCCTGCAGCAGTGCAGACCCTCTCTCTCACTTGCTCAGCCCTAATGCTGAGAGAACACCACGATCCCAGCCAGCTCTGCTGCACTGAAAGCAGCAAGCACACGATAGACCCAGTTTTAGAGAAACCCAAATTTGTCCACCCTTGTCTGCTGTCAGGGACTAGCTCCACGCAGTGAGGTGGTTTGAAGCCCTTCCCGCTCCCCCGTCGAGCTGCTGCAGCCGAGCAGGAGCTGGGTTTATTGATTCTGTGAGTCACAATTAGCCACAGGACGCAGGACCAAAGGTTTAGCACAGGACATTAAACCTGACTGTCTGAGCTGTCAACTTGGTTATTCCAAGAAGAGAGAAACAAATTGAAGTCACAGTAACAGATGTTACTCATGTTTTATGAACTGCAGTATTATTCTGGGTTACGGATAGTTTCTGCCTTTTAAAACAGACCTGCAATGCTGCGTGTATGAAATTATTTCGATTAAACAACACACAGGAAACTTGGCAAAGGACTTAAGGATAGCTCAGCATTTTCATACGCACACATTCCCGTTTCCCTTTCGCCCAGCCCCACCCTGAGAAGTATAATACATGTTAAAGCAGCCAAAAATGAGATCACGCCAGGATAGAGTAATTCGTTGCCATCAGCTGAGGCGAGGATGCAAACGCTCAGACCCCACTCCTCTTTTGTGAAAAACACACTCAGCCTCTTCTCGGTTTCCGCTGTGGGGAAATTAAGTTGCTGGGATCTGTTCTAAGTTTTAAGCGAGCCTGGAAACAGAAGACTGGTGTTCTTCCCAGGGCGTCTCATCCTCACACCCCAGAGGGAATAAAGGGATTTCCCCATAATTTACAAAGGAAATCTGAAATACTTACCCTATGAGCAAAGCCACCCCCAAGCTCACTTTGCTCCTCCGCACCAAGCGGAGGGGCCACCGGCGCTACCCAGGCTCTGCCGAAGAGCCGGGCTGACACGGCACAGCAAGAAAGCCCTCTCGTGGAAACCGCCCGCATCACCCACCCGAGCCCTCCTCACCCGGCCCCGGCCCCGCACGGGGGTCGCGGCCGGCCCCGGGCACCGCGCCGCCGCGCCGGGCTTCCCCCCCCGCCACCCTCCCGGCTGCCGACCGACGGCTCGCCTCCGCCTGTCCCTTTCCCAAGGGATAACTACGCGTTCACCTGCACCTCTCACGGGTTTAAGCGCACAGCAGCTGGGGTGGCTAAGCAATTTGTGGGAAAGGTCTGCTTCGCAGAAAGGGTGGGACAATCGGTAGAAATTTCATCTCGGTTTTGCTGGCAGCCTGCAATGTCTCAGAAGAGTTAAAGCTCTTCCTTTCTTCTTCTCACCCCGCTATGCCTAAATTCATGGCAACTCTATCGCATGGTATTTTAGCTTACGCCAACAAAAGCTGTACCTCGGCCACAACAAATACAGAAACATTAACTGCCTTCCAGGGAGGGTCAAACATTTGAATCCTTTTAACATACTATACAAATATTTCAGTGAAAGCAGATGATAAAGAAGCGCATCTGTACATGATGCTACACAGTCAAATCTGAAAGATTCCCCCCAAATTATGAAAAAGACAAAGAACGCACCTATTTCTCCCAACGACATCCCTATCGTTTGCTCTCAGTTTGTATACTTTCGAGACAGAACAACGGCCGCTCCTTACAAAAGCGCTGAATACCAAAATAATCATTTCACTGGTAGAATCCATCAAAGACTTGGATACATCCTGTTGCATTAAAACAACTCTTTAATAACTCCACACACTTTTTATCCACTAGTAAAATCCCAGGGCAAGCCTGCGCTCACAATTTGCCTATACTCAGCCAGGCACACAGCCATCTCCAGCACGCTTCTGCCCAAGTAGCTTTGGTAGCCACTGGCTATTCAGTGAAATACGTGCCTAGAGTCTATTAATTGTGTTCAAATTTTCTCTTATTATAGAAATACAAGCAGTAATCAGGCTGAGCTTACTAATTGCTGACAGAAGTGCTAGAGAAAAAAAGAAATTACAATTACCAGCCTTCACAAAAAACCACCCATGTACAATGCATCTGAAAACACCGCCTACTCACTCACTCCAACATTTAAATACAAAAGTTATGATAAAACTTTAAGTGCCCAGCTGTACAGTTTATAAAACCGACACATCTCAGCGGGGTGGCACCTCACTAACATGTCGTTGCAGCTCTAAGTCTCCATCAGAAAGCGGGGACCGACTCAGGGTGGAGGGATTGCAGTTTGCCCATCAGCAAAGTGTGAAAGAGAAAATTCCTACCGGACAGGACTGAAGTCAGAAAGACGGGTAACTCTCCCACCCTCCTCATCCAAACTTCAGGGGTGGCGGCGCACCCCAAAACGCTCCCGGCGCGCGGCGGAGCGCCCCAGGCGCAGCCTCCAGGCACCCAGCGGCCCCTCCGCTTGCCTTCCCAATACAAGGGCTCCCGGGGCGGGGGGCAATATAATACAGAAATATTGAGGGCAGGCTCTGAGGCGCTGCCGGGTACCGGCCGGGGGGGCTCCCCGGGGCCCGACCCCGCAGAGGTGTTACCAGCGGGGCGAGTTCAGCGGGCTCGGGCTGCCGGGGAGCCTCCCCGCCAGCTCCCTCGCCGGCGCTCCCTCAGGCGGCCTGCCGTTCCGGCCCCGAGAAACTTGCACGCCCAGCACCCGGGGAGCCACGGCGCTCCCGCACCCCCCCGGGGACGCAAGGCGGCGGCGGGGGGAGGCGAGCCCCCTCCCGTGGGTGCCGCCAGCCCGCTCCCCCCGCGTCCCAGGGCAGCGGGAGGGCGGTGCGGTGCCAAGCCGGAGCCGGCAGCCCTGGCAGGGGGACGGGACCCCCGGCAGGGCTGGCGGAGGACAGGCTGCCGCGCACGGCCGGGGCACCGAGGAGCGAACGCCGGCTCTTTACCTGCCGGCGGCTGCAGCAGCAGGCGACTCCCGCGGCGGCGGCTCCCCGGGGACGGACCGCGCTGGGGGCGGGCGGGCGGGCGGCTCCCGGCGGCGCTGGGCTCCCACTGCCGAGCGCGCCCCGTGCCCGGCCGCCGCGGAGCGCCAGAGCCGCCAGCGCAGCCGGCTCCACCTCCCGGCCGTGCCCCCTTCTCCGCCCCCGCCCGGCCCGGCCCGGCCCGGCCCGGCGCAGCCCCGCCCGCCCGCTCGCCTCGGCCCGGCCCCGGCGGCCGGGCGCGCCGCTGACCGCGCTCCGCCGCCCCCCGCGCTCCGCCGCCCCCCGCTCCTCCCGCCTCCCCCCCTCGTCTGCCCCGTCCCTCGCCAGAAAACTTCCCGGGTGCCCTCGGCCCGAGTCGCCAAAGGCAGCCTGGCGACTCGTCCCTTGCATAGGGGCCCCGGCGGCGGCTCCTCGGCCGTCTGGGGGTGCGGGAGCGGCAGCCCGGGGAGGGCGGCCCGGGGGCAGCCAGCCTGGGACCCTCCGCCGCCGGGGCTCGCAGGAGGCACCGGGGGAAGGAGAGCTGCCTGCTCCCCTCTCCAGGGTGCCCCCCGTAACACCTGATGGGCTTCTGATGCACCGGGGCTGATCCCTGGGATGCAAAAGGAAGACCAGGAAGGTGGGAGGTCACTTGTTGGCCGGTATCTCGGTGAGAGCTGCCTAAATGCATTCGGAGATCTGTCAGAGGAACTTCAAACAAGGAATGGCACTGCGGGATTGGAAAGCCTTTCAAAAATGCATACCAAACCAACCGAAGAGGCCATGTTTGTGACACGGGAAAAGCCAACCCTCCTAAGCCTGGTTTCCTAAGGAAATATGGCTTGTGCAGTCGTGCTCTGTGTGCATGCCAATAACTTCTGAGCCAGTTAAACAATTTCAATTAAGTTTGACAACTACAAATTTCAGAAAAATAGATAGCTGTGTAGAGGAGGTAATCTCTTTTACTGTTCTTGCACATAGGACGACTGTATCCCGAGTTCAACGGCATCCAACAGACACCAGGGAATCCACAGTGGGGTTCAACTCAACTGTCTCCTAGGGAAATCAAGCTTCACTGGTCCTGACACTCACAAAAGTACTCGCTGGGTTGGAGGGAAAGAAATTGAGGGAGGAAAAAGTGTGCAGAAGTAACGCCGTTACTCTGAGTAACAATAAATAGCTCAGGAGCAAGGGCATTAGTAAACTGGACATTGCACTCACATATAACAACAGAGAGAGCACTGAAAGAGTTACAATCCTGCAAGGGCCAGATCCTGCAAGTGGTCCTATGCAGATGGGTCCTCGTGCTGATAAGAAATCCTGTTTATTTCATGGTGCTCTACAAGATGGAGGATGCGGATCTGGACCCTCAAAGCTTATTGGAAGAACAAGAGACAACATGCATGTCTAACAGTGCAGTGCAAAGGAAAAAAGATGTTCCAGCATTTCGGTATAAATATCTCTGCTAATGCCTCATCTATCTGGTAATGAACAGTTACAAGGCTCCCCAGGTGCAGATATTTGTTGGCATTGGCTTTCTTTTTTTCCTAATGCGATATAAAAATAGGGAGATACACATAGAATTTAACAGTTATGGTCCCAAATCCATTTTTGTGTAATAGCAAAACTAGATTACACAACCAGATCATATTTGTCACGTATGTTTTGTTATAGTCTATTGCTTAAGACAGGCAATCATTTCAAGGTCTGATATTTTCTTGTGATGTTTGGGCCCATGTTTTTCCATTTCTGTTTCACTACTCATTTATTTGTGTCACAGCATGATCCTACCTCTCCTTGGTCTTTGTGGCAGAGTAGGGGATTTCCATTTCTTTACTAGACACAGTTTGACACGAGGTAATAGCCTTGTTCCTCATTTGATTCCTTTGCAAAGGACTCAGAGTGCTATTTTCCAGGAGGCTGGCTTGTCATACCTCTTGAGCAGCAGATCATGGTTCTTTCAGGCAGAGATTACATTTGTGCTCTGCAGACCTGTCAAACTGGGCTCTGTTGGTCCTCCCTCTGCACTCCCCTGTAACAATCTCACACATTTACCCCTGCACCCTCACAGGACCATTTCACGACCCCACATGCCAGGCAATTTTGCTGTGTACCTGGTGAATAAACTGTGAAAATGTGTGTGTGTATCTGTCTAGCTGCCTGACTCCTACCCGTTTCATGGCCTAATGCACAGATCTCATGCAGAGGGTTTCTAGGAAACCGAGTGGGCTTAGTCCTGCCCAAAACCCCACAGTTTTAAACACCTCCAGATTCTACAGACAAGATCCCTTCCTCATCAAGGACACTCTTGGCATTTTTCCAACAACTGCCCCCACCCCCCCACCCCCCCACCCCCGACATCATTATTCTGATATTTTGGAAAAAAGTACAGGGCAATGTATCCTAAGACTTGTATGTGTTTTCTGTTTTCCATCCTGATTCTACGAAACTGTTTTGTAAATGAACAAAAGTCAACTATATGTGACCTCAGCTTTCAAATCTTCCACATGCTCGCATAGACACAATAGTGCTCTTACATGCTCAACTGTGCAATTTAAGGGGCCACTATTGAAAATGGGCTTCCCGAGTTCATAGTGCTTTCACTGTCATGAACGAACTGCTTTGTGAATCCCAGCCAGCACTGAATTGAGTTTTGCATTTAAAGCCGGGGTTTACATTCTTTGTTATGTGTAAAGGATATAGTATATCCTCTGTGAACTTAAAGCATAATAGCAACCTTGGATAAAACCAATTTTACCACAGATAAACTTGCAAGAGGGCTGTTTTACTTGTTCTCTGATAAATACATCACTGAAATGAAATCAGAACAAGGAAATAGTTCCATGTTTAGCCCAAAAGACTAAAGCCACTTTCTCCTGTTTCCGAAGTGCCTAGAGCTCCAGCCCTCCCACTGTCTGAAGGGTCTGTCCCTTGAATATTACATCATACGTATCATAAACTGAATAGCCTCTCCGTTACACTTCTGATAGGCTTGAGTTTTCAGAAGCAGAAACTGCAATGTTGGGAAGCCATGAACGAGTTGAGGCAGGCTCCTCACTGGTGTAACTGTATGGATTTTGAGAGAATTGAATTTCACTCCATACAGCTAACCCATTATTTATGAACCCTTTCCTGTCTGTGCTTCACATCTTAGTTCTCCACTTCACCGTTTCCCTGTGGCGTCCTTCCCTGGCCTCTCCACCTTTCCTCCCACTTCCTTTGCCTTCAGACTGCTCCCTTTCTTTTCCTATTATTTTCTCTCAGTAGTTCTACTAAAGCCTTTCCCAATTTGCTGGGAGGGCGGATAAAGCAGGAATCCACCCACGATCCAGCTTGGCTGTGGTTCCCAGAGCTGGACTGACACACAGCCCAGCTCATTGCCTAGGCAGATGGGCAGAAGGAAACCCTCTGGCATCTCCATGCTGGAACCTGGGCACCAGTCTATTTCCAGATAACCGTGGCACATTCCAGGAGCAATCTGCGCTCGGTAGAAATCACACAGTGTTATTAACTCTGCCACGAGACTGAATGGCACTTCTGAGAGTGCAAAACAAACAAGGTCTTAGCCACAAAGAGCTTAAGATGACAAACTGCCTGTCTGAACCTGATCACCTGCTCCCAGATAAAGACAGCAAAGGAAGCGATCTTGTTCCTCCGAAATGTCAAGCACTTGTAGTGCTGACTGAAGTTACACCCATCAGTATGCTCTCTCATCTGCTATCAGACTGCTTTCCCAGGGCCCCTCCATCAGGCCTGGGAAAACAGCATGAGGGGGCAGTTGATGTACTGGTAGTGAGAGATTTGTTCAAGCATCATTATTAAAATCATAATTAAAACCTTGCTAGTGTATTTTTCAACCCAGTTTTGCTTTCCCAGGCTCAGCTGGGAAAACTGAAGCTAAATTGTTTATGAGTTTGTTTCTTTGTCAATATCAGCATTTCTCAAGCATTTTCATCCAAGCGACAACTAACATTTTGGAGAAAAACGTATCACAGGCCCTCATGCAGCTTTGCCATGGTAATTTATTTTTTTAATCAAGAACTAAGCTGCATTTTGAATATTCATTTACAGATTTGTTTTGCCCAATATTGTTTTCATATTTACTTGATCACATAGTAACATATATGTATGTTTTTCTGAAGTGAAAAAGCATGTTTTGTCATCATTTCACATGCGACCTTCTCATGTCTCTCAGACCCACAGACCACAAGATGGGAAGCAGACTTCTAGGGCAAAAGACATGCTCTTCTTAAGATTATCCAATCCATGAACAACACTTCATGCTCACTGAGGTACTCAACTAGGCAGACATAATTTTCCTAAATGCTTTCCTGCCCACCTCCCTCCTTCCTTGTCTTTGAAGCTGCAAGATTACACAAAAGAACTGGCAGTGGTGCCTAAAACCAAAACTCCAGAAGCAACGATTGAATGAACTCTTGGACTCTGCCCAGAAAAATCTCAATTAAGAGAATTCTTTGTAATAATTTTAATATTCAGCATTGAAGGGATACTTTTAAAGCAAAATGAACATACTTAAGATGATAGCCATCTCCACTGCTAAAAACAGGTAAAACTGTATATTACTGAACTGAAAAAATCCCAGAAAATATCCTGTCCATTGTTTGGGTTTTTTTCTTAATTTTCCTAAAATGGAGCTTATACCAAATTCCCAAGGTTTCCAACTGCACATCCTTTGAGAAAGTTTTCAACGTTCGTATTTCCTCTGAAATTTGCAGCTGAGCTTTTTCTGTACTTCTTGAACTCTACATGGAAACAAACTTCGTTTCCCACAATCTTTTTAGTAATTTTCACTAAGGACAAGAAAAATGGGGGCCCCCATTGTACCTGCAGTCCCTTTCCCCTACACATTTAAATATGACAAGAGAGACAAATACAGAGGAACAGTTATCCCCATTTATAAATAGGAAATCAAGGCACAAAGAATGAATGCTGAAGAAGTACTAGAGGTCCGTGGCAGCTCCAGGACATGAGCTAGGAGATCCTGGATCCCAGACAAGTGCCTTACTCACCCAAACATCTATCCTCAAATGTTTTGACACTTCTTGGCATTGTGTTCCATTTCTCTTATAACACAAAGGGAGAAGGCTCAAATGCACTTTCAAAACTCCAGCTGACACTAAAATCCTGAAGCTATTTTTATTCTCATAAGAATTTACAAAGCACCTTTCTCCTTTTTAAAAAAAAAAGAAAGCTAACAAACATAGCTTCAGGGTTTATTGTTCCTTGAGATGTTCCAATTAAGTAACACTTTATTGGACAGTTAGAGTTCTTCATGATTTTTCTGAGAAAGATACGGTATGTAGTTCACAGATATCTGCAGAGAAAAGCAGTAACTGCCAGGGGGCAGATGGAAGTGTTGAAAACTTCACTTCTGACAACAGCTAGACGGTCACCCTGCAATTTGTTTCAACACAGCCAGTTGTGTTGCTATAACTTGTTAAACATCTGCTAAAACCATATGGAATCCTCCTGGGGGATGTAAGTTGATGCCATTCATCAAACTATTTCACTGCTTCTCTTCTCCCCAAATGACTCCCGCCAGAGAGCCAACTGACGGAAAAGATTCTGATGTCTCTATGTAGAAAGGGGTCCCTAGCTAGCAAAGTGGTGATAGCTCCCCTTGAACCTGGCAGAAGGTCCTATCCGAGCAAGTTCTTCTGAAGCCTGGCAGAAGGTCCTATCCGAGCAAGTTCTTCTGAAGCACATGTAACATAGTTAAAGAGAAGAACAAAACAGCACATCATCAGAACTCCAAATCAGTCATCCCACTGAACACTTAGGTGAAAGGAGGTAGCATGGCGTCCTATGGCAAAACTATTCCCCATTCTACAGAAGCTGGTTTACATGGGCACTACCAGGTTAGCTGGGAGATTGCTGAAATTGTGACCTTCGGCATGGAAGGACCTAAAGTTTTTCCTGGTATCACATAAAATAGAATTTTATTAAATCCAGAAAGTTCGACTGTCCGCTGTCTAAACACTGGGATAAACCCTCATGGCTGTTTAAAATGACCACGAGAAGGCTGTGAAATGCAACCGCACTCAGTTTGCATGGTGTAAACGTTGCTGGACATCACACATGATCCCAGAATTTTTCATGATCAAATTCATTGCCCTAAGTGGGGTGTAGCTTTTAAGATCTGGACCGATCTCCAGTAACAGATGGAGAGGTCATATCCTAAGAAGTCCATGAAGCAATGATTGGATGGTGATGCTACTATAACCTCATTGGGGTAGCTGTCGAAAAGTACACAGCTTTCTTTTGTTCCCAGAAGCTTCTCTGTTTTTTCTCAATTATGCTACTTTCTTTAATAAAAGATAATACTTCTCTGCAGAACTCTTTTAACTTGTCATTCCCCCCCTTCCAAGCATACATACAGCCAGGGCAGAAACGAAACTGCACAAAATTTTGCTTCTTCTTCCTCAGTCTCAAGAGTCCTTCTGTGCATGTGTGCCTAAAGCAGCCCTGCTCTTCTGTCAACAAAAGGGAACTGGTAAGTGAATAGAGCATCCATGCTGGATATAGGAGCTGTGAAATTGCTGAATGCTGCACGGTGGGATTGAGGCAGAGTTGGTGCTAGGTTAAAATTAGTTATTTTTAAAAGTGTAGTAATAAAATGAATGGTCCTTGTGAACCCTTCACCAGGCATTAATTAATTGCCCTCCCATTTTTACAAGTGAGAGCAAATGAATGCCAGGAATACACAGGGATTTCCCCACGTGGGCATCAGGATTAGAATTTAGGGCTCCTAACCTGTGATCAAACCACATGATTTCACCTCTGTTAGCTACTTCAGACATGAAGTTTCTTTACCAGAAGATGAAAACCCTTTCACTGACTGAACACTCATTAGTCAGAACAACTGTTGTACAAATATGGTTAATTTACCACCTAAAAATATGGATTCTTGTAGGCCACTGTGGAACACAGGTTGGAACTATGTGAGTCCCTTATCTGACTGATACTTGCTGTGAATGTTTTAAACAACATTGTGCGTTACTAGCTGCTGTTTCCTATCAGGAAGAGATAAACTGTGGATTTATTAAAGGTTGGAGCCAACTTCACCCCTGGTTTTACTAGACTGATTTCAATGAAATAATGCCAAGGACACATTCTCTTAGCTAAGTAGCTCTTAGCCACCTATTGAGATTAACTCATTGTACACACATCACAAAAGCTTACAAAGCAAGAGAAAAGAAGCATCTCCTTGTTTCCTGTTTTTCTGAGCTACCCTCAGAGAAGGATCCAGAATCTAGATGCTGTTTGAAAGATCCCCAAGGCACTCTTCCAGTCTACTGGAAGGTTGAATCCAGCAAACCCTTGAAACCTGAGAAGTATGGAAAGCTTGGCAAAGGCTCTGAAGCTTCCTGCTCCTCCCTTTTGTTGTAACCAGCCCCTTTGTGCAGCCTTTCATACCATGTTTTGGTACTTGTGATCCTGGATGTGATAACAAATTGCAGAAGTGGCTGTGAAAGTTAAAAACATTAAGAAGAAAACGTTAACTGGACTTTTCTGAAATAATGAAAAGTACAGCTGAGTCAAGACTAAGGAGTTTAGAGGGGAACTGGGGTTTTCCCAAACCACTTCTGCAGCACTGCTTTTAAGACAGTTTCGATTGCTCTAGTAGGGGTGCAGAGGGGAAGAAGCAGTGCAAGCCCCCAGGTTAGCTCCTTCTGTGCAGTCTGCAATCCAGTTTGTACCTTTCCATCTTCCTCCTTCTCAGTACATGTCTCACAGCCTCTCTCCTGCTTTCATCTCCTCTTCTTTTCTCTAGGCTCGTTCTCTCTCACTGTCTCCAGCCCTGTTGTGTTCTCTGTAGGACTTTCACTCTAATTCTTTACTTTCCCCCATGTATCCCTGTGATAACCCCTCACTCACTCACTATCAGGTCTCTATGTTGTCTTCCAGGTGATCTCACTTGGGTTCCACAGATAAAGACACAAAGCAGAGGGTAAGTAGGGGAAGGAGCACCAGAGACGGACAGAAGGGGCTTTTCTCTTTAACCTGACAGAATGAGGGCAAATACCTCTGTCGCAAGCAGAAGCAATGGCATGTTAGAAAGGATGAGAATGGAAACTCTGGCTTTCTTGGAAACAGCCACTGAAATGAAGCAATAGTTTTGGGAAGCCCAGGGTATTGATAGAGCAGCTGGTCTCCTTCCAACTGGGATTCGCTCTGTTCCAGGGCTATGATAAGGCAAATAGAGAATTTGCCAATCAAGGCTTTATTCAATGTGCTAGGGAGCAGCCGTCCCTTCACCTGAGCTAGAAATGGCTTCACTAATGTGCAGCGTGTGCTGGAGTCACTAAAGAGCCTTCACCCTTCATCAGTCAGAGAACTGCAGTTGCGTGTGCAGCAGGACCAGCAGAGGCAAGGGACAGCAAGCTATTAAGAATGAAGCCTAATAGCCCCTTGAGAGCATTGGGAGTGGGGAAATAAAATAAAATTAAAAAACCCTTCACCTGAATTTTAATCACACCCAAGGGAAGATATGAGATTTAATACAAAACATTACACAGCTGCTTTGCTACACGAGATCAACTTCATGTAACAGGATGAATAAAAATATTCCCACTCCAACTTTCTGAAACATTCTGCCCTAAGGCAGTGAGAGAAATGGCACAGAATGCAGAATGAGGCAGGGAGATGAGCTAGAGATGCTTTTAAGCTCTGTGCAAGTCACCCATCCAAAGCTGGGCTCTGACACAAATCTCCTTCAGCATCTCAAATTAATAATTCATCTGGGCGATCATTACAAGATCTCTTTTTGTAGACAGACAGTCAGAGAGAACAAATATAAGAGTTAATGCTGGCTGGCAATACTGTGAATCTTTGAAAGCAACAGGCTATGACAGCACTTCTTAGGTTCTCCTAGTGCTATGCTTAGAGCCTGGGCATCTGCAAAAGACTGTAAATATGCATATATGAGGAGTGACCCACTTCTGCAGTTGGAAGTTGGAATGCCTCCCAGATGCACACATGA
The DNA here is from genome assembly GCF_047370975.1 of Nipponia nippon. Classification (NCBI taxonomy): domain Eukaryota; kingdom Metazoa; phylum Chordata; class Aves; order Pelecaniformes; family Threskiornithidae; genus Nipponia; species Nipponia nippon. The sequence goes on along the minus strand of NW_028262291.1, from coordinate 26,132,886 downwards.
GGTTTTGGCAACACAGAGAGAGAGAAGTTCAAGGGAACTAGGAAGAGAGTTCAGAAGAGGAGTGTGAACGAAAATACCAAAGCAGCAAAACATCTAGTTCTAAACTATTTGTAATCAGTCACCCAAGATGACCTGCTATCAAGGTCACAAGAGCTCTTCGCGGTAGAAATGAGGCAACTTCCCTCAGCCACCAAGAGAAGTTGTAAGCTCACATCGCAACCTGTCAAAGTCAGCAGGGACTTAGTCATAAATTGATTTACAAGAGTATCAGCTGGAGATATAACGTTTTTACTTTTCGAGCTGTAGAGCGAATGCATGTCCCTTGACAAGCAACTTTCCCTAGTAACCCCAACCATTTATGAAGCAAGAGCGGTATTTCCTTAGTGCTCAGCATGACAGGCAGTGTGCAATTCACAAAATACATTTCCATCCATAATCAACAATTTCTAAAATTAACTATTTCCTATTCCTGATAAAAACAATCAGAAACATCCAACTGATCATTGTGCGCATTTTGCACTTATCTTTTTGGGGCAGCAGTCCCATTAGGTCCCGGAAATTAAGCAGCTTCCAGCACAGACTAGGCCTTGGAAAATAACTCCAGATCTCAGCAATTGCTATGAGTCAGATGTGATTTTCTTCTTTTATGCCAGATGAGAATTCACAACTCCAGTGTGATGCCAGTCACAGAAATAAGCAAAACAGAGAGTTGCCTAGGACAGCAGCGTGCTCAGGGACAGCGTGCTGCCTACTTAGTCTCTGCGGGAGCTCTGGAAAGGCACGCTGGCGGTGGCTGCGTCTGCTCAGACAGAAGTCAGGGTTATTCGGAACAGATGCAGCAGTCACTTACCTGATCTCTCTCAGGTGTCTGGCAGCAGTGGTTGCAGCAATCCCAGTTCCCCAGCGCTCTCCTCTTCAGCCTGCAATTACAGTTGCACCCCTTCCCACTACTTTTCTCTTGCCTGTGGAAAAAGCAGTCTCGTGCCAGTCCCTTATCTCGGGGGCTGAAAAATTCAACGTTGTCTATGCTGTTGAGAAGCCTTGAGTCACCCCCAGTCACTGGTGATGCTCTGCAGCTGGAGGTGTTCTGAGTGAGATGTAAATCAAGATACATGGTCATAAAGCAGCTAGTGACAAGTCTTGGAGGTAAAAAAAGGTGTTATCTTTAGCAACCAGGCCAAATGCCAGCTCCAGCTAAGATAACAGACGTTCTACTGACTTCCTGCAATTTTCCTTCAGTGAAATATTATCCTCTTTACTTCCTGCCAGAGTGTCATTTAACACTGCTTTGCCAGTCCACCGTGATTCACTCAAAGGAAGCTGCATTTCAGTAAAGACTAAAGTAACTCCACTACATTAGAGATGCGTCCAAAGTGTGAGATTCAGGATGAGGTTTATATACATATTCAAGAGGCTGCATGAATTCAGTGGTTTAGTTTAATTTCGGTCAGTGAAATTAGCAATAATCCTTTATTGTAGGCAAAACCAACAAACCGGTTAAATACATGGATGACATGAGCATTCCTGTCTGTATCCAGAGAGCAGATATTACTAAAAATCATTTCTTCAGAACAACAGCAAGACCCTCTTCCTATAGCACCCTGATCTCGGATTCCAGCAGCCACTAATCCTATCACTGGGAAACAACTGCTGCTCCTAGAGACTGCACTGAAGTGCTCTCCAAACAGCAGGTACCAGGCCGTTTCCACTATCTTTCATCGTGATAGCTACTGGGCCATATCTACACCAACATTTGCTTCACATATTGCAGTTCTGCCTCAACAATGCCTTGCAGACACCATCAGGAGATATAAATGCTTTGTCATAACATATCACTTGAACCCAAGATAAAACTACACCAAAGCGATTTATCCCTGCCTGTATATTTGCACTGGAATATGCCAGTGGACCTAAGGAAGATGGAACAGCTCCCAGAGTAGGCAGGAGGAACTGTTGGTTTTCTGTTCACAATGGGTTTCCTCATCAATCAGGCACGTTCATTAAAGCTTGCTTCCTTTAGCAGGATCACTATAAAGGGCAATTATGGAGGAGGAAAAGGAGTACAGACTTATGACTTGCCATCTTCCAGGATTTGTCCTGAAGATTAACTGAATCCACCACTTTAATGAGGCTGAGTCCCCACTGAATGGGTGACCAACATCTTCACATTCTAGTGTGACTTTACAATAACAAGACATCCTCTCTACACATGTAAGACCATGTCTTTCATAGGAGCATTAGGTACTGAGCACAAATCACAGGCCAAGGAGGAAAGGCATAGCTATTCACTGAAATTCAGGTAGTGTCAGAGCCTCGGGATCTGTAAGGACAGCCCTGCTGTAGCTAATAGGCAATTTCTCCATCAAGTGTCACACTGTTCACATATGTGCCTGCTTCTCCCTTTCCTCCCAGAGCACTGATGGTGGTGTTGATGGAGGTGGGACTACAGCCAGCTGTTCTCTGACATGAGGTGTGCCAGGCAGTGGGATACTGCGCTCAGCTCCATAAGCTGTCAAAGCCATCATGGATTTATATTCTGTGGAAGTAATTACGGACTCCCCGTTGCTCCTCCACTCGCCTCCCATTTGTAGGGCAATCACATCAGACTAGAGTCGTGCTCAGTCAACACTGCCAGCCTCCCCTGAAGCCAGTGGGGACTATTAAGAGAGGTTACTGGGGCAGATGAAATATTCCCCACTAGAACACACACGCAGAGCTATAGATTTTGCCCTTGAACGTAGCCTGTGGCAATTTCCAGCAGATAAATGAAAGCTGCTATTCTCATTGATTTTTTTTTATAATTATTTGCATCACCTCTTGCTTCTAGTCATAGTGATCCCATCTCCAGTCTGCACTAGAGACACTCATTAATTTTTTATCTTGCTTATTTGCCTGATTTTCTTCCATTGATGGGCTCACTCTCTCCACAACTAGCACAGGGATACAGAGCCTTTGTGCTAAGGGAGTCTGGAAGGGGAGCTGCTGCTGCTCACCAGACTCCTTTTGATAAGGTTTGCAAGGAGAAGGGACTGGCTCTGAAATGGTTAAGCAGTTTTCTTCAGCTAGCTTTGATCCTTCCCTCACCACCAACACACTGGACCAGCAACTCAGAGACACAGCCTGAGCTCATTTTATCCTCCTGCATCAGGCAAAAGCCTTTACGATGCAATGAGTTTCTTAGGCAGTGGGCTTCCCACTGTCACGTGAGGCTCACTGGGGGATCAGGACCCGTGAGTTTTGCCAGGATGAAAAGCCAAGCCCCTGCAGTTTCCTGCCTAATAGCGGATCCCTCCGGCAGAGTCCTTGCCCTCCCCCCTAGTGAACTGCCATTGACCCAGCGAATTCAATTAGTATGGTTCTTCCTTTATCAAACAAACCCCACATGGCCCAAACCAAACACGGTGTATTTGAAAACAAATGGATTGAAACGGCCCTAATCTACTCAGACACTGTCCTCTGCATATGTTCCCTCCAATTCAGCCTACCCACAAATACAATCAAGGAATCATCAGGATCCCATGTGGTCTGCGAGAGGAGAGGAGAGTCTGACACCCTGCATTACAGAGAGTACCAGTGACTGAGGCCTGTATCAAATGGACCATTACAGTGCCTCTACAGTGCTTTTTCGGCCAGTTTTCTGACTGTCCCTGCTGTTGAGCCCTTAGGGAAAGTGGGAGAGTGCCTCAGTTGGAGTCCTAGGGAAGAAAGTTTGTGTGACCTTGACTCATACCATTTTCCCCATGCACAGTAATGCACAGCACTATCACATGCAATCTGGACAAACCACACTAACTAACGCGCTTCTATAAGCCACTACAGCAGAAACTGCAGCACCTTGCCTGGAGGGCTCTGAAGCACTTCAGCCACTCCATGTGTGAAGATTTTGCCTTTATACCACAGGAAAGTTGTCAGCCCTCCCATTTATGGGGCCCACTGATCAGTTACATCTGTCCTAGGATGCATGCCAGCAAGAAGAAATCCCACGTCAAAGGGGGATTCCCTACCTGACTTGCCCAAAGGAACACAGCTATGATGAGGAGAAGGGAGCCATCTTGCTGGCAAATCAGCACAGCCACAGATGCTGCACCTATGATTGCCACCATAGACAGCACAGACTTGTTTGGGAACCCTCCTCTAACACTGTGCGCCAAGCAGCGAGTTGAGGTTGTCAGAAATTGCTGGACACTCCTGACATCTATTCAGACACGTCTCCCATGCTCCATCTTCTCTTAACCAGCAGAGACTGGGCATGACCCCTGCCAGCACACAGGACACAGAGTCAGAAGAAAGCCAGAGGGGGTGGCCCTACCTAACAGCCCCAGCAGAGCCGTGCTTTGGGAGCAGTGGTAAAGGCCAAACACTCAGTCATCTTAGCTCTCTTTTGCTTTGGGGCACAGGTGGAGAATAGCATAAGTCAGGCAGCACATCTTAGGTAGACTGTCTGGTGGTTCACAGGAAAAGCCTGGTAAAAGAGGATCAGAGACGGCGCAAGTGGGAGAGGGCTTGAACAACACTGCCACAAGGTCTGGAGGGATGGTGCCTTGCCTGAAGACAGCTCTCATGTAGTATACTGAGGACATGATCCCGAGATACACTGAAAGACCAGTGACACATACAGGAATTTCAAGCCAGGGCTACACAACTGGGTAGCCGTCAGGGCTGCAAAGACTAATAAACAAAATTAGTCCTCCCTAGCACAGCCTATCCCAAAAGGCTTCCTCCGTGTGATCATTCAGACAGCAGGGCATTTGAGCCAAGTCTCCTGTGGCAATGCCCACTGAGGCTAGTCTCTCCTGCCACAGTGGGCAGTGGCTTCTCATTCAGCCTTATCTCTCTTGGTGGCAATCAACCAGCAGGAAGGAGGCAAGAGCCAGAGGCAAGCATTCATTCCAGGAAGATTCAAAGCCGGTGAATCTATTGCCTTTATACAGCCTTTATACATCTGTTTGCAGTGTATAACGTCTTAGGTGAGTTTAATAAAACTGTGAAAATAGAAATCCTGTGCAACTAGACCAGAGATCTTAGCAGAACATATTTGAAGGAACTGCTGAAAAACATAAATTAGAAGTTATCATGTTTTCTATTCCAGGCTGCCTGAAATATAAGGCAGGACATACGTATCCCCAAGTGGTGGATGTGAATTATCCCACTGGAACCAGTAGCCAGCACTCCAAACTTCTGAGATGAGCCATTCTTTTGAGCCACTTCCTTTGCCCCAAAAGCCCTTGACAGGTTTTCCATATTCTCTAAAATACCGGACATGATCTCATTTGTTTTTTTTCTGTCAAAAAAAACCCTAAGAAGATAAAGGGAAAAAACCAAAGAGGAATTTCTGTTGCACTACCCAATTACACTCAAAGTAAAGAACCATTAGAAATTCTTGCAAAGCTAGACTCTACCCCAGTGGCAAGATGCTCTCTAGGAGCACTGATGGGCAGATTTTTGCACCCACTGCTGCTTTTTTTTCCCTGCAAACACAACACTCCCTGCAGAGCACTCACACAACAACGCAGCTGCCTCACTGAGAACAAGCTAAAATATATCTGAGGAGACTTCTGGAAAGGCCTTCTAAGGGAGCTGGAGAAAACAGTATAATCAGCAGTACAAGTGCACCGAGCACAACAGAATTCACCAGGAAAATATATTGATCTGGCTCTGCTGATTTTGAGATTTGAGAAACTCACAAGAATGCTTGAAGTTGCTCATTTACATTTTGTTACCCAGAATGCACTTCCAACTCATCTATTTCCCACAGGCACCAACATCAAAGCTGTGGAAACGGGCTATCTTTGCATGAAGGTTTTTCTTTTTAATTAAACATTATAAACGAAGGCCAGAAATTCCTTCTTCTTTCACAGCTGGAGAAAGCATAAAGGGAAAAGTGAGAGCAGAGAAACAGAATCCATCAGTCACTGTACAGAGAGAGATTGCTTGGCCGTGGATGCTTACAATTGCCTTCTCACTGCTTGGCTCATTCATGTAACATATGGTGAAGCATGGAAAACCCACCTATAGCCCAAAGGTCACTATGCCACCTGCAGACCCCAGACAACATGCAGCCTTGCACAAATACACATGGAAGTAATTAGGGAGGCAAGGGAGCTGGGATCTGAAGCGGAACCCCCTCAAGTCTGCCGCATTAATCCTTCCAGCTGAGCTGGAGAAGAAGTCTGAATTCCCAGGGGTCTGATTGCCGCACCTTGTAGCTCAGGGTGGAAAAAAAGTGATTTACTGTTTCCTTGCCACTAGCGTGCCATTGCATTTGCAGGGTTTGGGTTGAGAGAAGAGCATAAGGGAGCTCCAAAGGGGCCAGGTTCGCTTCCCTCACTACCTGCACAGCCACAGCCTGGCAGGCTGCTTTCTCTTGCCAGTGTTGCTCTTCCCTGTGCATTCAGTTTAGACATAAGATTTGGGTTGCTCTTCTTATGAATTTGCAGTTAAAGATGACAAGGTCTTTGGGACCAATGTGGTAGATCACAGTGTGTGGATAAGGGGATGCAGAGTAACAGGGAGTTTGGATTCATCTCTTCCTTATAATGTTGCATCCTCTAGAAGTCTTAAGTTGTGGACTGCAACCCCCTTCCCTGCATTACACTGATCAGAACAACTTCTCCATACCCCAAAGATCTTCCAGCTGAAGCACCAGCCAAGAGGTGAGCATGATACAGCATGACAAGGAAATCATGGTGGTTGGAGGGATGTGATAGCTTTGGAAGGGTGGATTGAAAACTGGCTAAAAGGAAGTGGGGTTGAAGAAGAAGGGTAAGAGGAAAAAGGTAGCCACCAGGGATCCAAGGTTCAAATGCCAGAAAGTATTCAGGCTTCTCTCCCAGTAGATGCAAACACCTGTGGTCATCCTACCACATTTGCTACCAGTCAACTTGGAAAAAGTTTGCCAGTCATCATTCCCTTCATGATAACAGCATATTCCTCTTGTCTCCACCTTACTTCGCTCCACTGGATTCATCATCTCTTGCACAGTTTCCTGTGCTTTTTCTCTCAAAGGTTCACTGCTCAGGCCACTCCTCACACACAATTACGACTCCACATAATGAAAATATCACCTAGCAACCAGTGAGGATGGCTCTGGTAATGTTGATGTATGGAAAAAAAAAACCACACAAATACCTTGTGACCAAGACTTCACCTCAGTCCCAGGGCCAGCTTCTCGGCTCCAGAGTCCTTCTTTCCCATGCACTACCTTACGACAGGACTTAGAGGAAAGAAGGAATTTTTCCTCGGCAAACAGTGGAGGGCCAGGGCAAATGCGGCTTGCCTTTCCTGAGGCTTGTACAGCCATCAAGGTACTTCTAGTGGCTGGAGATCTAAAATATCCAGCACACAGGTACTGGGTGTATGTAGCATGATTTTGGTAGTGGGGCAGGAGGAGGGTACAGGGGTGGCCCCTGTGGGAAGAGGTCAAGGGCTGGCCCATGCTGGACACAGCCAGTTGCAGCCAGCTCCACAACAGACCCACTGCAGGACACAACTGAGCCCATCAGACAAATTGGTGGCATCTCTGTGAAAATGTATTTAAGAATGGGCAGGAAATGCCACAGAGAGAGAGGAGGGAGCAAAAAGAGTGAGAAACAGCATAGGGAACACCAAGGGCAGAGGAACAGGATGAGGAGGAGGTGCTCCATGGCACCAGAGCAGATATTCCCTACAGCCCATGGAAGAGCCCACGCACGAACCACACAGGAGAAGATTTTCCTGACGGGAACTGCAGCCCATGGAGAACCCACACCAGAGCAGAGGAAAAGTATGAGAGGAACATGAGCAGCAGAGAGAAACCACTACATACTGACCATAACCCCCCATCCCCCCTGCACTGCCTGGGAAGGGTAGAGGAGTCTGGAATGAAGGAGTGAAGTTGAGCCTGGGCAAGGGGGGGATGAAAGGCATTGTTTTAATGTTTGGGGACTTTTGTTTCCCACTACCCAAATTAGCAATTACATTTTTATTTTAATTGGCAATAAATTAATTTCCCAAAGTCAAGTCTGTTTTGCCCGCAACAGTAATTGGTAAGCGATCTCCCTGTCTGTATCTCATGAGCTTTCTCATTACTGTTCTTCCTATTTTCTCCCCTTGTCCTGCTGGGGGAGGGAGTAGGCAAGTGGCTAGGTGGGAGTTTGGCTGTTAGCTGGGGCCAAGCCACCACAATACAAAAGTATAGCTTTCGTAGACCATATGATTCAGGGTGCAACATGCCCCTTAGATGAAAATAACTGGTTTCATAGCATACCGGAGTGCGCAGTCTCTGCAGACTGATGGCAAGTGGCACATCATGCTCATGTCACTTCATCAAGTTGTTCACACTTAGTAAGTGATAAACAAGCCACTGCATTCATCTTTGTGCCTCCTTTACTAAGTGAACATACATCATAAGCACAGCCATCTACGATGTTACTATTTCATCATTCCCCTAGAGGTTTTCTATATAATTTTAAACTAACTGTTTACATTTTCTGGATTGTGTCAAATAAACAGATACCACTATATGGAAGCTCGGGATACAGGAAGGGGCAGGGATGGGGAGCACTGCTAACGTCTCTCTCTTCTCATCTCTTCCTGGAAAATAAATACTCGGCATGCAATTCCTAGTACAATTGTGTCTCTTCTTGTGGAATTGTCTGGGTAAATTCTCTGGCATCACACAGAGCTATCTCTGCTTCTTGCAAAAAACAGGCAAACTCACAGTGGGCAGTTCTGAGTGAAGAGCAGGAATGCTTCTATGCTACCTTTCTGCTTTTGCTTGGCCAAGGATTTCCAGGCACTTTGCATGATACAGTCACTCTTCTATGGGGTCAAGATTATTCCCCTTCTATGGATGTTATCAGGGAGGAAGGGGGTTGGTGTCTGCTGTTCCTGCTGAATCTCTCAACTCTGCATTTTCTACCCACTTCCCAATGAAGGTAAACAAACCAAAATAGTTATCTCCATCTAACAAGATGTTCTGTCTCCTGGTGAGAGAAAAGAAGGCAAAATGTGCTGGGACGGCATCAAAGTCAAAACTATGGGAGCTGCTAGGTGTTTCATATGGAGAAAAATCAAGGTAGAAGGATACAAACCACCCAGCAAATCCCCTCACTGAATATGAACTGAGAAGCTGATCCTAAGTTCTAATCTTGGACTACCATCTTTAGCTGGTTTTTGCTGCCTTTCCCTACATTTGAAAAAGAAGAGCAAACCCTAAAACTGCTCTAAAACAGCTTTTACTCTGCAACTAGTTGGCAGAGTCACATGCCGTACAAAGTAAAAAAAAATAATTGTGTGGGAACAATGGACCTAAACCTTTCTCTTGCTGATTCAAGGATCAGAGCACAGGCATGCTCAGTTCTATAACCCAGAATAAGCCTTTTGCTGAATGTGCCCAGACTGCCATTTCAGGGAATGTTTGCAGAAAGTTAATGCCATGTCAGCATCCCCGAGTGGGAAATGGCAAATACTTAGGCACTGAAAATGCAGAAATGCTTGCATTCAGAGGCTGGCTTAAGAGACTTTCACTCTGAATGCAATGCCTTCCAAAAATGAACATAACGCATCACTGGAAAGCTAGATAACTACAGTTCATTTAAGTGCTGCTTAATTTCCTTTATGAACTAAATGGATATATTTTAGTTCTGTCTTAACACAAAGGTCTGAAATTTCAGGCACCAGTTTTCCCCAGAAAGGGATTTTCCATCCTACCCATAAAGATGCTGTCTCCCTGGTGAAAAGCGAGGTTCTCTGGCTAAGGGTCGAGGAGTACATGCTCCCTGTGAGAGCGTGTGAGAGAGTGAGAGAACAGTGTTTTTCTGTGTTATCAGTCCAATACCACAAACATGAGATAATCATGGAATGGCAGAATGGATGCACAGCTCTCAAAGAAAGATACCTCGTATTTGAGTCTCTGATTGCTCTGAGTAAGACAGATACATCTGACTGTCTAGTTTAGGTATTTAAAGCACCCTACCAGAGTGATTTAAAGCCAAATCCTCTCTCGTTCTTGGTAGAACATTTTTCACATGCAGTTCAATTTTTGTGGAGCTGTCAGGAAATAAAACAAGGTGGTGCCTGTTTTCTCCGCATACTTTCTCTACTTCGCTCAAAGGAGAGAAACGCAGTTCTGAATCACTTCCCATCAGTGCGAGGAAAGAGCTCTAAGTGGTTAATAATACCCAGTCAGGCTGGTGCCTCAGTGACAGCAGACAGCAGAATGGCTGAGATGGGGTCTGAACGAGCCACTCCACGTGCTCTTCAGTCACTTCTTAGCCCTTCTATGTTACAAGTATTGTCAAAGTAGCTGGACTCATTACTACAATGCTGATTCGTACTCCAGGGTCTGGACATATGCCTGACTCTTGCCCACTCTAGGGTGCTGTGGTCTTTATCAAGATGCCTGGTCCCACTGCTTGGTAAGTGCTGTGCAGACTTTCACTGTTAAAAAGCTCATCTTACCGACAGATTCCTTACAAGAAATACAGTTTCACCCTGGGCACAAAGAAAGCACATATGATTCCTTCTGGTGGAATTCTCCATGAGAGTGAGATAGATATAGGGACATTGTTGTCCAGTGCCCCATCACCAAGCATAACACATAACACAGTGAGAAAAACTTGGAAAGTGTATTTCGACCCCATGACCAAAATTTCTTATGATGAACTCCATTCCTGTTTGGGCTGAGAAAAAGCTGAAATGCCTAGCTGGGATCTAAGGTGTATTTTTTAACTGTTCAGGTTTTAGCCAAGACTTTTTTTCCTGCCTCTGATAAATCAGTGTCTTAGCCCTTCCTTGTATGCCAGGGAAAGGAAGGTATAGCATTAACACAGTTTGAAAGGCTCTGATTTAGGGCTTGGAGAAACAATTACAAGTAAATTAGCTACTACAGCTTCATGAGTGTATATCAGCTGAATTGAAGTAACTGTGTACACTCTCTGCTCACAGTGAATGCTTCTTATTTAATACACAGATATAATAGCTAACCTGCTGAGTCTTTTTATTGTTGCCCTTGCAGACAGAAATAAGGACCTGCCTTTAAGCTCCTTTCTTCTGGTGACCAGTTATCTGTGCCATATTTTCCCCCTTCTAAATAAATGTCTTTCAAAAGTGAATATTCATGAAGAGGGATTCATCCAAGCAAAGCAGCAACCTGAGGCTCTGGAAACACCTAACCATTGAACACACCACAACAGTCGCTGCTACCATCTGCTGTACCAGAGAGTCAAGGTGCACAGCTATATCTTCTTCTGGGCAGAAAGCTGTTCCAAGTTTTAATCAACATTTGGAAGTAAACAGAACAGTCTGTCTGCCAGACAGAATAAATGACAAGATCAGCATTAGTGCACACTGTAGGTGGCACTTGGCTAGCTTCCACATCTGCATGTCTCCATGCAGTATTGTGCCTTGCATCACTGTGTGCATGACAAGACTGTCACGTTCCCCAGAAGCACTGGATGTTGGACATTTGCCACTGGCAGGGTGCAAGGCTGCATGGTTTGATGGGGGTTTGTTGGAGATGAGATCCCGGACTATCTAGGACAAGCATCCACCTGGGTTTTGCAACTGCTTGAACATCTACAGTGTTCACCAAGAATGAGCTTGAAACTGTCAGTACAGCAAAGCAGTACTAGCAGGAATAAAAGGTACAAAGTTTGTGAGACAGCAGGGGCAGGAGGTAGCACTGGACTCAGACTCAGCCTTTCTTCTCACTTCTGCCTAGACTTTACACTCTCAAGGAGCTTAAATCTTAAGCAGGATAATTATTTGAAAATATTACAGCAAAAGATGAATCACTCAACTTTATTAAGCTTTAATGACTGTTTTGATTGCTCTGACTGAGATGACAGGGCTGATTCCACTGTATTTACTAGACCACTTTAAGACAATATCAATAATTTCAACATTAGACCTGCTGATTTTCTCCTTGTTCAACACTTGGCCAGCAATCCAGACTCTTTGTGTCTGCACACTGGCTTATGGAAAATGGGATGGCATAATGCCACAGCCCAGGGAAGCATCATCACCCAGATGAGAATGATTGATTCAAGAAATGAAAGTCAGCACTGCTAGTTACTATACCAGAAGCTGGAGAAGGGAGCCTTTTACAGGCATCTCCCATATAAAATAGCTTAGAAACACTGTGGTGTTTGGTGCATGGACATTTCCTTTGCAAAAAGGAGCAAATCCTACTCATTTTAATTTTGACAGATGGCTTTAGACATTCTGTTACTAGACCAGTAGTGGCAATTTCATCACACTGGAGGGATTTACAGATGGGATAAGAGGAGATGTTTATCTCTGAGTCTCTCTACAGATATGTTTGCCCCAATTCTCTGTTGTGAAGAACTGAGATTGCCCATGCTGTATGTCACACTCTCTTTGCTCCGGCAACAGTGGAAGCTCTTGTCATGAAGTATTGTATTACACAAGATCAGACCTCATGGGCCACTTCTAGTGGTTACTGGCTCTTTTTTGTTCCATTTCAAACCTTGAGTTACTGAGGTCAAATACAGTGACCCTAGCCTTCATTTGGCATCAAAGGGAGGGATACAGCCTTTATACACTGTGGGAGCTTCAGCTTCAAAAGACATAGTGTCAATACATACAGGAAAGTGCCTCCAGCACTTACTCATTACTAGCTGGGGGAAGGCAGGGTTTTCCTATAGGTTCCCAATGGGCCCAGGCACAGAGAATACGAGCAGAACAGTTGCTCTGGCTGAAGACAGCAGAGGCCATACAGAATGGGGTCTTTTGTAAATCTTTCAGCCAGCCAATTCCTTTGGGATGTGGGGGCTTCCTAGAAGGCACATGGGAGGACACACCTGAGACTTCTGATATCCCAGATCTTTACAGGTGCACTCTAAAATAATCTTAAATATCACCACGGAAGAATTCCTGAGATATCTGCCACCCACTCACTACACTGAGTCAAGGGCAGCATCCAGACATATTTGTCTTCCTTTGAAAATCTTTTGTATTGGCTGCAGCTGGCAAAAAAAATTGCTTTGATTTTAACTTTGTAGGTCTGGCTTCAGTTCAAATCGCGTGGACTTCACCTTTCACACTATACCAAACCACAGATAACAAGCCTGGTCACCAGACCATGCAGATGTACTATATATGGCATGTTTGTCCTTATAAGTGTGCTCCTGCCTCAGTTCTCAGACAGCTGTATTAGCCTTTGGATTTCTGAATTTTTCAAAACTGAGGGGAAGCTGCTGCCAGTAGACCTCAAAGTGACACAGATTTACATGGTCGCTGGGTTTTGGGGGCTATGAGCACATTGTAGGGCTTGCGGGTTTTTCTTCTGGTAGACTTTGGGGAAAAGGTAATATTTTAGAGGCTTTTCTTGATATGCTTTCCTTCCCTTCTCTCACATACCGTAGTTCTTTGTTTTGTGCCATTTCTGTTCTCTGCTAAATTATACAGTACATTGCTCTATAAGTTGCTGAGATGGCCTAGATTTAAACATAGATATGTTAATGCAGAGAGAAACCCCTGTGACTATGGGACTGCTGCTGGTAGCTGCATGCCTGAATTAGTAGTTGCCCATTTAATTTAATATAGAAAGTATCTCAATAAAATATAAAGCAAAGATTAAAAAAACCAAACAAACCTGCAGAAAATCTCTCCCGTCCTAACAGCACCAAGGTAAATGTCTTTTCCGTCTGCTCCAGCTGTGTTCAAAGTTCTTCAGCAACAGCTTGAACATTGCAGTCCTATTACCAAGCTCAGATGCTCAATTTCAAGAGCTGCTGTGCACCTCCACATGCCCTCAGGCTCTCACTGGGAAGGGTTAAAACTCCTTTTGTTTTGGTGTGGAAGTATTGGTCTGATAGCAGCAGATATAAAGGACACTCCCAGGCTCCTCAGGAATTGTGATCTGGAGACACCCTGTTACTTGCTTAGAACATCGCCTTGGTGTATCCCTGGAAGGTTTTTTGCATATAGAGTGATCATCACCAGAAAATATCTGAAGCTAGCACTGTTCTGGGAAGGGGGAAGAGCAGAAAAAGGGAAATAAAGGGCTGGAAGGGCAGTTCATCACAGATGCCTTGTTTTGAGAGGGATAAAGAGGACCCTAACTCATTACTTTACAATATATACCAATAAACAGTATGCATCACTGCCTAAAAGCATACTTTGCAACTCTATTGTACTGCCAAAGATTACTGTCGAATGTCCTTTTTTTAACTCTCCAAGCCTTTGTCCACTGCTGCTTCAAACAATGGCAGTTCATGAGGATGTGGAACAAACAACCACGATTCCTTTCTGAATGTTTGCTATGGTGGGAACAAATAGGGAGAGCTTAAAGGAAACGCTAGTTGAGAATAGCACAGGTGAGAGGAGAACTGGCACGGAAAGGCTTTTGCAATTACAAGCCAACATTCTTTGCTCTGCAGCGGAAAGGAGGGAATCTTCTCCTCAACTGGGACTGTGGCTAAAAAAGGAGGCTCTTTTAAGTCTAAGTATGAGGCAAGGTGAGGATTTTCAGGCCTCTTTAGAGGACATCAAAGGTTGGGGGAGAAAGGCGGTGTAAAGGCAGTCTCCTCCAAAAGTGTTCTCTAAAAATTCTCTGTTTACAGTAAAATAAAAAATCGAGGTGGTTAAATCCCAAGCAACAACTGAAGAAACTTGCAGTCTGCAGAAATTCCTCTAACAATGCCTTGGGATCACATAAACAAGGTTATTAATAGAAGCCTGCCTCTCAAGCAGCCCTCAAAGGCTGCTTCCTCCCATTCTTCTATCTGCACCAATTCAAGGCAGAGAAGCCCTGGCTTGAGAAAACCTCATTTGCTCCCTTCTTGTTTTTATCTTTCACTCCACTGTATTTCCTGTCAAGATTGCAGGTCAGAAAAGCCGGAAATCTCTTTGTACCTCTGTGACTGACAAATTCTGACCAAGAAATGTAGCCCAGATGGAGCCCAACAGCCCCTGCACTCTGGTGTGGGATGGCGTGAGGAAGAGAATATACCATAAGTGTGGCTGGGCACGCATGGCTATTTTTCACCAGTAGTTCAGACTAACACAGGTGAGGGTGGGAGCTGGGGTACAGTCTGCTTTTCCAATTACTTCAAACAAGCCAGCATTCCTGCTTCGCAGTCACAGGACGCATGGATGACTTGACCTTGCTTTTCCTGAGCCTTCCAGTCAATGTCCCAGCAGACAACCCCAAAACATTTTTTTTCTCTGTTCTGGCTTCACAAATCCCAGGCATCTCTTTAGCAATTTTGCTAGGAAAAGGCAGAATTTTATGTGCCCCTGGGTTTTTTTGAGGAACTGACAACCTCTGAGAAAATGAAGTATTTTATACTTTCCAACTTTTTTTTTTCCCTGTTGTTACTGCGATTGCAGCTATACTTTCTCGAAAGTTAATTTGCTCAGCTTCTAGAGTTACAAGAGGGCTGGGGAGTAAAGTGAAAAAAATTACACAAATTCTAGGATTATCACACAACAGTATTAAATGTACCTACCACGTAGAACATACAGGCAGCCAAACTCAGATTTGCACACACAGCAAAGAAGAAACCATTATTAATATTGCAGAAACACAAAAGGTCAGGACAAATTTCTCTGCATCTACTTGCAGCTATGGACAAAATATTTGGTAAGCTTTGCTCTTCCAGGGTGATGACCCAGTCAGAAGGTGTTAAGCAAGAGAGAACAAACTTAATAAATGCACCCATTACTTTGACCTGACAGCTTCTCCAAATTCAAATCTAACAAGGTGTCAAAATAAATGCTGCCCCAAGGACTAGACTTCAGACCCAAATCAGATAAATACAGAGAAGTAGGCATATGCTCCCTGCCACTCCCTCTTTCTGTACACAGTCTAGAATATCTGGGCTTTCAAGCTCTGGTGTGATAGACAGGTTGTTTTAAACTGGCATAAAAACACCTACTGAGCATAAAAAAAAGCCTCTTCCAGTACATGTGTAGAAGCAAGAGCTGCTGTTGTCTTTGCCAGTAGTACCTCAGCAAAATACATTTGAGGACTCTGTGCTCTAAAATCTTCTTGGCTGTATCATTTCACCATGCCTCAAGGACTCAGCCTTCCTTTCTCCAACCTCACTCAGCCCTTCTGAGTTGAAACAGCCAGTTTGAGTCTTTTAGCTTTCTTCTGGACACCTTGACATATCGCAAGCGAAGGCAGGGAACTACAGAGAACCCCTTTCCCAGTCTGAAGTTTTGGCTTCTTTTGTTCCTTTTGAAAATCCATTTGCATTATTCAGTGACAACATAGTACACAAGAATGTCTGTTGACAGGGTGCCTGCTCTGACTGTGTGTGAGATTATACAGCCCTACTATCTGCAGAATGAAATAACTGATACTACTTCTATTGCTAAAGAATATCCAGCTAGAGGAGCTGGTGCTGTGTTTGGCCCCCTGTCATGGCCACAGCGCAGCCACCAGCAGGATATAAATGCACTGTGGGCACTGTGACCCCAAGCCAACACCTTGCATGATGTTCTTGGAGCTGAAAGCACTAGAGCGCATCATGCTGAGGCATCAAAGCTGTGAATTAGCTTGAGTTCAGGAGGAACATAGCCACATCACTCAGTGCTATTGGTAAGCAAATAAACAAGGAAGCCATCATGGAGCTGTGCTGCATTGCATAGACTTATGGGTCAGAACTCAGGAGTAGCTCTTCCCCTGTTTCCCCATGGATGTTATAGACGTGCCTCAGCAGTTTTGCTGAAAATGGAGCATTGTGTCAGCACAGAAGGAGATTTTACAAGTGGAGACGAGGAAGCCAAAAGTAGTACCTTTATGATCAGAAGATATTTTGACCATCATATTGCAAACTGTTAGGACTCACTTCTACAGTTATCACAGAAGTCAACAGATTAAAATTACTCAAAGATTACAGGATGCTTGCATGGATAATGGGACATGCAAGGTTACTGTAAAGAGTGTGAATGGATAAAGAAGTCATAATCCCATAAACCAATCTCTAATTGTCTACAGGAAGATGGAACTTGCCCTGTCCTACTCATCAGTGGTGACTCTACATTTTCTGCACTCTTCTCTGAAGCTCTGCTATTGGGTACTCTCTGAGACAGACTTATTTTCATATATGTATATCACATTTTCATATATCACTCAGGGTAGTTCTTCCACGGTCCACTGTAATCACTGGATTCTGTCTGCATGGGATGGCAAAAAGGCAAGAAGATTTGATTCTAGGGAAGACAAGGAGGAAACCCTTCAAGGCACTGAGCTTTTTAAAGAGAAATGTCCCTGGATTTTTTTCCTTTTTTTTTTTTTTTTTTGTCATGTTCTGTACTACAGAAGCTGGGAGAAAACAGGGAGCAAGTATGTCAGAACAGGGAGTAGTCATGATGCCAATCTGCAGTTGGGCTTAATCCTGTCAAACTGCAATCAAGACACAGCTAAACAAACAGGCCAGAACCTCTCTCATGCTAAACACTCAAAACTCAAAGGATGACTCTCTACCACTAATGATAAAATCACAAAAAAGCTCAGGGTGTGCAAGATTTCCCACAGATTTCCAATGACTGTTCTCTAAAGACAGTGTTACTTACAGCAACCAATACCAAGAACATTCATGCTGATGGCACTCTTCCAGCAAAATGTTATCAACACTCTACTTCTGTACACAGCTAATTATACTGTGCCCAAATGCCACAGGGACGTGGCTGCTCTATCAGGAAATGCACAGAAACATATGCTGCCATATGGAGGAGACAGTCTTCACTGGGACCACTTCTCTGTGTGTAGAAGGCCTCCCAGCGCTATTCTATTATTGTTTATAAAGCAAGTTCCCTAGAAGGCAAGCAGGAAAAGGGAAAAGCAGAAAAAAATGGCAAAACATTTCTGTCCAACTTTTGGTACAAGAACACCAGCAAGTGGGAAGGAAGGTTATCCCTTCTCTGTAGAAGGGTTAACAAAGCTTTATGAACATGTTGCAGAGCCCTGTTCCCTAAACAGGAACTTTGCTTTGTTGCTAAAAAGCATTGAACTGATATATCCTACTTAGGAAATTTAACCTAACTCAAGGCTTATACACCACGTAAAGCCCTCTTAAAAATGCAACAAGGCTCAATTAAAATGCAATTGTACCAAACTAAATGTCTTGATTTCTAGCAGTGGGTTGGTAATCAGCCAATAAATCTTAATTAGGAATTATCAACCTCATGCTAACCAAAACCCATTTTCATTTTTGCCCTCAAAGAACACCTCATGTACAGCAGGGCTGACTTTTTTTCTCAGCTCAAGGGTCTGTGTCCTTATTCTTCTCTCCTCCAGATAAGAGGAAATAAAGGGAATCCTTTGTTACTTGTCTGCACACTCTTACTGACCTCATACTTGGGTGGCTAGTGTAACTATCAGTTGCCAGCAGTCATTTACATCAGTTGCAAAGTGACTGTAAGATGATACTAAATAAGAATGGTAGCAGTTTGCATCAATGTAAAAATCACAAGGTGTTAAATAATAAACTGTCCCACTCCTCATCTCTGCTTGCAATCCCAGCTAAGAATTTGCCTTTTAGCTTTGAGCCTGTTAAATTATATCTTTGACATTGTTGGGTCTTGGTGCTTTTAACACTAAAGTCTCTCGGTTCTCTGCACCGAGAGTGAGGAATTCATATGCCACTGTTAACTGGTGCGGCACAAAATCTGAGTAGAAGAATAAAAACAGTTTCATTACACACATGCAATTTAGTTTGAGGGCCTTTACATAAGCCCCTCCTCCCATGGCTTGCATCCACTTCAGCTGCAAGGCTCCATCAATCAGGATGAAATGGGAGAACAGGTAAGAAATCTCTCGAAGTTGTAGTCTGGAAGGCACTGGTTACCAGCAAGAAGCACTTAAATCAGCCAGTAATACAAGTAGTGCTGAGTGGGATGTCAGCAGGGGCTACGTGTTCAGTCTTTCCTGTTTTCTATTCAAATTCTCGCCCTAGACCCATCACAAGAGAGTGTGTGATCCAGTTCTACTGGAGGGTATAAAGGCAGCAAACAATGACAGATGCAGCTGAGAGAATCAGGCCTGAGAGTCACTACGGAAATGTGATTCGGATGGAAAGTGTGTGACAAACAATTTCAGCCTTCAGTAAAGGGGATGAGGCAAGACCATTTATGAATATCACTGTCAAAAAAAACCATTTTAGTT
Organism: Nipponia nippon; assembly: GCF_047370975.1. Taxonomy (NCBI): domain Eukaryota; kingdom Metazoa; phylum Chordata; class Aves; order Pelecaniformes; family Threskiornithidae; genus Nipponia; species Nipponia nippon. The sequence goes on along the minus strand of NW_028262291.1, from coordinate 26,113,766 downwards.
AGTGCCATGAGAAGTCTTCCTGAAGAACCTTCAAAGAAAAGGGGCTCTTGTTCTAGATTTGCTTGTTATTAATAAAAGCTCCTGTGATTTTCAGAAGATTCATATCCACTCTTTCATGCCAGTACTTTCACCTTGCTGAAGGCTTCCTATGAAGAAGCTTGGCTACCTAGGGTGACTTGGCGTTGATTGGCTTTCATGTCTAAGGCTCAAAACATAGTTGAAGCTTGTCCCATTAATTTTAATTAGTTTTAATTAAGGCTTTTTTTATTGCTCTGCCTCTCTCCCTTTATATGGATTTTCCGATGTCTAATAGCAGGTGAACTAATGTTGCCACTCCCCTTGAAAGGACACTTACCTCTTGCTAACTGTCCCACTTCCCAAAAAATCTGTAGTAGCTTAACAATCTCTGATACTGCTGCTTCTGAAAAATTGCACTGAAATTGGTTCAAATGATACCAGAACAAACAATTATATAAACTTTATTTTGCCATAGGAAAGCAGGCTGCAAGTAGAAAGCAATGGTTAAATGGTTAGCGTGTGTTACTGTCTGTTCAGCACAGACTTACACGTACTTCTACCCAATACATATGGTGCTGAGAACCTTGCAGGCTACTTCCTAGTAGTTTTTGCTAGCTGGACTGCAGAATGATGTCATATGGCTCAAGTTGATGGTGTCAATGAAGTTTTGTAGGGCTGTCTGCTGCCCTGTGGTCTTCTGATGCTGCTATTTTGAGGTTAAAATCAGGCATGAATTTGTTCTAAAAGTGTTAAAATTGAACCTGATCTGTATCCTGTAACATGAACCCTGTACAACAGTGATCCATTTGGCTTTTGCAAGAGTTTCTGTAAGCTGGCATAGTTGGTGCAGAAAGCTCTGTCAGGACTGGAAGCTCTTGCAGAGTTTCCACTGACTCACTATAGGACCAAATTATTCCCCACCCTATCTCAGCCCTGTATCTATCTGTTAATGGAGATAGTAATACCTATCTAACAGGAGTCTTGTAAGATTTAACATCTGCAGAAAACATAAAAATGGAGCCAGACACCAAAGTGTTACTCTGTGCTCTGCTCTTGATGGAAGGGATTTAGGCATTTCAATTATTGGTCTCCAGTACAACCTACCCTTTGTTCATGGATGGATGCACTAATGAGCAGAGCTGGACGTAAGCTTTCTGATAGAACAGTTTTCCATTTGAAAAATGCCAGTTTAACAGAATCAAACTATTTCATGGGAATGTACTTGCTTAATTGAATTGTCTGGCAGAAATCTGCCCATTTCCTCACAGGTTCTCCTGTGTACCTGATCAGTGAGCAGAATTGAGAGCCTGGCAAACCTAGCTCCAGCTGGGATATACTAAAGATTTTCCTGGCAGGAAGCCTGGAAGCCAAGGAGCCCTGTTTGAGCCAGGGCAACCAGGACTGCTAGGATCTCAGCTGTGTTGCAGCAAGCCTGAAAGGAAAGTGACGGCAACTTTGAGCCATTTGGACAAGTCTGCTTCATTTAGAAAACTCAAAGAAAGGCATTTGGATTACATTTTTCAAATTGAACCACTAGAATTTATAGCTTTTGGTCTCATGGAACACAAACAGTTTTGCTGTTAGACTTTTTCCCAGGCTGGGGTTCTGGGCTGCAGGCAGACCCCACAGTCAAGCCTACTGTCTTGATTTCCCTGTTGGTTCATGTTTACACCTGGAGGTGAGGGAGGAAACAAGAACACTTCAGCAGGAGGAGAGAAAGTGCCTCTGAAGATGTTTGTGCTGGTAGCAGCCCATCTGGGCTTTTTTCAAGGATAGGTGGTAAGGGAGGGCCACGTTGACCTTATCAGAGATTTTTGATTGCTCAGTCCACTGGTGTTGATAGATTATGATGTGAAGAACCAAAGCAGAAGGTCAAAAGCCACCAATTACTTAAAAAAAAACCAAAGTGATAAGCAGCAAACTGGCAAGCTAAGCAACATACAACATTAGACAGCCAATACTATAGAGCCACACTCCCTAGTGATCTCTCTAGGGAGTCAGGAGGCCAGCAGATGGATTTCTGCAGGTGCAGCTGTATGATAGGTACTGTACACAGCTGCAGTTCCTATGTCCCTAGTTTGATTCTTTCTTCTCTTCCATGACTTTTTAGTAGAGTCTACATCAAACTCTCAGCTGCTAGACCCATCAAATGAACATGTCCATTTCTCTCTGCAAGTCTCTAGAGCTGTTAATCCAGCTGCTCCCACAAGTATTCAAGCTGTGTAAAGGACAGATGAAGAAAAGACAGTGGGAGGAGAGGAAGGAGTTCATAAAGATCAACCATCAAGCTCTACAAATGAAAAATGCAACCCAATAAATAACTGAAAAGGCCACGCTTCCTGGTGTGTGTCTGATCTCAGTTCTCAAGCTCTGAAGATTGCACTTTCCTTCTATTTTTAAAGAAAAAAGAATTTTAAAAAAACCCAACTTTTTCTAAGTTTCTTCTTTTAGAGGGCAAACTTTCTACTGACAATTTCAATGTGTGACCCCTTAAAAATGCACGTCTTCCTGCCAAGAGACCCAAAGCTCTGCGTAGACTTGGAAGATTCAGTGCCAAAAGAACCTCCCATTTTTCCTCTCAAATGCACAGTTAAAAATAAAATATTACTAAAAACATTGGTGGTGGCTCTGACTACATATGTGTAGTGGAACGGAGGGAGAAGAGTGAAGAATAAGAAGGTCATACTAATTCTCCACCTCTGACTTCAAATTTTGTTGTAATAACAATTGCTAATGACTTGCTAGTAGAGCTAATTACAAAGAGGCCAAGAGGGTAAGAATTTTGCAAAGAATGTTCTCCCTCTTTAGAAGATTAAAACATCTAATGTTTCCTACAGTCTACTGAGAAGAGGATAAATAACCTGGAGCATCCTCACAAAATCATGCAAAGCTTTTCTGGGAAGTCTTCAGCTTTCACTGATTTTTGCTTTAATTTCCAAATTGAAGCAGCTCTGGTTGTTAAAATACCTTTATACACTTCAGTAAAATACACTCACATGAGGTAGACCTGAGATCAAAAAGATAAGTCTCCCTACTGGTGCTCTGTTACAGGAGGACAGGACACTAGCACGAATAATAACAGAAAATGCAGTGGAACAGGTAGGCTTGCAGAGTTCTGGAGTGAGGGGAGGCAAGACTCGGAGAGGGCAAATCTGCATTTAGTTTTTCCTTGCATATGTCTTCCTTTCATGCTCTCTGCCAACACAGATTCTTCAGTAATTGCTGCCCGTGTCTGTGTTTTTGAACTTCCCCCAAAGGTAGAAGCTGGGGCTTTGCTTCAGAGAGGGGAGCTGCCAAAGAAACCAGTGTTGCCCAGGCAGGTACGGCAGTGGGCTCTGGGGAGGGAGAATGACAGCAAGACAAACAGGGATCTGAAGATTCAGAAGCAGAGGGTACCCTCTTTCTTTCACATCTTCTTTCTCCCCTCCTCCCACTTGGGCACTTCTACAGTGTGGGACTATAGTTTAGTCTGGATATCCATTCCTAAGATGAATACCCTTTCACTACCCTACCATCACACCAGAAAACCATTCCTCTCTCCACACCTTTCTTCCTGTCAGAACAGTGATAGCCTATGCCTGAGATAGCAAAAGCTTGTTGAAGACTCAAACTAGGAAATGCATGCAGAAATGTGGAAGTGAGGAGAGAAACTCAGGTTTGCGATAACAGAAGACTGGACTCAGAGAAGCTTGACTTGCTGCTTTACAACAGGACTACCTGAAAGCAGCTGTTAGTTCTTTTCACTCCCAGTCTTTTCATAAAACTTACAATGCAAAGCAAGAAAATCCTACAAAACTCTTGGAATACCAGGTCAGAACAGAGATGTGAACTTTATCTTTCAAAGAGAGTTCAAAAGCTGGCACAGACTTAGAGGCAGTGTCTGAGGAATAGCTCAGTCAAACTGGCAGTCTCAAATCTCACCTTTGATAGAGCTTAGCTCATCCCAGACCCACACTTTTTGCTGAGCAAAAGCATAATATCTTGTTAATAATGAATAGTCCTGTGTCTCCTGTACTTAACACTGGAGCTTTGAGCAGATCCACAGCACTTTATAAATTATCTATTGCAGCTGATTCAGGGCCCTCTGGGAGTGTTCTTGCAGCAAGCATCTTGCTTGCCTGTAATGGAATCATACTATTAATGCAATTTCAATTAGACATACATTATAGTGCACAGGTGTCTAAGCAAACAGCGCGCAGGAAGCCTCCCCCAGGGACTCATATCCTGGGGAAAAGGTGTGTAAGTGGGAGACTTTCCAAGGGGTCCTACAATTGCACCAAAAAAGTGCCAAAGAAATAAGCAAACCACCATGCTAGAGTGGAAGGAGGAATGTGTCTGTAAGGAAAAAAAAGTGGTCTTCACTTGCTGGTAGCTAATTCTAAACTTCCACCTTTTCTGGTTATGAGGTGGAGCACTGTCCCTTGCTTCATCCAATAATCACTGCAAGAACAAAAAACCCAAAACATTCCTATGAGCCTCTGAGGCTGTATTCATGATCCCTGATAGGAAATCCTTTTCTCCTTTGGAAACTGCCTGACTGACTTCCATGGAACAAATATTCAGTGGTCCCTTGGCCTGACTGAGACTCTGAGCCAGCTGGATTCCTGGAGAAGAAACAGATGCTCACCATCTACATAGTTACTCTTGGAATAACAGTCCAGACTCCCAGAGAGCTGGCACCAGTAGTAGGTGGCTGCAGTGGGATATCTTGCCAGCTCTCTAGCCAAACAAAACCTTTGGTGTATTACAAGAAATGCTAGTCTCCCTGGAGCACAGGATATCAAAATCTCATTTAAAGCTACATCAGGATAAGCTTTTCCAGTCTACTGCTCAGGTCACCATTATACACCCAACCTGACCTGCAAGGACCGTTTCTCTGAACGTGTTGATAACTCAGTGGAAAAATGAGAGCACGGTCTCTATCAGTTTTTGCTCTCTTTGCAAGACTGCCAATGAGGCGTCTAATTAATGTCAGTTATGGTTGATGTTTTTCTGAGAGGGAACTGAATGAAAGATTTGCTAATTTATTTCATGCAGGGCCTACCAAGAAATATCAGACACTAATAACTATCAGTCAGTGCTGAGCTGAACTGGATTTGAAATGGCAAGTTACAGATAAAAACTTCCCAATCTCCTCTGCTATCATGCCTCCTCCTGGTCACCCTCATTAACAAATTCTTGTATTAGTGGCAAAAATATGAATCAGGCTGAACTCATGTAATGGTAACACTGGCCTGAAAGAAGCATTGCCATCAATTAAGGCAGGATTTTTCTCAATTATTCAGCAAAAACCCCTCTGCTCTCTTTCTTTGTGGGCCTGGATTCACCAGCCTGGGTCTTTCTTCTCCCATGTCTGTGGCAGCCAACACCTTGGGAACTTCCAGTTGCAAATAAACAACTTGGTGTTTGAGCTCAAAGTCAAGTTCCTAGTCATAGGACCATTAACAATTCATACTCTCAATAAACTATCATCTCAGAGCCTTTTTGGGGGCATTCAACAGAAGCGTGTTGCAGTTCCACATGATCACAATTGGCACCACTCTTAAACCCTGCACTCTTCTGCTGTATGAACACAAACATTTATCCCAGATTCTCGACAAATGGGGTAAGAGGGATGACATGGCAGACAGACCTGTTCTCCACTCAATGTTTATTGAGGAACATTCCAGAAAGCCAAAGAAAAGGATATTTTAGTTTGCAGCCTGCTATCTAATTTCCCTACATAGCAAATACAAGTCAGATGGCTTGCTTTCTTAGCTACCTTTCACTGACCACTTAAAAGTAACAATCCAATGATGCACGGAACACAAGAAAACCACTGCCTAGTCATTCACTGCCCTCATGAAGGACAGTTGATGCTGCCACCTGTTATGTCTTTTTTTGACAAGTAAGTAACCAGAGCAGACCTCCCTCACACAGTCATGGAAAAAAGCAGGCTACCTTCAGCTTGGCTGAAGTTGCTCCAGGCAGATTCTTGCCATTGCTAGTCATCTGGAGGCTGGCTCCCAAAAACAGAACAGCCTGGACAGATGGGGTGGCTACTGCTCAAGGCATCAAGGATAATAAAATGTTACTGCAGTATCTGACACCTGACAGCAACTACAGTGATCATGGCCTTAAGAAAGGGCAGAGCATTAGATTGTACAAAACAACTTCCAGACCTCACACCACTCCAGAAATGACAGTGTATATTGAAGAGCTGCAGGGCATCACCTGACAGATGATGCCATCTCTTACACCTCTAAGAGATTAAATATATTTGTGACAGCTGTCAGAAACTACAAAACACACAGTAAATTACCTTCTTCCTCTATTTTTGGTGACAACTTAGATATGTATAAACTGTCTTCCAAACCTACTTACCTCATCTTTATCATGATTTTCTTTGAACCTTGCTAATCACCACCTCCTAGCATACAAAAGAAGAGTCAAAGCAGAAAGCTCAGTGCTTTAATATGGGCTGTTGACTGCTCTTTGTCTTTTCTAAGTGCAGATCAGATGCACATTGGCCATTTCCATGGCTGTGAATTGTATTTCCTCTTTGGACAAACACAGGGAAAGAAACCTCTTTTAACCTGCATATCCTCCACTGCAAGTAGCCCTGCAGATCCTTTCCTCAGCACCAGTGCTCTGAGAGAAGTCCGAAGGGGTTGTGCTTGAGTAAAATCATCTCTCAGTAACTCCCCCCCACAGAACATGCTGCTCCTCTGACAGTGCATCCTGCTGGCCCTTAAGGGATAATTCATGTGCAAGGCTCCAGATTTAATTAGAAGGCTTCCCATTTTAACACTACCAAAGGATTAAAATAATTGGAAAAAAGTAGGCAAGCTGTGTGCCCTTGAGGCTTGACAAACAGCAAAGGGTGAAAGGGATACAGCCCAGGCGAGATGGAAAATTCCACTGGTTCTCAACCTCTCTGCCCTTAACCTCAAATATTTTGCAGACTGTTAATTTAATTTGCAACCCTCCCCCAGCTAACCTCAAGGCTCAAGGAGGGCTGAGGTTATCACCTCATTTCCGAAACTGCTCGTGGAGGGAAACAGCTGGAGTTGTCCAGCTGTTCCCCCAAATAAAGGAAATGAATGAAAAGGAAGTCCTGTGAGCACGCATGAGGAGGGGAGACTTTGCAAGTGCTGAGAGCAACTGAGGAGGAGAAGGCTCCTCTGAAGGAAGTGCCTTTAGAAGAATATTTATTCTAATGGGAGCTGCAGCAAAACAGGTTGGGAGCAATGAGATTGCCTGTGGTGTCCACAGTAGGATTGCTGAGGGAGGCTTGGAAGGAGAGGCAGGGAGCTGAACCAAGGAAAGATGGCAGTGGCTGCACAGGCTGTGCTCATAGATGAAACACTGTGAGCCTTGCAGGCAACTGCCCGTGAAGCATTTAAGGGGCCAAGACATCAGATTAGCATCCAAACAGCAAAACTGCTTTGTTTGTTGGGCCAGAATACTGTAAATTGCATGCAGAGTTGAGCCAGCATCTGCTCTAAGTCCATCCAGGAGCTGGGGTGCCCTGGACTCTCATTTAAAACCTTGCATTATTGCAAATGAATGAAAGGGAAGGATGGTTTCAATGTGGTGCCCAGCTGAATCAGAGACTGATCACACCTGGTTCTGTTCTGCAGCTCAGCTTAGGCATTTCAGGTCCTTACAACTTTCACTCTTAACTCTAGTTAAGAGCCCCACTGACGCCCTGTGCCCAGTGCCTCAGCTCAGCCGATGCACACAGACTGACCCTGTTCTGGGACTGACCCTCCCGCTATTCCAGTCCTGCTTCGTCTTGTTTGAGATTCAGTCCTGAACTCTCTTGTGTTTGTTCCAGTCCAAAACCTCAGCGGAGTAAAAGCTACTGACTGTAGCAAAATAGCGTGAATAAGTCTGTGAAGGAGTCTGCACCAGCAGGACATTTGGAGAGGATCAGATAAACAAACTCTCTTGACATGACCTTGTCAAAGCCTAATCCCAAAGCGCCGGAGGTGAAATGCTATTTCACACTTCCACTGCCTCCTTGGCTGCTGAATGTTTCACGACATCTTGGGTTTGGCAACAGGAGGCTTAAAACTTCTGTTTCTGATGGCTGGTGAATACACAGCCTCTACTTCACCCATATGCAGCTGTAACAAGAAGAGGGGAGAGTGCCGACATGAGTGTCTCTGAAGCAGAGAGAAAGACACAAGTCTCCCTTGCTTTGAACAACTTATAAGGCAGCTTGTTGCACCAAACTACGGTATTTCTCCAGGACTGACAGATTAAAGTGGCATTTGAATGGCTTGAAATGCTTTCAGGAAAGCTTTAGAGATTCACAGAAAAATAATATTTTTCTCCATCCAAATTCTTTTAATTCTCCGTGGCTATAGATGCTTAAGTCATTTTTGCTTTAACACACAATGTTTCTTTTTGAAGCAAGCTTGTAACACTGGAATCTTGTACCAGAAAAATGCCAAATTATAATTCAGAGTAATTGCATATAGACTGAATTCCAGTGAGAGGGCATTGCTCTAAAAGGAAGGAATAGAATAGTAAGCCTTTCCCGAGGATAATGTGAGTCTGAGTCCTACTGGCTAAAAAAGACAGGGAGGAGTCCCTTTAACAAAAAATGTGGATGGATTTCCTAATTCTAGAAAACAGAAAGAACAGCTTAAAAAACTACCACTAAAACTTACTGACATACTGACAATCTCACAAACTTTGAGTGACCCAGAGAAGTTGATCCAACTTTCAACATCCAGCAAGAGTCACTCAAAATCTTGTGTAGCATGTAGTGGTGAAGGTGGGGACGTGAGAAATTTGCCTTACTCCTGCTTGGGCAAAATATGCTATACAAATCTATGTCTTGTAATGATGACCTCTAAATTCATCAAAAGGTTCAGTATCCTTGAAAATTCCAGCACCCACAAAAGATTTGGTGAGGAACAACTGGAGCGTTTCCCTCAGAAATCAATAGTCTCTCACTAAATCAAAAACTCCTCACCTAAGTATAAAGCTTTTTTATTCTTCTTAAATAGGAGTATATTGTAGGATCTCTTCAAGCATGTCCAGCATCTAGAAATGGTAACTCTATCTGCATGTAATCGATTCGCAGCAAGCCAGTGATCTTCCAACCCTATTACAGCCCCCCCAGCAGCCTGCAGTCTGCCTGTCTGGTGCTGTTCGAAGGCACTGGGAAGAGGCTGTGACATGCTCTCCAGCACAGCCACCTCTGCACCAGGGCCCCTCTTGGCAGAATCGCTGTTTAGTCAGGGAGCCTGGTCTTGGGATAATGCTAGGCTGTCCCTTAAAACGCACTAAGTCTGCTTCCACTTGCAAGAAGAAGACATAGATGAAACTTCAGTGAATGGCAAAATGATCCCATCTATGTATCAAGTGGTTACTGGAAAAGGACTGGGATACCATTAGGGTTAGCTCAGTCAGCTTGCCGCAAACTAATGATGTGCAGAGAGTTCTCTCCTACGAAAGCTTGGACCTGCAAGCAAATGTCTCATCTCTGAGATTCTCCTTTACCAGGCAAATCTTCATCAGGAGATGTGAGAGGAAAATGCATCATGTGTGAGACAGATGGAAGGCTTTGCTGCTGGAATTTGGGGTTGCTGCAGAATCTCATGCTGAAAGGGACAGGCCCAGCCCATGACAAACCATCACCACGTCCTCCCCACACACTGATTAGTTAGGGTTTCATTCCTAACCTTCCTGGAAATGTCAGAACTGCCAGTCCACCTTTACTGACTTGCTAACAAATGGCAGGTGTTTTTCTATGTATCCAGGAAGATTAAAATCCATAAAATTGCCCCCTTCATCCCCTGCCACTTCCACTCCAGCACACTAATACAGACTCAAAAATATTCCCAGAAAATCCTGTTACTGGCTATCGGGTTTTTATTCTACTGTTGGCGACCCTGACAAATAGAAATCTGAGACAATGTAGTCTATATTAAACAGTATAGGCTACAGCCCATTCTTTAAGCTTCATGAAGCCATGAAGCCCTATTTCTCTACAGCAAGGGAGCAACTTCTGATGGTATGCCAAGTAGTGACTGGAGCTGGTTGGAATTTTTCATTCAAAGTTGTTTTTAGCCTGGTTTACTAAGGAAACAAGGCATAAGAAACCCAGTTCTCCTTTTGTCTGTTTACCATCTCAGCAAAACTTTGATTTTGCTGGCCAGTTTAAACCAACTTGAAGAGGGGTTTTTGGCCCCAAACTATGCAGCTCGTAAAAGTTCAGAAAAAATCAGTGTCTGGGTATAGGAGAGAAACCCTGCTAAGTGCATCCACCCTGTGCTGAAGTAAAGCTGCAGTGTGAGCTTGGGACTTAGCAGATACCAGAGACTCCATGGGAGAGAATATTGTTATAAATGCTCCCACTGTGAGAAAATCTTTGAAAGCTACTTACATCTTATCACACGTCAGAGAACCCTGTCAATCTTGAGAGAATCATAGAAAGCCAGGCGTCACGAGTCCAATGTGGGTATTAGTTTGTTTCATTAGATTGCTTTTCAGAACTGTAATGTTAACCAAAACCAGATTTTCACAGATCTATGTATTTGTAGCAATTTTTTTTATGTTGTATGACTGATGTTCTTAGGTTATTAGGGAAGCGTGTAGGCATTTTTATTTGAAAAAAACCCAAGCAATTTCACACAATCAGATCTGAGACTGAGGCATCCTGGCTTCTACCCCTCCAGGACTCTGCGCTGTCCCTTCTGCCTGTTGGAGACCCACCTGCTCTCCTTTACAGCTTAAGCTGTTTACAGCAGGTCGCTTTTTACACACATAATTATTTTCACCGAGCATACCACGGCATGTAGGTGCTATTGCATTGAGGATCATAGTTCTGCTGAAAAAGTTAAGAATATGAAATCAGTCCAGTTGGAAGCCAATACCATGAACTGGCTGAAAATGCTTAGTTTCAGCTTCCAGCTGGCTTTGACACCTACAGGTACAATCTAGCCCCAGTGATGCACCTGCTTGTGACCCCACCTGTCCTCGTACCCTGGCACACAACCATTGTGCAGCATACAAGCACTGATGTGCCCAGTCCCAGATGTGCTCCAGACCCGTAGCACCAACTTGCTCCGGGCTTGCTGCCATTTTTGTGAATAGCTTCTAGGTTAATCTTTGTACAAAGAGCACTGCATCACTCTAGCTTTAGGGTGTGAAGACTCGCATAACAGTTCAGCCTCCAAAGGAAATGTCAGGATATTCCTGCCATCACAAGGTGCAGTTCATGATACAAAGTAGTCAATATGTAGGCTACTGCTGGAGCTGTGCCTGCCTCATGGTTCATTTCTAGTCCATGCAGATACTAGAAGTTGAACTTTTCTGCCTTCCACTCCTTGATTTTCCTTCTCTCTTCTTCTTGGCCTATGTGGCGATAGGCCAGTTTATGAACTGCCCCATTGTAAACCATCCCCCAAGGAAGCCGGAGGGAGACACGAAGCCCCCTCTTTAGGAACAACCCCTGTATTACAGAAGTTTGTAATATATTCAAAGACTGTGTAGGACCATTTCTTCAGGTGTCTCTGTCAAAGGGGAGAGCTTTCCCTTGATCTGTTTTTTCCTTCTTGTTATCATCTTTACTCTGGGCAGCTTTTTCTTCTATGCAAGTTGTTGAACCCCCAACAGAAACCTATCCATGTAACAGAAAGAAAATGATTCCATACATGTAATACTGCCCTTTCATCCATCAAAGGAAAGACTAAGCATGAGGAGGATGGGGAGTTTGTCTAGGCAAACTCAGCCAGGAGCTGTCAGGCTGTAACCATCTCCCTTTCAAGCTTTTGTGTTCTTAACATCTATCGGTATCAAGCTGCTCTGGGTCTCTGACCTATATATCCAGTACTCTTTCTAATCTGGAATCTACTTAGCAGAAGAGTATTCAAAACACCAGGAGAGGTGCACACTTTGGAGCCACATATAAGAAAAGGATCATTGGACCCCATCCTAAGAGAGGACTATCCTCCCAACTCCAGCAATTGCAGCAGCTCCAGTAAAAGGCAGCGCCCAATCAGTAGGCACATAGTGCCAGACTTCAACTTCCTTTGCAGCTACCCACACCACTGGCCTTAAAGGCAAGGAATACCCACCCACAGAAAGGAGAAAAGGAAAAGGAGGGGAAATAAAGCCTTCGTGGACTACCTGAAAGTAATTTTACATGTGAAGGGTTGAAAGACCTTGTTAATTTTATGCAACAGAAGGGGCCAGATGACAACTGAGATACTCTGACAGGTTCACCAATTGCCAGAGAAGTCTCTCAGGAAGAGATCAACTGAGCAGTTTGGTACTTAGGCCAGCCACAGAGCACACACAAAGTAAGAAGGAGAGACAGAGGGAGATCAGTCCCATGCCTTGTCAATGTGAGCTCATGCTGGTTCTTCTGGCGGTCCCAATCTCTCCCACCTGGACATGGTAGTCATATTCCATGGATTATCACTTTGTTCAAATTGTCACGTTCTTTTCAGCTGGATGGAGGATCTAGTTCTCACACACTTTTGAGTCAATTTTGTGTTCCTTATTGTGCAGCTTGAAGTAAGAACAGGAGATGGTCAGGGTCTTGTGAGGGGATGGGAGAGGGAGATTTCTGCCTTTCAATCAGTGCAGTTAACAATACTCAAACACCGCCTTTGTGCACTGTTTGCAACTCCCTGCAGCCTCTATACCACAGAGCACTCCAAGCTTTGGCATGATAAGTGAGAGTAAATACTGCAATAATTCACATGCTTCCCTTCCCCCATCCTGACCTTAATGGAAACCACATGAGGAGCACAGGACACAGGGGAAGATCACTGGGAAAGGCAAAGCTATGCAAACAATTAGCCACTGAGCTGATGGCATGAAAGCCTGGCAGCTGCCTCACACCTGTCTCTTGCCAGGGAGCCACCCTGCCTCCAGCTCTTCATAAGCATGAGCTGCACCTCCTGTCACTGCTCCAAGGTGGCAAGACAGTGAGGACATGGAGGACCAGGAGGAGAGGCAGAAGGGGCAACTTGGCCCTCTTGCTCCCAGTCCTTCCCCTGCTAGGGGGCAATCTGCTACCTGCACATCCCCAGTGGGATACTGTTATTACTACTGCTAGTCTCTCAAGCAGACATTCATTTTCTCCTGACCCAAAAACACGAACAGAAGAAAAGAATTTCTTCAAACTTTCCAAAACAATTAATCTTCAGAGACCAAGCCTGAAGCGTTTCAGTCAGAAAGCAGATGTTTTCAAAGCTCTGAACCTACATCAAAATGGGGCTCAGAAAGTCCTGAAGGAAGTATGTAGCTACCTTTACAAAGCTATCATGCTCAAAAGGGAATTAATAAGAAGAGATAATCCACAGGGTGAAGCTGACCTACAATGATGAATATGATTCTCTAAAGACTATGTACCAAATGACCGAAACAATGATTGACTCTTATAGAATTAACTGGGTTAGCACAGTTCATTGAAGAACGGCTGTCACCATCTTAAATAGTCTCTAATATACTGTCTTCTCACATACTTTCCCATTCATACAGTTTTCAAGAGAAGGTGACGCAAGGAATTACTGTGACTCAGGCACAGTAGGGTATGGGAAAGCATATCTATGTGTGTATGTGGGTGTGTGTATGTGTACACATATAAGCATGCATGCCATATGGCTGCTCTTCCCATTACCTTTTCATTGCATTCAGTGGATTACTGACCTCAAATGACATTCTTAGTGAGTTCTCTCACTCAATAACATGAAGGAGCTCACACACCTTTCCTGAAATCTCTAATGAATTAAGGAGGAAAGTTGGTTTAGTATTAGTCCTATGCTCTGATTCCTGCGGCTGCAGAGCTCAGTTCACAGCTTAACCACTGCCTTCCTGTGTGCCACACCGTGTGAGAAACACCTAACCGCGCTTTCCCTTGATTTCCTTCTCTAAAATAGAAGCAATAGCATACACTTAAAAAAAAGTACTGTCTACAGCTCCTGAGAGCTTTGGAATCCTCAAAAAGAAGCAAGGGGAAAAAAAAAAATTGTTTAGATTATTTTGAAGGACCAATTGATAAAGATGATGCCAAAAGAAAGAGAAAATAAAAAATAAGAGTCTGTTTGTAAAAAATATTATAGGGTGAAGAAAATGTGAATTTTATTAACTGAAGCTCATCTATTCAAGTAACCTTGGAACTGAAGCAACACTGGAAACAAGAAAGATGATTCTGTATCGATCATGGGATTCATTATAATTTTTCAGTGTATGCATTTGAAAGATGTGATGTCTACCGAAGTGCTCCCTAATGTATAAAATCCACTAGCTGCCACTCTCAATTAAATGTAGTTAATGAGATCTTTGTTCACCCTATAGAGAAGAGTGTTGTGTCTCCATAGTTCATTGAAAATGAAGTTAAAACATGGCTGGGATTTTAATTGGTTATTGTGGATATCACCAGGACATGTCTCCTATGGTCTGTCTGGTGCATATGAGGTTCATAAAATCCAATAAAGCATTTAAACAAAATCCAATAGATGCCTGAGTCCCCGGGCTTTAATACCAGAACACGAAGCAGACATACATAGAAATGACAACTGACAGGGTATCCCTTGCTGATCTATACATGATAAAGGAGAAGTAGCTTTCACAGCTGTATCCCCATCACCTAGATGTAGCAAGGCATGGTTTTATCCCATGTCAAACAGGTGCAAGAGAAAGAAGTTGGAGCTGTTGTGCTCTTATCATGTGCCAGAAGAAGGAGGAGTTATCTTCTGGGAGCTGCCAAGGGGCAACCATTTGCTTTTTCTTTTTGGGACTCATGGGAGACAAATGACCTGGAGGAAGGACAGGGCTATTGAGGTGATTCTAGCAATTGGAGGCTGAAAAGGATGGCTGCTGGTGGTGACGATTAGGACTATGTTTTTTCCTAGTTTTCTGGTCAGAGATTCTTATGGTCTGCTTTTAAATGAACAAGTGAAGTTCACCCCTCACCTCTCGTGGGAGATTTTTTCCATAAGATGACAGAATGGAAGGTGGTCTCAGCTGAAATTCCTCTTCACTTTATTTTATGCCTGGGCTCCCAGTTCGTCCCCAGAAACATAGTGACCTGACCTCTTTCGCTGACCTCTTTCAGCAGCTTGCTGAGCATTCGCTTCTCTTCTGGAAAGGGTGCAGGCAGAAAGCTGAACTGGGGGATCCCTGCCTGACTTTGCCTGGAAATTTATTTTTCTCCTGGTCACCAGTTAAGAGGGAACAAAAACAAACCAAAAAAGCCAACATTGCAAATTCAGCACATTTTTTCATCTCAAAAGGTCTAAAAATACTCTGGAATTATTGAGCTGAAAATCTCAGTTATAATAAAGTGGAAATGATCCCATCAGGCAAGACAGACCAGCTGTATCATTACTGTTGCTGGGCTGAATCCTCAGAGAGACCATTACACCATCAGCTGAGCAATTACAAAGACTCTAACTGCACTCCCTGCAATAACTATCCTTAAGTGGGCACTGGCCTAACAGATTGTGCAGCAGCCAGACAAAAAGCTGAGCTGAGCGGCTGGGAAGGGGGGCAGGGTGAAGATTAGATGCCTTGTAGCAATAAGCTGAGCGCTACTGTATATTGAGTATTAGCAATGTTCACTCACCTGTTTCTTGTACTGATTTCCTATGGATCTTCATATTTGGGGTTCTCCTCAAAACACTGCTTTGATCCCCACGGGACAGCAGCCCCCAAGCTCCCTCTTTAATCTGTATGATTCTTACAAGTTTCCAAACTTTTCAGCTGTATCTTGAGCATGGTTCCCAGAGAGCTCTACTGAGTCAGGACAAAGAAGCTGCCACATTAGCTAGCAGCAGCCTGTTACCGGTCGGCGTAACCAGCTAAAGCAGGAACCACAAGTTAGAGATGGCAGCAGTAGCGCATCTCATCCTGCTGTGACTGGAAGGAACTTTCACTGTGATTAGCTCAGTTGGCTCTGCTTACAGCAAAGCTAAGTTTGGCCCTTTCCCTTTTCTATGTTTCCCTCTCTATTTTTTCTCCTGTTCTCCTTTGCTGCTGGTACAAATGTTCTTTGCAGTTCCTGTTAAGAAATCCCTTATCACATCAGCTTCATGTCTCATCTGAAATCATCACTTTCCTTTCTCTCTAGTTTGTGGGCTGGTTCTGTCCTGCAGTGTGATTCGGCTGCAGTGGGGCAGATTGCACTTTTTGGGATTACTTTGTTTTACTTGGCATGGAGGGGGCTGCTGTGCAGCAAGAGAAGGGCAAAGGATGAGAGCTGCTGATTCATTGCAGCTGTTTAAACAATCCAATCACCTCATCCTCTCCTTTCCTTCCGAAAGCCCCACTCAGCATTTCAAGGCCAGCCTGGGCTCCTGCTTGCTTTTGTTTTCCTGCCCCTAAGGCTGTGGCAGCAGCAGAAGCATGTTCTTGGGTGGTGTTTTCTCCAGCCAGGGTCCACCTCCAGGTCCTGCAGAACCCATACCCACAACTCAGAATAAACCTACAGCACCAACACGCCAGTCCCCTTACCCAGGGTTTCATGGGCTCTAATTCAGTGACTGAACGCAAGCTGCGTTTATTGCCATGTCCAGGGTGATTTTGCAGGGGAAATAGAAAGATATCTGGAGAGCACACCTTAGCAAAAGCTCCTGGGATTGTGTGGAATCTGTGCCAGGAATATTTTTGTCTTTTCTTGAGGGAAATTTTGGCAGAATATAGTCATTTTGGAGGGGAAGAAAAATGTACTTGCAGAACCAGGAAGAGAAGCCGTTGTTCTGCAGGTAACGGAGGAAGATTCGGCCTGCCAAAGGCCAGAGACTCCACACGTTTTCAGAATCAGCTTCTCCCGAGACTTGTGGACAATTACGGTATGTATAGCATGGAGACACACAGCATTGAATCCTAACCCAGAAGTCTAGGGAGGCAAACAAAATGACTCAGAGATAAAGCTTGGTATGCACAGGATCTGGGTTCTAGAAATCCCTGCAAGAGCAGGGATTAAGATTTATGTACACAACTCCTGTATTCGTGTTTCTGTGAGGTGAATTATGTGACCTTATGTCTGGTAGCTGTTAGGAAGAGCTGGGTGACTTTGGGACACTGACAAAGAACAAGGAACTAAAGGAATATAAAAGGCATTTTATGTCCTGGACTAGCAATCCAGGCATGTGGACAACAACCACAGCGTATTTACAGAAATTGTGGTCTAGCAGGTGATCAAATAGATTTTAAATCCCTGGATCCTGGTTCTGCTCCTGATTTGAACAATATTGTGCAAGTTGCTTCACTACTCTCTGTTTTCCTCTTGCATTTCCTTTGTCTTATTTAGCTAAAAAATGTCTGGGTAATGTTTGGATATCACCTACTATAACAGTATCATGAACTTCATCAGCATCTCCAGACACCTTGGTAGTAATGATAATTGAATGTGTTTTCCAAAGATCACACTGGTTAGTACATTAGAGACAAATGGGAGAGAGACTTACCAGGATGCTAGGAGATGGCTAGGGGGATAAACATCTCTAGTACCGTGTGCAAGATAAACTGGGATTATCAGGTTGACACAGAGCATTTATGCTTTCCCCACTGAAGGACGTTATCATCTTCAGATTACGTACAGAGACTGGATGGAAACAAAACACTATCAAGTGAGTCCAAAAGGAGACTTCCTACGTGCGACTGTGGTTTGGGACACACTTTCCCAAGTACTTGGCGTCTTTTCTTTCTTATTAACATGAGAAGGAAAGTATGTGGAAGCTGAGCTCTGCATGGGAAACTAGTGTATAGCTTTGGGGCCTGGAAGAATGAAGTTATGTGCTGGAACTGCTCTCATACATGAAGACCTCTGGAGGGAAGGCAGAAGCCAGGGAACACTGAGAACATAATCAGCACTGCCTCTCCCTAAGGACTAGCATCTGGATTTCATCATGAAGTGACCATTTTTTAGCAAATTGTGTGCTCTACTTGTGGATGAGGGGACAGTGGTGAATATTGGTTTACCTTGAGTACAGAAATGTCTTTGACATAGTCTCCCACAGTATCCTCGTAGTCAAACTGGTGAGATTTGATTTGAATACATGGACTATGAAGTAAGTGGAAAAGAGGAGGAACCTCCAGGCTCAAAGGGTTGTGGGTGGTGACTAGTGGTCCCTAGGGATCAATACTGGGGACAATACTTTTTAATGTCAAGTGTTGTCTATGTTAATAAACTGGACTTTGGGACAGAGTGCACCTCAGCAAGTTTGTGGATGGCACCAAATTTGGATGCTAGAGGACAGGGCTGTTATTCAAAGGGACATTGATAGGCTGGAAAAATGGGTTGAGAAGAACCTGATGGAGTTTCAAGAAAGACAAATTCAAAGTCCTGCAGCTGGTACAGGATAATCCCATGCAAAAGCAGCAGTTTGAGAATCTATATTTCAGTCAATGCCATTTGTCCTGACCACAGCCAGGGAATTGTTTCACTCAGCGGGCACTAGCTGGATAGAAAGCAACTTTGCAGAAAAGGGCCTGGGGATTCTAATGGAAGACAAATCTAACATGAGCCAGCAACTCACCTTTGCATCAAAGGCAGCCAACCACGTACTGAGCTGTATTAACAAGAGTGGAGCCAGCTAGTCAGACGTGATTATTCTCCTCTGTTTGGCACTGGTGAGACTACACTTGGAGTACTGCGTCAGTTTTGGGACCCCAGCGCAAGAGGGATGCTGACATACTGCAGCAAGTCCAACAGAGGCCATGTTAATTCAGAGGAGAGCCAGAGCACTTGGGAACCAAGGAAAGGCTGAGAGAACTGGGTTTCTTCACCATAATAGAAGAAGGTTAGGGGAAGATATTATTGCTGTCTTCAATTCTATAATGGAAATCCACGGAGGAAACTGAGCTAGACTTCCCTCAGAGGTACACAGTGACAGTCAGAGAGGCAATGGACACAAGTTGCAACACGAGAAATTCCAGGTAGATATCAGGGGAAAAAAATTCATAATGGGGGAGTTAAACGCTGGTTCCACAACAATAGGTTCCACAAGAAATGGAGGAATCTCCATTCTCAGAGATATTCAAAACTTGAGTGGATACAAAGGCCTGAGTAACCTAGTCAAAGCTGACCCTGCTTCAACTGGGGGGGCTGGACTAGATGACCTCCAGAGGTCCGTTTTGACCTCAGTTGGCCTATGGATGTTTCCAAAAAATATGGTCTTCATCATCCTGCATTCAGGCCAGAAGCATGCCTGTGTTTTGAGACTAGACTTTCTATAGTCCTATCTTCCTCCTAATGGGCGACCAGGAAAGCCACACCCTGACAATATGGGAAACCTGGCTTAAGTTTCTTTCCCTGCTTTGTGGCCTGAGAGGCTCATGCATCCATGAGGCTTTCCTCAGACTCGGTAAGGCCAGGTATACCTTTGGTTTGCTTATGGAGCTTTTTCCACCACAAACTGCAGAAATCAAAAATCAGTGCCGCAGATGAATGCTGTTGCTTGATGCAGGTAGACTGTATCCTGAGGACTCCTCAGGACTGCAGGCAAGTCAGGCCTTGCCTGACAGCATGTGGGCCAGCATCCTCAGATGGGGCCAGTCAGTATGAAAGGAGCTGGGTTTATTCCTGCCATCAGATGACCACTGAATTTGCCTTTTTGTTTTGAACATGTGGAACAGCAGCCAGGATCCCACCAGTATATCTATTTGATCTCAGTCAGCACGGGCCTAGCTGGAGATTTGAGAAACCTTTTCAAAGAACGCCATTTTTCCTGACCACAGCCTGTGGGTTTCTTTAACTAACGTTTCTGGGCAAATAGCACGTCTCTCAGAGCAGTAATGCAGCCAGAATGGACACTGAAGTAGAGCTGTTATCTCAGAATTGGCAACATTTGTATTACACATTAGTATAACAAACAGTTGATGTAAGCCAAAGTAGAACCAGGCCCTTAGATATTTATCTAAATAAACAGAATCACATTACTATTTTGGTAGCAGATGAATCAAATGGGTTTCATGTCTTATCGCAAGCCTTCTCCACTTCTCTCCCACTTTGCAAGAGGCTAGGCTGTGGGAGAGGATACGTACCCCACCCCTGTTTCCTACACAATTGCTACCTCACTCGTCTTGCACCAGTTCTCACAAAAAATATGTGGTTTTGTTAAAATCAGTGAAAGCTTGACTGAGAAAGAAATTAAATTATTTCAGTTTGGATTGGTAGGATCCCACCCAGTGTGGAAACAGACATCTTGAATATAACAAACAATTTAGGATTAAATTGCACACTTGGTTCCATATGATTGACTTCCCTGGGATTGTGCTGACAGAAATGAAAATAGAACTTAACTCCTCAGATTTCAGTTAAGTAGATAAGTCATTGTCTATGCCTCCCTCCTGGTTACTTTCAGAAAAAAGTCCATTATTAACTTACAAGATTGTCAGACTTGGAATTCTACAGTTGTCAAGTTCTGTAATGTAATATACACTCAGAAAAGATATTGTCAAACCTAAATGCAGACGTGATGTGAATGAGAGGACTGAGAGCGCTCAATGCACCAAGCATGAGCCCCCTTGCTGCTGCCTCAGTAACCCACCTCAAGGTATTGTTTACAGTTTTATCAGCTTTTACAGTTTTATTTTGTTCCACACAAGTGCTTTATGCAGGAGTGTGTGATACAGTCTAGTCACTCCCAGTAGCTGACTGCAAGAAGCCAGGCCATAGTCATTTGCAAGGTATGTCGCTATGAGTGTCTCAGACTGCACGTTACCAAGGCTCTCTGTAGGCTCATTTGGCCTATTTACCTCATGTTGCAGTGGGTATTTAAATATAAATGGCAGCTAAAAGCCCAGGGTACTGACCTAATCATCACTCAAGTTATTTTTCCATTGCTTTTCTCTTTCTGTATCTGCTGCTATAATAAATTAGCTTGCTGTGTAATGGGTTTAGGGTGTTGGGTTTTTTCCCCAACACCCTCAATAAATGTGAGAAGCACTGAAGGGCAGGGAAAGAGCACACTACTCAGAAGAATGGGGCTTTTGTGCTCCTCACAAATAATACAGTAAATAAAGAAGCAGAACAGCACCTAGCCTGTGTCAGCAATAGATTGTACTATCAAACCTAATACTTTATCCTTCACGGGAAAAGAAAATATTTCAATTTCTGTTTTTTAATCTGCTATAGACCAAACAAAATTTTTTTAATTTTTCTATGAAGTGAAAATCCTTAGATTCCTCACTTTCAGAAAGCATTCATTCCAAGATTCTGAAATGTTGTTCTGAACATATTTCCACAGTATTTCAGGATATGAGAAGAACTATGACAACTGCTGACATAAAGCTTAATAGAATAATGGAAATACTCTATTACATTTAATCACTAAGGGCACCTGCTACTTAGTACTGATTGAAGCAACTTATCTTAATTTCTAGATCAAGTGTCTTCTGTTAGTGCCTTAATGAAACAGTGTGGCATACAAGAAAAATTACTTTGCTTTGCATATTGCCATTTAAAATTATTCAGGGGGGAAAATCAACACAAACAAACATTTCAGTATTTTCCCTGTTTTGTAAACATCTCATTTTCCATGAAAAACCTTTTACAACAAAAGTGTCTCTTGGGCAACCTTAGTCTATGCACAATATGAGCTCATTCCTAGAAAAAAAGGCTCAGTAAAGCCCAAGCAGGAAGGACACTCTTATTTAATCTTTGGAATGTCCTATTTCAGTGCTGTTGAAGTCACCTCATGTTGATTTAAGCCGAGTAAGTGTAGGCTCCCCCTACTCCACAGTATGAATATTCTCGCTGCCATGCTGCACCAAGTTAAAAATATCTGGTTTAGTTAAACAGGGTCACAAACTACATATAGTCAAGGCATTAAAAATAAAGATCTAGCTTGTCAAAAGCAGGGGCATATTAGTAAAGATATTAGTAAGCATTACTTCAAAAGTAGAGGTCAGATGATAGGGGCTTTTAAGAAACCAGGGGAAGGAGGCACCCAGGCACTGGCAGCAAGGAGGGAGAGAGAAAGGCAGCACAGTGGTGCCAGGAGGCTGCTGAGAAGCAAAGTGGGAGCGCTCACTGGCAGCTAATACAGCTACCAAACCATACTGGAAGGTCTACTTGCACAGCCCTGCTTACAGGTAGGCCCCACTGAGAGTGCAGTAGCGAAACAACTTTCAAAATCAGTGTATACTTTACACAGTTTTTCCGTTTCTCTCCTCCTGTGCTGCTTCTCTTCCCTTCTTAGACAATCCCTGCAAGGGATAGCAGTTGCATTTTGCCCTCTGCTGCTTTGATTCTAGTCCCATTTCCTACTCTGGTGTCTCCCCTGAGGGCCACTAATACCCTGCTCTTCCCAACCCCACCCTATTTGTGCCCTTTCCTCCCAAGGCTTAATTTCCCTGACTTTGATCCTTTAATTGGCTATTTCCCACTTTCAGCCACGAAGCTGCTTCCCTTTGTGCTGGCCACCATCCCATGCTTAATCTACATTTTGAAAAAAGGGTAAAGCCTAGACCAGAAATGACACCCAGGAGTATGCAACTGTGCTGTAAGGGGACTGCATTAAGTCAGAAAAGCAGGAGCACATATCCGTTAGCGAGGAGCATTTCCAGTCGCTATTACCTGAGGCTTTCTTATGAGCAGCAAACTTTGTTGTCTTAGTCCAGTAGTTTTGCAGCTTTGCAAGGTCTTGTAGCACCCAAGACTGTGCCATCCACTGCTATACAGAATGATGCGATCTCCTGCAAGAAAGATTTTGTGCGTAAAGATTTTAGCCACTGGCAGTGTCACAAAAAAGACAAAACAAAACAAAACAAACCCCAAACAAACCAAAAGACAACTCGGATACTTCAGCATACTGTAGGATAAGGAGCTAAGATCAAAATTAAACCCTTATAAACTAATCGCAGATGTGCAACAGCTAGTAAGGAAAACATTTTCTAGTATGTGAACATCTTTGACATTTCTCATATTTTGGAGAGGGAGATGCGTACAATCCGAAAGAAACTTCCTGAAATGTTGTAAATCCAGCTTCAAGTTCCTCTTCTACCTGCTAGGTGACTGTCAGACAGTGCTGGAGTCTTTCTCACTTTCCTGATATAAGCTGAAATTTTAATCAAACCCAGCATACTCATAAAATATCTCCCCCAAAAACCCCAAGATGTCAAAAATTCCCAGCCACTTCTAGAAAGAATTCTTAGGACTTGCAATAATTTGCTACATGATTCTGACATCTTCAATCCATTAAACTGGGGGGGGGGAAGAGAGATTAAAATGAGAGAGAACTATAGTTTATAAGGTAGCAGCAGGGGAGCAAAAAGGGAAGCTGAGATGAGAAGGGAAAGGGAAGGAAGAAGAAAGAAGCATGGGATGCAGAGCAGCATGGATAGCTAATTCTCTTCCTAGGACAGGCCAACAGCTAGATTTTGTTCCGAGAAGGATCGGCCCACCTCACAGCTGCTCAGAACATGAGCTGGGGGATGGGAGGGGAAGCAGGAAAAATAGCAGTTCACTGCCAAGCAGAAATTGCCCTGGAAACAGACGCCTGGGAACATGCAAGATGGGATTTGCAGGCACAGCTACGCAAGATGGAGAAAGAAGCTGTATTCTGTAGTGTAGGAAAGGCCACTGAAAGGCTCAGGTGTCCACCGTGATCTTCTTCAGTTAATTCCCACAATTTGGAGAAGAAAAAAGAAAATTGCAATAAAATTTACTGTTATTTTTATAGCAGCATCTACTCTGTTGGTGCCTGCCCTCACAGTTTCGAGTCTCCCTGTCCATCAGTTGCATGCTGTCCCTTCACTGCACTTGGGTAGTGACCCAAGTCCAAACCCACAACCTATTTGCTGTCAGACAGCACTTTTCCAGGGCACTTTCTCCCATTGCAACAGATTTTCTGGACAGTAGATTTCATGGATCTGTTAACCATGTGGATTTCTAATTGGGGCCATGTAAAAACACAGACTGTTCATCGTTCAAGACTTGCTTGCTGTCATGATATCACAGTCTGGGACTGATATTTCAGGTAATGGAATCAGCCAGAAACAGCAATAACTTAGTTTTCCTCACGTTTTGTATATACAGGAAGGACTTATATTATAAACACTGACGTTCAAAAAGAGAACTAGTCAAGTTACTTTACGAGATATTTCTAAGTGAAAACATGGGGCTTCAAAACTTTAAGAAGAAAAGAAATACTTGTAGGAAATTTAATAATTACAAAAATTTTCAAAAAGCAGGTAAAAGTCCCAGCTTCCTTTTTTCCCTTTCTAGTAAGAAAAAATGGAAGCAAGCATAAAAAAAATCAAAACAAATTTTCAAAAGTGAAAATTCCTGTTTAACTTTGAAATTTAATTCTGGTTCAGAAACAAAAATATCATAATATTTTAGACAAACGTATGAATGTTTGTTTATGAAACAACATTTTATGAAAAAACAGAGCGAACAAAACATGCAAAAAGTAACGACTTTGTAGACAAGGTATGAATATTTCAGATAGTGACACTATTTCTTATTTTCAGTTTAAAAAGTCCAGCAGTGGAGATGAAACAAGCAATTTTCCCCAGAGAAACATGTAACACTGAGGTGCACAAGGTGAGAACTGTTCAAAGTCAGAGAGATGGACACCAGCTTTGTGATAGTGTTAGAAGACAACTGGTGACATTCTGTAAAAAGGGTTTTAAGTTCTGTTTATCTGAACTGACAGCAGTTAGAAGTACATTTTGTCCTTATCTATCAACTGTAAAGCTGATCTAACTGGATAGGAGACCGTTTTTATGGAGCGCTGCTGCCCACAGTTGTACTTACACAAGCAAATGCTAATGGGCTTCCAGACATTACAGACTTTATGTTGCCTGAACAACACGTAGGCATTTGTGCTAGTGCAAGCTGTATGTGGAATGTTTTTCGATCCAGAATGGCAGCAGTTTACATTTTCTTGCACATCTTCAGAAGAAAGGAGTCCACAGGGTCAGGACAACAAAGAATTAAACACAGCATGTCTGAGACAGGGAGAGTGCAATTATTATGAGTTACAACACTGTCAAGATTAACATGTCTCTCTAACAAAAGGTGCAAAGGAATCTCAAGCCATTAAACTGTCTAGCTCCTAGCTATTATATTTGATCCATAAACAGTACCTTCAACAGTACAGTGCCCTCTAGCACTGTAATAAAGTATTAACCACTAGTTAATACTTACCTTCCAAATTGCTACTTAGAAGCCTCTTTAAGTCCTCCCATCCAAATACCTATCAAGAAAGAACGTTCAATCTGAAAGCCCCATTTAGAATCAATGTTTTACTGTCTTGAAATTGTTAACTCTTCCTCATCCCCAGGGGAAGCAAAACTATCACTCATATTTTACTGGTTTCTAAATGAAAGTTTTGATTAAGCTTCCCCTTGAGTTTTCAACAGCTCCTTATCACAATGCAGGTTACTCCCTGAAACAGAAATGGCAGTAATTGACAACTGGGATCAGAGTTGAAGAGGCCATCTTTTTGAAATGTGGCTAGGAACAAAGGAACTAGATAAAGAAAGTAGTGGAGCAATTTACACCATATGATAGGATTAGCCATTGCTGATAGTAATAGGTAGATATGTAAACTATATTACAGTACAGTTACATTTGAGTCAGGAGCTGCTGTGCTACTCCGCATGTCCAAATGCAGTTTGACTGAATGAACTAGGCTCTGCTGAGCATTGGCCGAGTGGACCTAATTTACAGGAGCAGGAGAAATCTGAGCTGCTTTGATCCCAGGTCACTAGACTTGAAGATGACAAAGCCTGGTGTGATTGCCCTGTAGATAGGGACCAGAGCATGTCATGGTAAAACAATTTTAATGATACAAGTTCTCTCTTAAAATGTGTGGAATAGTGGCCTACAGATAGACGCCTCCACTGTTAAGTGGTCCCAATGGCTAAGAGGGAGACTGTCAGAAAACAAGTCAGAATATAGCTGTGTACCTACTGCAGGCATTGGGCAAATTTCAGTGGATGCCACCTTTTCAAGAGGAACAGGGAAAAAGCAAGGAAATCTCAAAGGCCTTTGATAGACAGGCCTATACAGCAAGGCCAGGGCAAGGAGGCACCAAGTAGGGAACATACATGTTCATGCTTTGCTGACTTCTGCTGCTGCCCAGGGGAACAGCTGAGGGTCTGTAGCAGTGCAGATACAGTAAGAGAAGTGAGTTTGGTGAACTGGGAGGTATCTCAAGTGCCTGGATGTCTTGCTATGGCTCTGTTGGCAATGTTACACAACTGCAATACTCACTATATAATAAATTTTCTTCTTCAGTGATGTGCTTCTAACTGCTTCTTGAGTTGCCAGTCCTACAGCTTCTGTAGGGAATTAGAACTTCTTCCAAGCTCACGTTCTTGGTATTTAGACCCTCCTTGTAGATACAAGCATGGACCTTCTAATTGCACTCACCCGGAACAACTCACCTAGTTGCTACTGCATGGAGGGGCTACAGATACAGAGATCCTCTGCCTTTCCCGAAGTAGTTATTTTAGCAAGTTTTATTAGGCTGTGCTTTTGAGATCCCATCAGTACTTTTCCCTAGTCCTGTTTTGACTGTAGAGGACAATCCTTCAATGACCAAAGGGGAATGGATGAGATGATAGTGTACAGAAACAGGAGACCTTTCCCCCCCCCCTTTTTTTTTCTACTATCTATGATATGGATGTCATACACAGCAGATTACATCTATGCCTAAAAGCAACAGGCCACTCAAGGGAAATTGCACTAATTAAGTATACAGGCTGATTGCTGTCTCATTTAGTTCCTGTCTGTTCTGCCCTGGAAGAGGACACAAAGAAGGGATTGTGGAGACTTCAAGAAGCATGGATGAGTTTTTCCCACAGTTTAAGTTACTTACATGTTGGGAAGTCTGGGGTCACTTTGGTTGGTGTACTCTTCCTTCCTTACTGGCTTCATCTTAGAAGTCAGGACCCATAACTGTAAGCAAAATGCATTCACTCAGTGTGGTGGGAACTCTTTGCAGTCAAGAGAATCTCTGGGCAATGAGGAGCTGGTCATCCCAGGCCAACAAGCTGCTCCATTTGCTGATTGGAAAAGGACCCACAGATTGCCTCAGGTGGTGCTAGCATCTGAATCTGGGGGATTAGGTGGAATGCAGAATGTGGCAAGGGCTTTGGAAGCAAGAAAGGGAATCACAGCCAGAAAATTCCTCCTCACACACCCTCCCCGTCTCACCTCCAGTGGCCTGTAAGAGGCTTTTATTCTAGCCTGTTTTAAGTCTCTTTGGTCAGATAATAAAGGAGCAGCTGGAAAACACTTTCCTAAAGGCTGTGGTAAAGTAAGCTCAGCTCAGCACACATGGAAGATGACCAGAGTAATTCCTGCTTCTTGCTGGAAGTGTGGTAAAGGCTTCTCTCAGATGAACTGCAAGATCTCTGAAGTGTTGTCAGTGCCATTGATTAGACTGGAAATAAAAACTATAAAGACGTCCTATTTGAAAACACTGTGTGTGGTGCAGAACCCTGTGATACATGTGATGTGAGACACTGTACCTATTGTATGGTTTGGATCTGTATAAATGCACTCTATAGTTCATTAATCCATTGGGGCTAGGACTGCTGTTAACTAACTTTCCATAAACCTAATATATTTAAACAATCCCACAAAAGGCACAGATGACCTCTCAAAATACATTAGCACATGGAACTGTTTTGGAATAGATCATGCGCTACTAATGCTAGCTAGTGGACTTTGAAGTTTTGATATTATGTATGAAAAGCCTATCTTGTCTTTTAAAAGCCTCCCCACATCTATTATGTAGGCTTTTCCTTCCCTTGAACCTTGAACAGCTAAATTGATAGTACCAAAAGATCTTGCCTTTAAAGAAAGGAGGTGATTCATATTCCAAATCAAGCATTTAACCTTTCTGATGCGTTCCAAAAATGCATTGTGGTATGTGACATCGTAAAGGTTTTATTAGTACAAGCTAGGGATGCCCTGCATATCTCACTTGTAGTGTTGCCAGATGCAGGGTGTCAGAGCAGCAAGAGAGGGCTGCTCTGCAAGGGGCTGAGGGTGGCAGCAGGGCAGGCAGGGCAGTGCCCTCACCAACAAGAGTGCAGGCCCACAGTACCCGAGCAAGGAAGCAGAGCAGGTCCAGTGACTCTAACCAGGGTCGGTCTCAGTCCAGCGGTTGCCAGACAAGTCCACAAAGGCAAGGCAGGTCTGAAGTCAAGCCATGAATTCAAGTCACTGGGTCAGGGACCAGGCATATCTGCAACGTAGTTTAGGACAACGGGCCTGAGTTTAAAAGTGGCTCCCAAGCACTCTCCCAGGTCTCTCCAGGGGGGAGACCCCTGACAACACTCCACACAGCTCTCACACAGCTTGTTTGACAGCAGCCAAACCCGAGGTTACAGCTGTGCCTCTCAGAGCCAGCCATGGGCACAGGCAGCCAAAGCCCTTGCCAGGGAGTGGGGGAAAGGTTGCAGAGCCTGTTGGTGCACTCTGGCTCTGGCATAGGGGAGGCCCCTAGACCTAGTTCATGCCAATGACTCTTCTGCATCACCCCAAAGCTACCATGCATGTATTAGTATTGATACCACGTTCTTTCTTCCTTTTCCAGCTCTTCCTAATATCAAGAAATGGCAAATCTCAAATCAGTGGATGCTACACCTCCATCAAGCAGTGCCCAGTGATTGAGGATGAGCTATTTTATCATGATCTGGAAAACAATACACAGATCACTATTTACTTGCTCAGCAGAAAAACTGAATGAAATGTCCAGAGCAAACAAGCAAATAGAAAAAAATCTGTAGCACGCTATGGAGACACACTCTGAAACAGACACTCCCACATCCACACCCATTCACACAACACATCACAGGTTATTACAGCATTATATTTGTTTCTGCAAAAGAGAAAGAAAAAATATTTGAAGTTTCCTTCTCACTGCATGTTTAGAACTTCTGATTCAATATCCTCTCAGTCTCCATTTGGTTTGACTCTATGAAGTATACCTTTCTCCTATATCAACCATTTAAGTAGCATAAATCTGTGTGACTTCAACTCGGTCATCCGTCACACCTAATAGCTACTAAGGTGGCTCCTATAGCATACCTGTAGCGTACCTGAAATTGGATAAGGCTGCCTTGGAAACCTACGGGACAGCCTCCTGATACCGACAGCACAAAATACAGGAGATATTGGATATACAGGTGAGTGCAGTAGGCCCTGGAAACTGAGCCTGGGAAAAATTATAACTGAAATGCAGGCTGTATGCTGAAGAGTATCTTCTTTGCTGCAGGAAAAAAATAAAATACAGCCCTTATAGTGTAAATCCAGTCAGCTACAAGCCAAACCATCTGGCTGAATCCTTGTCATTGCTCAGCCAAAACTTCAGGAGCATGCATCAGCACTGGCATCCAGATCGAGAACATTTACCACTCCTGTTACATCATGCCAGGAATATTACTCAGGTGATGGCCCAGAGAGACAGACACTCAGAAGATGATGAAGCTAACTGGCAACACCAGTTAATGCCGTGTTTTGTCACAGCCCCTTTAGAGACTCAGATTCAGATACCCAACAAACTCAAAGTCAGAGACTTGGAGATTAACATCTGCTTGCTTGTTATCTAGAAGCTGTTGTTGATGTGCTTCACATTTGAAACAATAAAAACTGAAACACTAAGCAGTCCAGCCAAATAGCAGATTTTTCACCCTAGACTGAAAAAAACCTAAGGGAGTCACAGAAAGAACCCCCGGTCAGAAATGAGAAATGTTAGCTGTTTTGTCAGTGGAAAAAGCCCACCTAACGCCTGCTCTAACAGTGTTTGGCTCTAGCTTGCTGCTTCTACTTTAGAAGTGTTGAGGTAATCCAGAAACTATGCAAAAAAAAAAAAAAAAAGCCACCAAGAAAGAGAAGTGGGAAGCAGAGCAGTGCTAAGAATTTAATCTTTTGGTGAATAATAGCTCTGTGCAAACTCTGATTCCAAGGCTGGTGAAGTAGCGCATTATGGCAAGAGGAAAAGGGACTAGAATAACAAGAGAAGGAAAACAAATAGTCCTATCTCACTCAACACCACCAGAGACTATAAAAGAAGGGAAGAGGGTTCTCCCAAGCTTGGTACATCCTTCTACAATGGGAAGGTCACAGGACAGCTTTTGAAAGTTACTGACCTGGAGGCCTTCCTGCTCTTTGACGGCCACTCTTTCCACATCGTGTTATTCCAGAAAACAGAAACCATGCCTCATAGTTGACTTCAACCACTAAGTCAAGGTCAAGGTAGTGGGAAAGCAGTTAACATTTACTAGAAAAAATGCTTAGTATTTTCAGAAGCTTCCTTGACTTGGGAGGGGAAAGGTTAAATTAGTATGTTCACTGACGAAGAAAAACTACTGTCAAACATATCCTAAAGGATTATTTTAACATTAATCAGTGGATCTTATTGTAATCTGAATTAAAAACACACTGCTGGATTTCAAAGCACACAGGCTATATCGCTGAGTGGGGCTATCTGTAGTAGGGGCTACAGGAACTGGAAAACAAGACTTCGAATCTAAGGTTTATTCTATTCAATTAATTCAGCTTCCAGAAGGGAAGTTTTAGAGGTGACATAATTGCTGAATATAGGGATTTACACATCGAAAAGCATTTACTAGGAGGAGGAGGCAAGCAGGCAGGCGTTTCAGTCTTTCTGACAAAGACATAATGTGAGCCAAGAGTTGGAAGTTCAACAAGACAAATTCTGTCTTATTTAAATAAAATGTAATTTCTGGGCAGCTACAACTACAAAAGCATAGCTGTGGAGGTCACCATCTTTTGGAGTCTTTATGACAAGACTGTATATCTTTTAAAAACACACGTGCCTCAGGGGAAAAATTGCAAAATTGTATGTTCAAGCTTGCCACTTCCCTCATGAAGTCAAGATACCTCTGTGCTGCATTTGTCTTCCAGGACAGGCAGTGAAGTTTGAAATGGGGCTGATCACAGAGCAGCCTACAACAGCACCTTTGGTACGAGTGTCAGAGAGTGGTCCAGGCATTGTGTGAGCAGCCAGGGTCCAGTGCCCCGCAGCTACCCTTGCACATGTGCGACAGCAGACCAACAGCTTCATGCCACAAAGGTCTAGAAGGATATTATGATCAGTTAAGAATAACTTGTCTACCACTGGGATCATGTATCTTCCTCTGAAGCATTTGGTAGTGGCTAGAGATAGCATACTAAAAGAGACAGCCTACTGGGCAGACACAGTCTGGCAGTTGCTATATCCTTGGCACAGGCTGATCAGCACGCAGGGTGTCCTTGGAGGTCTCCTATGCATGCATCGACCATAGCTGACCCTACTTAATTTATGAGCTCTTCTGAGATCACAGCCTCATGTATTACAGCTCCAGGCTCTATTGAAATGAACTTTATTAAAATAAATTCCAGCTGCTTGGAAGGAGTTAGAGAAATGACAAAAAGAAGGCAAACTGCTCCGTTCCCTAAATCACTGAGAACAGAAAAAAGAAATAGTTACAGGAGACCAAGCAAAAATCAGCTGGCTCAATTGAAGGGGCATGAGAAAAATATTTGGTCAAAGAACAAGCAATTTTGATAAAATGAGATGGATACAAATGCTGAGGCAGCACTCACAGCTAGGCAAACAGGCTTCGAGCACAGAGGTAGAGGGACAAAGGGTCAGGAGGGCACTTGATAAAGCTTCTGACTGAAGGTGGGATGCATTTTAATAAATCAGATTCATTTGCAAGGGGTCTTGAGTACTTGTCCCCTTCCTGTTTTGTCTGTTCCCTGGCCTTTGGTCTGCTGTATTTCCTTCCCCAGGATGCCTGTGGGCTGTTAATGGAGAATATTAGGGAGCAGCACCAGGATGTACCTCATTCTGCATGTTGTTGCCAGCAGCCTACATGTTGATTATTGTCCCTATTTGGTAGATGCTCTTTTTATCCTTGCTTGGCTCCCGGGGAATTTTGAAAGGATGAAATTTCTAATGAAGTCTGGCATTCTTGTCCAGCCACAACTAATCAGAATTGTGGTCTGCTAAGGATCTCAGAAGGAAAGCTTGACTTTTCTGCCCTTTCATGGACCAGCAGCTAGAAGAACAGATCTAGACCCAACCAGAGCAGCAGAATTGCTTTCCTTGGTCATGGGGTTGCCAGGAAAAGTGCAGAATTGCTCTCCTTGGTCATGGGGTTGCCAGGAAAATTGCAGTTTCCAAAACTGGGATGCTCAGAAAGCTACTGTAATGCATAGTGCGGAAGGAGCTGAATGAAGGTGATTAGTTGTTGATTTAGATGGGAACTAACCATGCATTTATGAAGTACTTGTGAACTAGTTACATTTATAGGACAAAAGCTGTTATGTTCATCCCTCTTTCACCATCACATGCTGACTTTGTGCTCAACTCGGTGATGTGGAGAGCAGTGGCATGGCAGAGTCACCCACCACTCCCACCTTATGTATTATCACTGACACTGCCCCTTGGATTTCCACTAGGAGTGCCTAGGATTTTGAGAACTAGGGAACTGAGATGTTAGCAGTGCTTATGTGACCTTGTCCCCACCCCTATCTTTCTGCTTCCCAGCAATGAATTCTCATGGCTTTCTAACAGATTTCTCCAGTTTTAAACAACACAGCTAACAGCCTGCTTTCAGCAAGGAATTCTGGAGTCTCCTCACAATCATTACTTGATAGTGCTTGAAATAGCCTTTCCTGCCTGGTGTCAGGCATTACAGACAACATGATTGACATTTTACCCAAGGTTCCTAGACCCAAGCCAACTATAGTGCAAAATAAAACAAAAACCACCTAGTAGTCTGGGATCTGTTAGTTTCAGTGAAGTGGAAACAGCACATCTCTAGTACAGTCAGCAAAGCAAACACATTTTTCAGATAATCCTGTAAATATGGAGTATCTGCAGATCTTCAACAGCTTCATAGCATGCATTGCCACTGTGGGAAGGATGTGACACCTCAGTAAGAGCAAGTTCTACTGAATGAGATGAGAACATTCCAGTTCAGCAGCCATTTCACTTAATGTCAGCTCTATAGCAAGGGTTTAATGTGAATACTGTAGCTGAAAACCATTAGACTTCTCCCTCATGCTAGCATCAGCCACTTTTGGCAAGGCCTGTTAAATGGAATAACTTGCAGAGTGAGCCAGAAATAGGGCCTGGGGAACAGATTCTTCAGATCACAAATGTTAAGCCATGGAGATGGATTGGTGACAATGAGGGTGGAGTGGAGAGAGAAGTTTCCACATACCATTTTTTCTCCCCCATCACCATCACAGATGTGGTCTACACCCCAACATATGTTTGCAATGAGTGTAGCCCAAGAAACATTCCAGATCTTACTGAAGTGTTGAAACTTGAAAGAATTGGCTAAGTTTGCGATTAATCAAAGGGCAGGGCAAGCATGTGTGCTAAGTGTACTGGAGTTGCCCATGTTCAGATTCCAAGGCAGTAGATGGAGAGATACAAATGATCCTGAGTAGTGCCTCTAATCTATAACCTGAGCCTCTCTTCAGCAGCTACTGAAGGTCTCAGCTCCCAGTTTAGATTAGGTTTTCAACTGTGACTAGGCTATCAATTTAAGCACTTCAGGTATGTTGCCAAAGTTAGAGAGGGAAAGCTTATGTTGGGGAACTCTTGGCTTTTGAAATAAGGTTCTTAAATGGTTCTTTGAATTTTATGGCTCTTTCCTTTCTTGCCCCTACCTTCACCTTTCTCCCCACTGCCACTGAACTCAGACCCCAAGAGAGCCATTTTGGTTTACCAATTTTCATGGAAACTCCCTGAACATAAAAGAAAATGCCTCCTCATTTAGCTAAATCCAAAATATGCCAGGATAAATGCTTGCTGAAGCACGAATACCACATCAGGTCAGGTTAGATCAGAAGTAAGGAAGCTAAATGTTATTAGCAAAAAAAGAAATTAAATACAGCCAGAGGCTTACTGTGGGCCACAGAGTGTTCATACTGTATCTCAGACAGTTCTAAAATTTGAATTTATATGTCTATGTTTAATGGAGAGATTTTGAAAAAATAATTTTGTAAGTTTGATAGACTTGGAGACTTATAATTTCTTTAAAATTCCTGAAAAGATATTACAGAAAAGCAGGAATACAAATATACATACTAACACCTTCCTCTGGTAATATAAGTTAATTTAGGGAGCACAAATTAGGAGAATGAGATAGTTTATATTATATATTTATATATATATATATTTATCACAAATGTTTGTGTACTAGATTTAAAAGACAGCTAAATATTTACTGGGACCTGGGATATAGGCTGAGGATTTTTATAGTGCTGTAAATGAAGAGGGAGTAGAAAGATAGGAGAAACACACTTCAAACTTATATACCCAGTACTGAGACTTGAACTAAATACAGAGCAACAGAATAATGCTCCTGAAGAGCTACAGCACTGTCACATGGGAGCCTGGTAGGTAACACATCTGATGCTACTATGGAAATGTTAGTTGGGAAATGACCCACCAGTTTTAGGACAAGAAGGCACAGCCTCAAGCTGCGCCAGGGGAAGTTTAGGTTGGATATTAGGAAAAACTTCTTCACCGAAAGGGTGGTCAAGCATTGGAACAGGCTGCCCAGGGAGGTGGTTGAGTCTCCAGCCCTGGAGGTATTTAAGGGAAGGGTAGAGGTGATGCTCAAGGACATGGTTTAGTGGTGGACTTGGCAGTGCTAGGTTAACAGTTGGACTTGATGATCTTAAGGATTTTTGGCTTAAGTAGAATTTTTTTCCCAGTGGAGTAAATGCAGTAACTAAATAAAAATTTGTGGAATGGGTTGAATGCTGCAGGACCATACCTTATCGGAGTTTGTGCCTGTGTTCAAATGATGAATTAGTTTTGGCAACGGAATTTACAAATTTATAGCCTTAGTACTGCGAATCTATTTATTGCTGGTTTTATTTTTCTTCAATGGAGGAAAGGCTAGCAGCCAGGAAGGAAGCCTATAAATCCTAACATTAGAGAGTGGAAAGGGTAAGGTGTTTTACACAAACACAGGGGCTAGACGAGAAATTAGGTTTTTTTAGAGACAAAGGGCAATGTGTGACAGATTTCTTTTGAAGACTTTTGGTTACTGAAAAATAGAAAAAGTGTGCAGTGCACATTCCCTTCATTCTTTTCATTCCAGATTTTATTAATTTTCACAAAAAAGTTATAGGCATTTCAACAAGAAACAAAAACACTGTTTCTTTTAAACAAAAGAGTGATTGCAGATTATTGCCAGAAAGAGAAGAAATGACAAAAGAAAGCAAGCCTGTTTATCTCTTTGGAAGATGATATAACTTTTGAGTTTTTCTCGGATGAGAAGAGTTTGGGAATCACCTCACCTTTAGATGAGGTATCTGACCCAAACAGTTGTTTGCCACTCTCCACTATGGATTACATGTGGGAAACGCACAGTCTCCATGGGGAAACAGCCAAGTAGAGAACAGTATGTGGCACAAGGCTGCTGAAGGGCTGATGGGAACAGCACTTGTAAATGATAAAGCCTGGCATCAGTTGAAAGTAGTCTGAAGAGCTCCAACCTGCATGGGAAAGCACAAGAAATGGCAGCAAGTATTTAACTGTTTTCATAAAACTTTCCATTGGCTATTTGCAGTGATTCCTCCTATCTTCGGATGAGATGAACAAAATTGCCTAATTAAGTCCACATCTTTGGATGTCCCAATTCAACCAGGTTCTCATCTCATCTTGCTGAGAGGCACCCTGCGTTCCCTGATTGAAGCTGGTGGCAGCATTTAATGTAATATGCTGAGAGCTTATGGCTAGAGTAAAGTTTGAAGCTCTGAGAATCTCTCCCATGCCCTTGCATTTGGGATGGAGCCGGTAAGCAGCAGGCTCTAGAAAGAACACGGATACTTTAGTTTGAAATGAGCCATTGAGGAATTCATAAACTCTCTGGTAATAGCAGGTGACGACAAGAAACACTTGAGGGTAATAGGGGCTGGCAGTAGCTTCAGAAGAGGACTGCCTCTTACCTTGGCAAGCACAAGGGAAACTCCCTCTTCCTCCTCTTTCCCTTAAACCAAAACAACCCCCCTTGGAGCATTTTGGAAAGGAGTATTACTGTACTAAGATGACAAGGCGGTCTGCCACATGGGTCTGAGGAACCGGTTCCAAGAAAGAAATCCTCGTACACACAGATCACAGGAACTCAAGCCCCTTTTGTATCAAAGCAACTTCCTTAAAGGCCTTCAAAATTCATTCTCCTTTCCAAGGCCTAATGAAGTCTGAGACCTTCAAGGGAAGAGAAAAAGAGAGATTCCTGCCAAAGGACCCCACTCCCTGGATTTTTAAGACATCAGAACACTTCAAGCTGCTAGTTCGGCAACTAAATATGGGATAAAACGTCCCATATAACAACACTGCCTCTAGACTCCTCCTTCAAGTCCCTAGTTTGAGAAGGGTTGAGGGCAGGAGGAGGTGAGGAAGGGATAAAAATTTCTGGAAGAAGAAAAACTGCTTAAAGTCAATGCAATGACATTTTAAAAAACAGAAAACTGATTTATCCTGAAATATCATTGTATCGTTGGAATGCAGTAAGATAAAGTATATCTCTGAGTTATTACCTAGCATGACTCTTGATTTCCGAGGAGTAGAATCAGCGCTTTGATGCATTGTGTGACTCAAAAAAAAAAAAAAAACCCCAAACAAAAAACCAAAAAAACAAAACCCAACAGTTTCAGGTCCTGACTGTAGGACAATGGAGCCAGGAAGATCAGCAGCTGATGACTCTGCAGTACCCCATCTAAGCTATCTAAGCTGTTCTGGTGCAATTTCTACACAAAGATCAGATCAGCTTGCGAGCCTTAGCTCACAACAAGCTTTGCTCTGGTGAGTGTTTCATGGGAATCATGTCGAGGCAGGCAGGAAGGGCTCTTTAATGGTTAAACATAAGAGGAGAAATGTGTGGGATTCTAGGACAAGGCACTATGAGTGCAGTACTCAGTTGAGATCTTGGTCCTTCTGGGAATGAATACCATGAAATTTATTCGAAGAATTTTTCAGACATGAAGACTCATGTTGACACAAAGAGTATACTCAAGGTCTCATGAGGACTCTAGATTGCCTGCCGTCTCTTCTCTCAAGGGTAGTGCTACTCATCCAATTCTTCATCCGAACACTGTACATCCTACAGAGCTCACTGATAAGTCTATCCCTAATAACCATTCTTTCCTATTTTAGTTTTAAACCTAGTCCAGTGACCACTTCCCACATTCCCACTCATGCATTTGCCAAAGCCTTTACCGGTCTTTCTCTTAATCCTACAAACCCTGAATAGATCACCAAAACTCCATTTAGTCCCCAGCTTTCCTGAATGTTGCCCAAACCTAGCCTCACCTCAAGCTATCCTGACTGGGACTTAAACATCCGTTGGCCCCTCTTGGAACTAGCTCTTATTCTTGCCCTTTAGGCAAGGCAGGACAGAACAATAAATCTTAATCCCAGCCCAAATCCTGGCCTTGGCTCTGGTGCCAAGACACCAAGCAGTTCTGTTTAGGGTCCTGTCGCCTGTGCCAAACTTCAAAGCAGCCATGTGACTCGGTACTCTCAGTGAAAGATAGACTTAGGAATAAAACTACTCAACACTAAGTTGCATTCACAGACACATCCCAAAGGACAGACATCAGCAACATCCTAGGAACTACCACCGCTTTGAGACCGTTGGGCTCTAGCAGACCACAGTTTAGACTAGCATTAGGAGGTAGTAATAAACAGGATTTACTGCAATAGCAGAAGGCTTGCAGACATAACGAGGCTGTCGTGGCAAAGACCCGGTGACTCCTGCTGAGCTTGCAGGGAGGCCTATTTCAGTGCTAAGTGAACTCCAGGGTTCAGATTGGATTTATACTTCTTTTTCCAAAATACAAGCATCAGAGAGTTTCAGTCTGTCTTCTGCATGTAGGTTTCCAAAAGTAAGCTGTGACTGCGTGCTAGAAAGCTCCTCCAAGCCATGATTACTTTCAGGGACACAATGCCTCAGCAGCCTTTTATTAAAGTTAGGATTACAGATAGGAAGTAACTAGGAGCTCCTTTTGTTGATGAATCCCAGAAATTTGCAAGCGGACAAGAACTGTTGAAGCTAGGACTCCTGGGCTTGTGCTTTATTTGTGGCTGAGCCTGCAACATCAAACTACCTTGAACGCTGGAGGTTTGGCCAGGTTTGCTTTTGGAAAAGTGTGAGCCATGACCAGTTCTTATTACACCCTTGAGGCCTGCAGAAGTAGAACAAGAAAACAGCAGCATTCAAGGGTGTTACTTAGAAGACACAGGGCCTCAGCAGTTACATTGCAGTGTCAGCCATTGCAAGAAAAATTATGAGAATGGGAGTTGGTTTTACATACTAAAAGACTTTGATGGATAAAGAACTACATTCAGGAGAATCCTATAGCTTGCAGTTACTTCACTGACACCATGTTGTGACAAAGCCTAGGCTTAGGGAGGAATCAGACTGAACTTGTGTCTCCCCTGACCAAGTAACAAAGTGCTGGTAGCAGGTTGACCACAGCTTCTGGTTATTCTGGGCACAGTCCAGAAGCACTGCTGTACCATGGGTGCTGAGATCACAGCCAAAGGTTGTTTTAGGACCTTGTGCCCAACTGGCACCAGAATGTTTTATATTTACTGTCTGAACCCACGCCAGTCAATAGCTTGACCTTCTCAATCCATTTCACCCCAAACTAAAACAGTGTTGCTTTTTCCAGTGTTAAAGTTTTTTAAGAATTCAGCAATGTGTTCAGTCTATCCCATCCCAAAGCTAACACTAAGTTTAGCCATATGTTAATAAGAATTTCCAGTACCAGAAGTTTTCCTAAACTAGAACCTCCTCGCACAGCTACTCATCCTTCATTCTTGACTCATGTCTCATTTCATTCCCATGAACAAAAAGTTACTGAAGCCATAGAATCCTATCAACACCAGCCTTCATCCATTCCTGGGGACTGGGCAAACTCCAGCTTCAGTGTTTCTTGCCCCAACCCTCACTGTGCTTGTAACTAACTCCACACAAAAAAAAAAAAAAAAAAAAAAAAAAAAAAGTGTGCTGTTAGACTTTGCATCCACGCTTTTCATTCATCACTGTACACTGCTTTTCAAATGCTTCCTATCCAAATTCTGGATAACCCTAAACCTGACACAGCATGCCAGGCTGCTCTCCTCAGCATGTCTCACAGCAGCAGTGTCACCTGGTCAGGCTTAGGCTCAATGACACAAATATACTTGCCCCCCACAACGAGATTATCAAGACATTATCTGCTGTCACCAGTTAGTCCATTATAAACAGGTGAGCTTTATGGTTTTAACAAGCTTTTATTTGTCCTTGCATTGATCCTAACCATAATCTTTTCTTTCCGGTGAGGTAGGTTTTGCTTACTGATGGAATCTGACAACAGCAGCCATAAGCATGACAAGCCTTCCAGGATCCCGAAACGTGCAATACTCTCAAACCGTCTGGCCCTGGGCTCTTATCCTTATGTGAGACATCTCTGTATATTATAAACCAATTACATTCCTCAACTGTAGTCCTCTCCTTGCAAACAACAGTTAGGTAGTTTTAATGCTGAATTCTAGCATGACCACACACACAGGAGGACAGGCAGATAGAGATTGCTGCATTAAGGACAGAGTTGAGATTGTGTTTACATGGCGCAGAACTGCTGGCAGTACTGCAAAGTTCTTACAAGGTCCTGATGGCACTAACAGGCGCACGTGACGAAAGTTGTCTTA
This sequence comes from Nipponia nippon, assembly GCF_047370975.1. Lineage (NCBI taxonomy): Eukaryota > Metazoa > Chordata > Aves > Pelecaniformes > Threskiornithidae > Nipponia > Nipponia nippon. The sequence continues at coordinate 26,074,092 of NW_028262291.1, read as the reverse complement.
GTTGGGGAGAATAAAGGGTTGAGTGGGAAGCAGTTATCCTAGAGATTTCACCATTAAGACAGGAGCTAGCAGACTATCCTATGAAGATGATTTCAGCACAGAGACAAAAAGACTGCTTCCTCCTCTACTTCTGCTTTACTCTCCTCTTTGCTATTGGAGCATAGGATTCCTCAGCACGGCTTGTGATGAATCCAAGAGGAGAGAAGAGATCTCATTACCATTTCACTGCCTATTAAAGAGTGAGACAATCTAGCTGTGGTAAAAAATAAATAGCTGGATGCAATTATGAGAATCGCCAGACATCTCATTTTATGTCAGGCAAGGCTATTGCCTAATAGGAAGACAATGTAATCCTGCTGTTGCCTTGCTCAGATGAGAGACGGCCTTGAGCTAATTAGCTTCCACTGTAGCCAGGCATGAAATTGCCAACTTTATGATAGCCATCTGATCAGTGATGTGCTCTCTGCATCTTCTCATCACATAAAAGCTGGTGTAACCAGCTTCTTCACTACTCTAACATAAAGTGCAAGCTCCTCACTAATGACCACTAGGATACTGAGGGAAATTTAAGAGAAAACAAGAAAGGGTTCCCAAATCCCAGACACACCTCTGCTCTGAAGCCTTGGTCCCCATTAGGACATCTTCCCACTTCTGCTCACAGCTCACCAGCGTGAGGGATTCTTTGCAATCAAGAGCCTGCAACCCACAGCATTCTGCAGCCAAACTTTCTCATCAAGTTTTGGTACTTTACTAGCCAAAGCAGGAGTTGCTGGGGATTTCAGGAAGAGCCAGCAAGCGTGAGAAAGAACATTCAACCCAGAGTGTTACAGGAGGCAGAAGACTGTTTTCATAACATCTGTGGTAAGATCCTATAAAGCAATAGACAGACTGCCAATACTTGGAAGGACTCAAAAGGCAACTCTAGCAACCTAGAGGATTGTTTTATAAACAATTGGTTTCAAAGTGATCCTGAAATTAATGGGAAAGGCAGCAGAGTTGCTTAAGGATAAAGGTGCTGTGGTTTCTGTATTCCCTGCTGACCACTCGCACAACAGCAGCCATACACCAGAGCACTGCCGCTCAGGCATGGGCGTTGTGCCGCCCCTCTCACGCTGCCGGTGAGAACTGATGTGGCAAACCTTGACCAGACCACAGCTTGGCATTTCCTCAACAAACCAACCTACCTGGCCATGCCGGCTGGCTCCTCAGGGCAGTGGCTGACTCGTGCACGCTGCTCTGTGGGGGTCCATTCCCGAGGCTCCTCCGGGCACACCTCCCTCGCAGGTGGGACCTGCCCCTGCACCCCGCTCCCGCCACATCCATGGCACCTTGCAGAACAGGGAAGTGAGGCCTTGGCACTAGCGTGCTCATCCTTTGCTGCCTCGAGGAAGCCAGCGGCTCCTGGACGCACCAACTCGCCGACTCTGCTGCCAGATGACTCCTGCTTGGCTTACAGCGGGTGATGGCCCTGAGGTGGTGGTCTCGCCATTGCCTTACACACTGCCCTGGGGCATAAGCTAGGTTTCCAGTAAGAACACAAATTACAGCTAAGCCCCTTTCTAAATAGTCATGCAGACTTGCTAGGGCAAATGGCTGCAGCTAAATGCCTGGAAATGGATCCCTGCCACCTTCCCATCCTGCTCACTGCGGGGGCCTGCCCTCTGCTCCGGCTCCCTCTTGTCAGGGCAAACCCCATGCCGCTGCCCCTCGCCTCCAGGCCATGTGCCAAGGGCTTCCCCGCCTCCCCAGGCCACCCCTCCCACCCTCCAGGGGCTTCTACACCACCTCGCTTCCACAGGCTCATACAGACCTGGCGCTGGTGCATTTCCACTTAAAAACAAAACAAGAAAACACAACCCAACCCCAAGCAACAAAAAAACCAAGCCCTATAAACCCGTATGGATGAAATACTGTTGTCAGCATGTCAGACATACAAGTTGCTGGGATGTTGCTTTTCAGAGTCACTGAAGTACAGTCACGTTGTTGGCTTACAATACAGTTGTACCGTTTACTAATTTTACACACTGCTTGGAGAAGTTACTTCTAGGGGCATTAAAAAAAAAAAAAAAAAACAAAACAGAACAAACCAAAAACCAGCAGCAGCCAGCCATGATTTTTGCACATTTAAATTTCCACCATACTATTGAAGTATCACCTATTTTAGGTTTGATTTCATGAAAGGGTTCCCTTTCCTCTTCCCCTCCCCAGCCGAGCAAACATCCAATTAAACATTTGCACTGGGAACAACTCATTGCACCCAGATAAACAGTGCTACGGGTAGCTAGGATTACCTCAGGTGGGATTTTACGTCAGGTCAGGATTTCACTTCAGGCTGGGATTTCCCAGATATTTCCATGGTTTTAAAACCTTAACTCTGCTTTCTTCCAAACACCACGCAGCAGCTACGCAGTGTACAGTTTTAAAAATAACTTCCCCAAGCCAAAGTTGCATCTGCCTCTATTTCATAGCCCTCAATGGATTTCTGCCCCCCCCCCCCCCCGATCTTGTCCAATCCCTCTTTGAACATATGCAACATTGGCAGCAGCGGCAGCATTTCACAGTGTCTCCACCAGTCTCTCCCCAGCCTCATAGCACTAGAAGAGGCACATTAGCTTTCCACCGGGCAGCAACATGAAATCAGTGACACACGTGCTACCATGCAGGCACTGAAGTCAAAGGTCCTGCTAAACTGTCCTCTGTCCCCAGTGACCTCACAGAGTGTATTAGTTTTGAGGAAAGGGCGCCCACTGATTTCTCCAGGCAGCTTCTCTCATACACCATGTGGAGCCCACCTCACTGCTGCTCTGCCCTGCGTAAGCCTGGCTGAGTTCTGCAGCTCTAAAGAATTGCCCATAGCAGTCCAGAGGAGCCACTCCAAAATACAAAGTGCACAGGTGTCAGTCTCTTTTCCCAAGTAAAAAGTGATAGGACAAGAGAAAGTGGCCTCAAGTTGTACCAGGGGAGGTTTCAATTGGATATTTGGAAAAATTCCTTCACTGAAAGGGTTGTTAACATTGGAACAGGCTACCCAGGGAAGGGGTTGAGTCCCCGTCCCTGGAGGTATTTGAAAGACATGTAGATGTGGTGCTTAGGGACATGGTTTAGTGGTGAACTCGGCAGTGCTAGGTTTACGGTTGGACTCGATGATCTTAAAGGTCTTTTCCAACCTAAATGATGCTATCATTTTAAGTGGTGTGTCAAAGTGGACCTGGTTTGCACATTTGTTACAGACACCTTTGCTTGAAAGGGAAGTAGCAGGTACCCCCTAGTCTAATTCCACCCAGCCTATGGGCAACAGTGGTATCTTGGGTAGTTTATTCTTTTTCATTGGTTTGGTTCCCCCCTTCCTTTTTTTTTTTTTTTTCTCTCTCCTTTAACCCCCAGATCTTAAGAAATGCAGATTTAAAGGCAAACACAATGACTTCTTTCTCTCACATACAGCCAACACTCTTGACTATTCACAGGGAAAAAAAAGAGTACCCACCTCCCCAGTCTATCCTACTTCAGAAGACCAGTACACCCTGTTGTTAGGTCACATATTTAGAATATGTGACCTAATCCTATTTTGTTCAATTCCAGGTCTTTTACATAATGTTTACTATGAGGCAATCACTAAGAAAGCAGAAGAAACCCCTCCATCAGAAGTTATCCAACTATATTCAGTCCTGTTTAAGCAGAAGAAAAAACCCCATAAACAAAACACACTGTTTTATAGGAACCTACACCCTCTAGGGAAAAACTGTTTTGCCAAAAGAATTCCCAACCAGTGCTAACCAGAGTTAATTACAACATGGTATTAAAAGGACGACTTCTTTTCAAATACTTAAGAACATCGTGAAACAACTTCTGCCAAAATTAAAGGTCTGCTCTCTGCTGGGATATTGTTCCAGGCTGTCTGCAGACATCACTGCATGAGTTTACTATTCTGACATCATTTTGCAAGTTCAGTGCCCAAAGCACATGCCTATACTATAACACGGTCTTGACAGGACCTCACATTTCCACCCTAGTAAATCCTAAATAGTTTCCAGAAGCGCTATGTAGAAAATACCCAGGAAGCATGCTGGGTAAGCAATTCAGATGATCACATGCTCTGGGATTCTTGCTGTCTCTGAAGAACTTCCATATGTCCAATCTAACTCTAAACAGGGCAAAAAGAAGAAAAAGTTAGTCTAATGCACATTCCTCTGATCTCCAGCACTGTCACAACTGTTGTTTTGGAGTTAATTACCTGATGCCAGGGCAGCCAGATCCAGAAAGAACTGCAGACTGAGAATTTCCAGGGAAATTGCTTGGACAAGAAGAGACAACATGGAGAAGGCTTAAGGTTATGAACAGGAGGGAGTGCTGGCAAGAGTCACACAATGGACAAGGTCTGCCACTATGTTGGCATAGTGAGGATCTGGCGTCCTGCGGTAGGTCTAGATCTGATACAGGTCTGGAGCAGCAGCATGATGGCCTCACATAGGTGTAAACCAGTAGTTCTTAACCTGGTGAACACTTACAAAACAAAGAGCGATATCAAGATAACCCCCGAGCTGCTGCCATTGCTCAAAGCAACATAGTGAAGGAATGGGAGTTACTAACATCTGGAGCCAATAGGAGCAAAGGGAAATGCTCTCTAGTTTGCTAGAGATGGGGCCTGTTGTGGTTACAGAAGTAGGTTTCTATGTTTTCTGCTTAACTCTGGATTGTCGTGGACAGGCAAGTCACCTCATGACATCATTCACTAGTGAGAGAGGTATAGGAAAGAAGATATCAGAAGGAAGTTTAATTCAAGTATATGCAAATACCATCCTTGGGGGCTAAAGCAGGATTTTCCCTCTCAGATTTCATGCCTCTTAGAGCATCCACATACTACTTGGAGCCTTATCCTTCTCTTAAACTCCTATTTTAAATGGGGGTAATGTTTTTGCCTGGAGAACTGAGAATACCTTTTCTCCAGATACAGAGCATCCAATATTCTCCTAATCCGTCCCCACAAAAGCCAAAGAGCACACACACACCCCCCCCAACCAATTGTATTATTAGGAGCTTAGAAGGGAGAAACTAGAAAATTCATACCTATGAGAAGTAAGAATGTATGGCTAGGGTTACCTTCTTCTAAGTAGCTTGTGTAATTTCCCATGTTTGGCAGAAGAAGTTCTTGCCACAAGGAAAGAAATTGCACGCCCTCTACCAGCACATGCCTGCTAGAAACTGTTCATAATGACTAAACCACACTTAGTAGCTTTACTAGCAACATTTTACTAATAGCTTTGGTTCACTAATAGCATAGTCTCTGCTAGGGACGTCTTGCCAACTTCCAAGTATTTGAAGACTTCCATGTTAGATTTTACACTGAGAAGTTTTTAGTGTCAACCTGGCTTAAGATGTCATTCAGAAATCCTGGCTGCTAACTGAGGCTTACTCTTTGTAATAAAAGGCCAAGGCTAGAGCCAAATCTCAGAGGCTAATGGGTTAGAGCCAGACCATGAGTAATTGAGGGTATGTTCTCCATTTATGGCATTGAGTGGCAGCAACTGGCTGTGAAAATGCATTTGTGGGAATCCCAGGGTCCTCAGGCTTTTCAGCAATGAGCCCCTGTGGCTGCTGTTCCTCACCTTCCCCAACCAAGTCCCAGAGTCTGACACCACCACTTGCAGCCTGTCCTTCAGCAGCCAGAAATCAGACCTTTCCTGAAGTCTACCAAATTCAGCCTCAATTCCTGAGCAAAGCCAGCAGGGACCAGCCACACCACCACATGTGAGAGAATTACAGAGAAAAGAACAGCTGCCACATGTTACATTTGAGTACATGCCATGCAGAAACCATCACAGAAAACAAGATGCATTGCGACCTATAGGCTTACCCCTACCCACTCTAACTAATGCAATTCCTCTTCCCTTTCCAGAAGGAAAAAATACCTCATGGGAAGAATTATAGCAGCTTCTGAGTTCCTCATGATCACACAGAATGAGGAATGTCACCAGTTCATTACTAGGGGCCTTGCTTAAGGCCACAGGGAGGTCACAACTATACTCTTGCAATATTAATTATTGGCCTGGGACAGCTATATAGCAGCTTATTGGTTATGCACAAAACGCTTCCATGTGCTGAGCTACTGCAGAGGCTGGCGCTGTGGGTTTTGCTAGACAAACACTGCAGCTCCTAAGAAGTCTGAGTGCTATTCTGATTTCCAATTCCAGCAGCAAACCTTTACCTCTGGAGATGAGCTGGGAGCCTGGCCCAAGGAGCAGCAGCAGGTTTCTTGCTCTCTGAAGGTCTGAGGCCTTTCTTCCTGGAACCCATTTTTAGAACAGGTTTATAAGGTTTATACCCCTTCCTTTCCCCCAGACCGACCACACAAAGGAACTGAAGATGGAGGGAAACAGGAAAAAAGATGGGGACAAGGAAAGAAGCAGCAGGAGAAGCTCCTCGTGCTGTCTTCAACTTCCAGAGCTACTCCGAGCAGAAACCCGAGAAGCAAGCACAACCCATATACAGTAGTGGAAGACATGCAACAAAATATCCAACTGTGTGCTGCTCCAAGAAAGGGAAGGGAAAGTTATCTCTAAAATGCCAAGCATGCAGCATAAATCGTTTACGAGGAGAATACATCTGTAATTACAAGTTATTTTAGCTACCCTGCTGCCAGGAGTAACTAGGAGCAGAAGGAAACGATCAGTGTCATCATCTTGTCCCCCAGGGACCAGCCGATGCTGCCGATACTGCAGCACCCGGGCTGAGTTTTCTTGGTGGAACACCTCCCTCCAGTGGCCAAAGGCAAGTGGTTTCCACAGAGGTCGGGCAGTTGGGGACCCAAGCTGGGGACAGGCAACAGTCCTCACCTTTCCCTCCTTTCTCCTTCCAGCTCCACATCAGGCTGAAGGAGAACCAGCAGCACCCTTCCCCACCTAGCAGCCATCTGGTCAGGTCTGGCAGCTTTGCCATGAAGTGTAGCCCTGTAAATCATTAGCCCTGAGAAAGCATTGCTACCCGATTAAAGCAGGGTGCTCTGGGAAACAAACCAGATAGAGGGGAGATCCCATATGACCAAGAACCAAGTTGTCCTCAAGCACAGCCCAGCACAGCCTAAAGAAACAAGTCGTACTCACAGATCAGACAGTTCATTGCACCCTACTGTGGGTCCAGGATCCATTTAAGCTCCACACTCAGCTGGTCAGGGTAACTGAAGTCTTGACTTTAGACCAGTTGCCACCTGTGTTTACTAGCAGCAACCCAGCATCATCTTCTCTGCAAATTTCACTCTTTCTTCAAAGATGTATGAGGACTTAGGTCATGCTTATTACTTCCGAAAGCAACAGCTCCAGACTCCATTAGTGCACTAACGTAGGCCCTTCTAAGGCCTACGTGGAGCAGGATTCGAAGGAATTTTGATACGCAGTTCATACACACTTCTCAGCTGCTTAGCTAAGGGAAGCAAGAAAATTCATACAGTTGCTCTATCTGCTTCTCAAGAGCTTTTCAAACAGTCAAGCCCAGCGTGTGGTGGCATAACCTACAAAAATGGCTACCTCAGCTTTCTTCCTCCCCACAGTGGCAGGGCAGGGGCTGAGAAGTCTTTAAAATAGCAGCCTTGAGGCAGGAGCCTACTGAAGGTGAGCAGGAAGAGGAAAAAAATAATAAAGCTAAGCTAGCGAGAGCTGTATGGACTGTGGGCATAGCAGCAAGCTTATTTTTTGTCAGTTAGTCCCCGAGGCTTATGACTTCATACAGTGCAGACTGTACAGATTTGAAGTGACATCTTCACATACAGAGATCACTTACCTCAGGAGATAGCAGGTAATTCAAAGGAACTACCATTCAATCAGCTTACCCTAGGACAGACATACTTCATAAAAGAAGGCAAAGTTTACTCTAGAATATAGCCTAGGAAACCGGTCACCTCCCTCTGCTGGGCAGTATCTATCTTCACAGTCCACACTGATCTCGCACATGGGCCTCAGAAGAGCTTTTGACAGACCCTTTGCTACCTTGAACAAACAAGTTGTCAGTGATTTGCATGTAAGCAGAAGGGGGTGACGCACAAGTTGCAGGCAGAGGTTTTTTTTAGCAAAGTCTTTATTACAGAAATATTCACCCTCTAGACTTTTACATCTGTACATGCATTTCTTCCAGTAGGAAGATGTGGCTAAAAACAGACAAAAAAACCAAAAAGGAAACCCAGCATGGGCTCCTTTTACTTGCTGCTCAGCATTGGCATCTGTAACTGAACAAGAATCTTACAAATAAGAACACATTAGAGAATAGACTTTGTGCTACAAAAGCTAGCAAGCTTTACTGCTAAGAAGGGTGCCTTCTGCTATAGCAAAGGTCAGCTTGAAGGATCTGTGCAGGAGGGGGCATGTGTCTCAAAATAGCAAAGCCTTATCAGACCTCCATAAAAACCAGTTGCCCAGTCATATCTCCTCTCCCCAATCACTGCTGTGTCCAGAGATACGGACAGAGCAGGGACCCACTGCTGGGGCCCTGATCCCCTGCACAAGCCTTTCTTCCCAGAAAGAAAACTGAGTAGGCAGTGAAGCCATCCCTTTGAACTGCTACTAGGGTTATTCCTACCAACCCCACCCCTGACAAGCGACAGTCCTGGGACCACCGCTGTAAGGCAAAGGCTCTCTCACCAAGTACCTTGTATCAGGTCTCAGGCAAGGACCATCCATTTCTCTCTCCTACAGCATCCTACTGTCAGGCTGATTGCACACATGTGCAACTGCAGAAAATCTGTTGTGCCCAAGCCACCTCTAAGACTGAGGATTTGCACCCAGCTCCCTTATCTAAGAAGCTGGGGCAGTTTTTCACATGCATTTCCTACTTTCTTCTGCTCTACACCACTCCTTGCTGTTGGCCACTGGCTGAATAGAGCAAACAGCCCAACCATTAAGTACAGAAACCACCCAGCCTGCATGATTGCAAAACCAGCTACTTATCTGCTGCAGTGCTTACACTCAAGACAGAGCTCAGGATGCGGCCATGGCTCCAGACCACAGTGGAGTCAGAAGACTGGACAACTGAAATAAAAGCAACTTATCCTTGCATCCAAACTACAAAACCTAAACTGGGTACCGGTAGCAGTGATATCTCTAGTATACAGCGTCAGCAATCCAGTCAGATACCTCCATATTCATAATTAAAAACCACAGCTAACAAGTTTTATGTTCATAAAGGGGGCAGTGGAAGAATTAAGTTAATTGTAACCTCTATAAAAGTTGGCAACTCAAGAATGCAACCAGCAGAGCCAGCCTGGGGCTGAGTCGACACTATGCAGCAGTCTCTGAAGCACGTCCAAGCTGACAGGAGCCAGCAAAGCAGTGCTAGGGGGAGAGGAAAAGGTAAAGAGGCAAGTGGGAGAAACATGTTAAGTGTCAAATCCAGACCCAAGGGACCCCTTCCAGCAGCACCTAAGTACCACCACCACAATCTACCAGGCCACACTAGGAACAGGTAAGCTTGGCTCCCTCCCAGTGGCTTCTCATCACGCTCGAAGGGAAGAGCTCCGCTGAACGCAAGGCATAACTGACTCCAGAAGCAGGAGAAGCTAGTATGAGGTTAGCGCTCAGTATTTCAGATGAGAGCCTAGGCTGGAAGATGCATAGCAGGAACGAAATCAGGTTAACTGCAAGGGAGGAGAAGGCCTATAAAGCACTACTAGTTACCACCATAAGTCAGTGAAGTAGGTGAAGCTATCAAAGCACTGGAATCTCAACAGCAATCCTGGCTCATGGGGCAAAGAGATGGGACTTCTGGGGGTAGGGGGAAGATGTGTGGGAGGAGAACGAGGCAGGAGAGGAGTTATTGTATGTTAGGCCCAGTGGGTTGTAGAATGGAGATACAAATAGTATTGTTTAACATGGAGCAGGCAGCAAAAGCATTGTCCCCTCAAATTAATCGGTGTCTCACGTGATACGAGACAGTTAAGTTCTGCTTCTTGAAGTAGAAATAATCCAGAGACAGGATGCAGGTGGCCCAAGGGCCCTATTGCCAGAAGATCCGGCTGTATTGCAGCTCTAACAGTTCTTAGCAGAGTGGTATCAGAAATGGGATGTCACAGGAATAATGGTCAATGGTTGGACAGTCTGGGTACGAGGCAGGAATGTTCTGTTTGCTCCTTTCTCTGTGGTGCTGTAGCTCTCGAGTCAGCCAACTCAAGACTTGGGCACTTTGGTGTAGTCTTCACTGTGTATGTTCTTGCAGAGTGAAATGGACAGTATCATCCCCAGCAGCTGGAATAAATAATGAAGAATGGGAACAAAATCAGCAATGAGACAGATAAGGTGGGAAGAGAGGGTGGTACAGGGAAGTGGAATACAGTGGTCTCCTTTTAATGACACCATACAGGTGAACAGAGTTGGTCCCCAATGCAAGGGAAATGTAATAGTCGGGATGACAAAAATATTTTGCTGCAAAAAGATGTGCCTTCATCTGGAATCTATATTATGAACTTTTCAAGGCAACAAGTGGGATCTCACTAGTGGGATGTTGCTTCTCTCTTTCTTTCTGGTTACGCATGCAGTGAATTGCCAAGCAGTAGACACAGCAGCAGGAACCACAAGTAGACAGGGCTTCGTTCAATTTTTAATCCAACCAATGAAAGCAGCAGTTCAAAGCTCCCGGTAGACACAACCAAAAGCTAGAACTGCACTGCTATTAAACGAGGTGTCTATTACTTGAACAGATAGCTTTACCTTTAAAAGACTCTGCATGGTAAGACAGTACAGGTTCACATCAGGGAGTGACTTACCTCTATAACAGCAACACCAGTGCAGACCCCAAGAATGACACCAAGGTTGTCCTTCAACCACTTCTCTACACCATCCATGCATCCCTATGGAGAAAACATGGTCACAAGGGAAAGAAGCACAAGTCTAAGTATCTCAAGACTGAAAATCCATGACATCTCCTTGTGCATGCAGAGATTATCCCAGTTACATGCTATACCAAGTTTCACAGTAGCTTTAGCAGAAAAGGGCAGGATCCTTGTTGCCCCTTGCCTCCATTTCCACAGGTATGTCAAGCAATACTGGTTTTAAAAAAGTGCTCTAAATAATTCCCAGAGGAACAAAGACAAGGTGACTTCAGCGGAAGCTTCACAAAGCCCAGACATTGCCACTCACCTGCTCATGAACAGGCCAGTCAGCATACGTTGCAGTGCCGTTGACAGGGACATCCAGATTACAGAAACGGCTCTCTGCCTGAATGTCCTTGGAGCTATTAGAGCAGGAGCAGGGGTACAGTGTCATGCTTTGGTTGATAAGAATCTTATTATTTTCCCAGTCCTTTGCTCCAGTCCAGCCACAGCAGCTGATCTAAGAAGCAGAGAGATATTGTCATGGTCTTACACTTTGCACTGGTAACATACTGCACGTGAAAACAGGCAGTGGAGGTAGAAGTACATAGGAGCTCTCCATGTAATAACAACAGTCAGGCCATACATGTTGCATGAATTAGTTACATTAGAACATCACCCTGGTTACCAGAGGATAACCTATCCATAGGGCCATTCAGAAGACAAGGGCATTATTTCCTACCAAAGAATCACTGCTAGCAAGACAAGAGTTAAAGGGCCACTGCTGGCAGACTTTGAGCATAGTAGACTATAATATGCACAGGCCATCCATAAAGTTCTAGCACACTAGTCATGCTAGAATATGAATCCTTCACAAGCCTTACTGCATGAGGCCTAGATACTCAGATTTCAGCAGGCCATGCAGCTTGACATCAATTCTATAGAGTATAATTTTGATTAGTTTTTGCAGACTCAATACTAGCAAACCTCATCTTATCTCCAGGTGACAATGCTAAACAGGAGTAAAGTGCAAAACAGATGTTGCTGGTGGGTCAGCTGGAGGAGGGCTGTTGTCCTGTGTGACACATCAGAGATTTTTCCAGTCCCTCCAGTTCATTGTCAGCAGATTGATTTGGTAAGGGAGAAGCAAGGCAGGCAAGAGATTAATGTGTTGACAAGACATCCCATGTATTCAAAGACATCTCAAAAGGATTACTACCTAGTCTTCCACTAGCGATGCCATTTCCATAGGTTCAAATGCTAAGACTTTACTTTTTCTTTCAGTAGGACACATTTTTTGAGCAGACATGAAGCAGGAACTTATCATTTTCTGGTTCCCAATTGCAAGGTACCACTGATCTTAGCTGTGGCCCCCGGGGGACACCAGCAGCCACCACACGATGGCGTCGACATGCCACCGAGCCCCAGCAAGTCACAACGAGTTGACACTCGCCTGGCTACAGTTGGGACTGGCTGGAAGATGGGATGAGGAAAGTTTTCCATCCGAAGAAACATTTACATTCCTATACAGCCACGTGATAAAACTGCAGTTGCTGGAGGGGAAAGCACATCGGGAAGTCCAGGAAAGACTAAGATCTGTCTTAAGCATGGATCCCAGTGCTTGCACGGTGGTACAGAACAGAAAGGCTACCAAGCTTGAGGTGGAAGTTTAGGGAAAATCCCCCTCTGCTCAGAAAGGAAATGTAACGTTTCAGTCTGACATAACAGACATGAGAGCAGAGGTACAAACAGCTGAACACCCACACCAGGACAAGCATTTGGTTTCCAAACAAGTGTTGTAGTTCCTTCTGGAGGCTGGATCTTCCTCTGACTCACAGAGGTTTGGACTTCAATTGCAAGACTAGTCTACAGAACAGCCGCCCCCTTTCAAATGCTAACTCTAGTGTATGAGAGGAATTAGACTCCTAATACTTAACTTCACCTCTACAAAGCCTTCTTCTCTTCTTACATAAAACAAGGGCTCAAGCAGGATCCTCTTTTCACAGTATACTCAGCCTTGTCTTGAGTCCACTAGCAAGGAGATACAGCTACACTGATAAAACATAAATAAATCATTCTCCCTCCAAGGAGAAGAAATATTGCAAGTCAGTGTTTTGGAGGCCCAAGAACAGACAGAAGAAAAATGCTATTACTTGTACTTACTACACACCAGTCCCAGGCTGGGCATGTATTTAACCACAAGGGCCAGACAGCTCTCAAGGCTGTGGTTTGGCAGTAAACAGCTATCTGAGTCCAGTATGCCTGAACACTGACCTAGTTGCTCAAGCGCTGACCCTGATGCTAAAACAGAAACCACGGGCAGCTGGATGGCTCCCAAGAACGCTAACACTTGCAGAAGAGCCATCACAATAAGCAAGCAACACACACCAAGTAGCAAGGCAGTGCTGCTAACTTGCCTGGCAATAAGCTAGGGACTTTACTTGCTACAAAAATAGTATGCACTGTGGTTTTCACACATGCTAGTATTCTGGAGGCCCTGCAGGCAAAGAGAATTGTTGAGGTGCCATTTGATAGGCCAGATACATTAGGCTATGAAGCCAATACTAGCTAGTCCTAACAGCCAGCATGCAGGAACGGTTCAGGGTCTTAGCTAGTAATAACAAGTAAGATTGTTTTCTCGTATGCAGGCACTAAACCTCACAGGGAACTTTGTAATCAGCCAAATCAATGTGCTACAGTATTGCCTCTTGCAATACCTGGTTCCCTGTCCTCAGCCTAGTTTTAAAGGCCATTTACTGCGTTGACAAATAGCATCACTGCCTCTGGCTGCCCCTCATGACTCACCTGTGTTTGCACATAGTCCCACGCATCTTGTAAGTTCCTGTCATCATTGTTCCACGGGTCATAATTTTCAATCAGACTTCCAACTATGCGGGACAACTCTTCTTTCAGCTGGCAAGGAAAAAAAGGCAGGAGAGTTAGATTAGTTAATTCCTTGTAGCCTCTTCTTTGGGGCTTTAGGGTACATAACACCCCTCCCTATCACCTGTGTTAGTCCTGCTGTGGGTTCACCTTTCCCACAGTGGAGAAAAACAGGGGCTCGTCATCGTCACGAGTGTGAAAACATTTTGCTTTGCTCTAGCTCCAGTGAATGAGGCTACAGCAGAGAAACTGCAGATAGAGATTACAAGTGCTGCAAAAAAATGGAATGGGCAGTAGTTTCCGCTTAGACCTTCTCCAAAGGATCTGATGGAAACAGTAATAGGTGCTTCGGCTATCACACTCCCACAATACAGCTATTTTTAAGTTACAACAAAAAGACAGATAGAACCATGACTAAAGTCATTGGAAAATGAGCATTTAATTGGCACACAAAGCAATGCTTAAAGGGGAAAAAAAAACCACCAACAAAAAAACCATACCACAACCAACCAGGCAGTGACAAATCCCCCGGACTGACCTTCAAATACCTTACTCTGCAGTCTTGTCTGTGCTTTTGAGAAGAGGCAATAAATATGATCAACAGGATGAAATACAGAATAGGTTTACCAAGATAAAGTCCCACTATGATGACCAGGTGGCATTTCTTGGTAAGAAATTTTTTTTCCAGGCAGGAGTAAACACAACAAATCCACCCTAGCTTTGCACAGCCTGCTGCTGTGTAAGAAGGAAGTTATTCTAGAGAAAATGAGTTAATTCTAGGTCCCCATTTCCTCCACCAATCAGTTTCTTCTCAAGCTTTTTAAGCAGATGGGAGACTGCTACTCAGGTTCCTCAGAAGGTGAGGCTTGGAATAAATTCCTTTGCTTACTGAGTACAGCATTATGCTTGTTACAGCATTGATGGGAAGCACATGTGATACACAGAGAAGTTCAGACATCAGACCGAGAAATCATGCATCCCCTTAAGATCAGAGTAGATAGGGAAATAAATTTAACTCACAAGAAACCAAAGTTGTGGAGTCGTAGGCAAATAAGTGTTATAATGTATGGAGGACAGCTGGAGATCTACCACAGAAAAGCTTGGGATGCTTGGTGGCCACAAAACAAACAGACAAACATGCATACATATAGGCTCCGGTGGTCCAGAGTCAGAGAACAGAAACAGTCTTAGTATGCATCAGGAAAATCCTTCCAGGAGAGATGGGAAAATAGTAAAACAATTGTACAAAGCACAAACTACATCTCTTCAGAAGTGTTATATACAGCTTCAGTCACTCAAAAAAAGCTAAGTGCAAAAGGTAACAAGTACAGATAAGCCTCAGACTTGAAGGGAAGGCAAGACACCAGCTTTGCTATGCAATGCAACAGTCAAAGCATCAGTACTTCCCAGCAAGTCTTTGCCCAGGCACACAGAAGGGCTACAAACCTGATGAGCAACAAGAAAACAGAACTGGGCATGGTTATCATGGTAAGACACAGGCTGAACACCTGCTGCCTGCCCCAGACAAGAGAGAGGTGAAAGATAAGGCAATGTTATCCTTCAGCTTGCACTTAAGTACTCACAGGTGAAATACTTCTAACCTTGCACTGCAAGCGAGACTCTGGTCTAGAATCTCAGTCACTGGAGTTCATCTCCACCAGTCAGGGAAGGTCTGAGTCACTCTGCTCCTGTATGCAGCTGGGTTTTCTGACATACAGCTGGTGGAAACTTCCCTTTTTCACAAGGCATTGATCAGCCTCCCCCCAAACTCCTACAACTGCTGCTTTTATATTAAGACAGGAACTGCTACAACTATCTAAGCTGCTCATAAACAGTCTTGTCAAAGCTCAGGTGTAACGAATCATCCTTTCACCCCTATTCCTTATCCAGAGATATTTACAACACCTTTCAGTTTGATGAGAGGTGCAAGCTACCACCCAGCATACTCCTTCACCTTCTTCCTCCCACCTCCTTCTGAGGCTCTTCTCAGCCAGCCTGTACATGAGGACAGCTGTTATTGCTAAGGACAGACCCAGATCACAAGAGGTTGGAGAGAAGTGTCATTAGACTCCTTGAGGATGAGATAGAGTTACATCACCCTGAGCACTAGGATGTTCCCAACCCACGTATTACCTTTTTGTCTGTGGTGCTACAGTGTATTTCAGATCAGTGGAAGTGTTTTTTCCTTTCCTTCTACTATTAAGCATTGCAAATGACCATGGCAAACCCAGGGACACCCAGCAAGAGGAAGCAGTGCCTACTGCTAGAGAGAAGCATCTCTACATCAGCAACTCTTTTTCCTAGGAAAACTGCAGCTCAGCAAACTGGGATCAGCTACGTCAGGCCAGACAGATGGGAGCTGTATGATCTTTCTTCTCATGCTGTCTAGGTCTTCCCCTTTTAATTACTTTGCTTCCCCTTTTCCTTCCCTTCAAATCAAGGCAACCTGACCTGGTTCTCACTAATGAGATTGGCCTTGGCTGCTGCCATAAGCCTTATCAGTTACTGAACCTCTGAGTTCCCACCCTCACCCCTCCCGCACACTGCTGCTCCACATGCACAGAGGGAGGCAAGGAGAGCTGGGTTTGTTGTCCTACCCTGGGCCCATCTGGCCACTTAGCTATTAGGCCAGATGGAGCCTAGGGTCACTTCTGCAAGAATCCCAGGCAGTGCCTCTGTTCTCCACCCCAGGACCCCACCACAAGCAGAGACAGGGCCTGAACCAAATGTCCCCGATCACAGCTGCATAGGGAAGCTGTATCTCTGCTCTTCCTCTACTCTTACACAAGAGGCGGCAAGAAGTCTTACAAACAGCTCTGGTTTCAAGAAGTGAGGCATTTCAGTTAAAGAAAAACTCAGGCATTCTTAGGTGTTTCAGGAAGTAATTGGAGACGGGGGAATATTGCGCAAACAATAGCACAGCTCTGCAGAGCACACACACAGAGGCAGCTTGTTCACAGGTTTAACCGGCAGGGCAGCCCAAAGGGGACACACAGGCAACTGCACCTAATCACCCTTCCGCAAGTGTGGCAGAGGAAAACGGAAAGAGCAACAAGCTAGAAAGGCATATTGAACGCTTAGGCAGGCTTTCAACATCCTTACCATCTTCATCCATTTAAGGCTTGTCAGGACTCTGTTGTGTAGAGCACGGTTGCTCCAAGAAATCACCCTGGCTTTCTGGGCTCTGGCTGCTTCCCAGCTCTAGCTAGCCTGGTGTCAGAAGGCACAACCCTGCCACCCAACAGCCGGGGCATTCAAAGCCTAGGCACCTGTCGTGGTTTAACCCCAGCTGGCAACTAAGCACCACAGAGCAGCTCGCTCATGCCTCCCTCCCCCGGTGGGATGGGGGAGAGAGTCGGAAGAGTAAAAGGGAGAAAACTCGTGGGTTGAGATAAAGACAGTTTAATAGGTAAAGCAAAAGCCACACATGCAAGCAAAACAAGGAATTCATTCACTGTATCCCATTGGCAGGCAGGTGTTCTGCCATCTCCAGGAAAGCAGGGCTCCATCATGTGTAACAGTTACTTGGGAAGAAAAAAATGCCATCACTCTGAACATCCCCCCCTTCCTTCTTCTTCCCCCAGCTTTATATGCCGAGCATGACATCATACGGTATGGAATATCCCTTTGGTCAGCTGGGGTCAGCTGTCCCAGCTGCGTCCCCTCCCAGCTTCTTGTGCACACCCAGCCCATTCGCTGGTGAGGTGGGGCGAGAAGCAGAAAAGGCCTTGACTCTGTGTAAGCACTGCTCAGCAATAACAAAAACATCCCTGTATTATCAGCACTGTTTTCAGCACAAATCCAAAACATAGTCCCATACAAGCTACTATGGAAAAAATTGACTCTGTCCCAGTCAAAACCAGCACAGCACCAAAGCCATGGGCCACTGCCAGAAAGCAGCAGGGCTGTCAGTCTCCCCTTCACACAGGCTTACTCAAGAGGGAGCTGGGGAAAGCCGAACACCGGAGATAAGAGCACAGGTCTTCGATTCCAGTCTCAGAATGAATCATGCAGGCTTCTTCCACTGTCAGACACCATCGGTCATCTATCCCATCCCTCTGTCCGAGACTCAAGCTAGATCCTTCCCCCAGCATTTACTAGCATCTAGCCTGCACATGAAAATAGACTGAAAAAGCCAGGAGGGGGCTCTCACTCCCCCAGTCACTTCAGATTCTGAAACTAATGCATAGTCCACAGCCCCAGGCAAGTCGCTGCATGCAATCACACAGGCCTCTTTGCTGCAAACAACAGCTAGCAAGTAGGGCAATTCCCAAAAGAGCACTGCTCTCCTTCCCCCAAGGCATTTAGAGCCAAGCTGTGTGAACTAGGCCAAGACAGACCTTGCCCAGGCTCTCACATGTTTAGGGGCTTGTGATCCACTAGATGTAGGAGAGTAGTAACATTCAGCTCACAAAGTAGAATGCCATTTGCAACATTTGTGACATTACTATTTTGTTGTCCCTCAAAAAACCCCACCCCACAGTTTGTCACCAACAGATGTAGGGAAATGGATGTTGCACCAATATCCTCCCAGTAGTACCACCGGGCAATTCCAGTCTGAAGGGGCATTCCTCTAGCAATGCCCATGGGGGAGGCAAAGCAGCAACCTTCCTGTCAGAGACTCGGACTATTACAGCTACACCAACTCTATTTCAGCATACTTTCACGTCAGGGGTGGGGAAGGATTTTGACACTGAAAAGGAACAGATATTCCAACCAAAAAACGTCAAGTGGATCTGCTCAGTAACTACTAATCAAGAAAAGGGCAGGTAGAGAGGAGTACAACAATAATCCTGTCTACTCTCCTGCAGTGCAGAAATAAATACTTCAGTTACATGAAGCAGAGGAGCGAGTATCACCTTGCCACATTCTGAATTCCTTCTGAATTCTGAAGGTCCTTTCCTCCACTCTCGTTATTCCTTGTTTTATATCTAACCAAGTTCCTGAAGTCAGAAAGAAATTATCACGAAGAACACAATAGACATCTAGGGACTGGATCTTGCGCAGTTTTCAGTTTGCTTTACTGTGCTCCGCGCTGCCCTGGCATGACGTACATCAAGTGAAGCAGAGCGACACACGTAGTATCACTGAAGCGCAGCCACAAACAAGTGTGTGGGAGGTTTCAGCCAAGACCTTCCTGAAACAGTTTTTCTTAGTGCTCTAGGCAGGTACTTCAGAGGATCCCTGAAATAGAAGGCTCTTGAAGAGCTTTTCCATAAGTTTTGTTCACTGAGGACTGAACAGGAACATCTGTTCAAAGCCCAGCTTCCCCTACCATTCTGCTGGATCTGTACAAGTGATGATTCAGCCACATCAGCTCCAAGGGCTGTGCAGAATAACCCCCAGCACTTCTGTTCTCTCCCTGGTCTGACTGAGGTTCAGATTAAGAACTACAGCTCAAAAGCTGGAGTTTCCTAGAGTAGAGTGACAGCTGGAGGAGAAATACCAAAGGAGGTATGGAATTTCATGGTCCAAAAAGTCACATTTCCCCATCGCAGGGGAATGCCCATCCCCAGACCTCAGCCTCCACATTAGTCAGAGCTGTTTGTTGAGAATCAGCAGCTTGTTTAAAGCTGTAACTTTACACACCAGCTAGCCAACGTTTCAGTTTCTCCTTCAGCTCCAGCCAGCCCAGAGAGCAAGCTACATTCACACCACATTTGGCAAGGAACCCAGCCAACAGCTGCTCACAGTCACCACAGCCACTTGTACAAAGCTCATATCAGCTACACCAGGAACAGGCACCTTCCCCCTGTCCCCAGATTTCACCACCAGGCCCCATCCATAACTTCCTCAATCACCGGCTTTCTGTAACCACCTAGCAGGAGGGCTGGCTTAGGAGAAGCGGGCACAGCTGTGCAGTGGTATAGATATACAGTTATGTGGCAAAGGACAGGGTTACCCACAACTGGTACCAGAAACCTGCATAACAGGACAGAAGCAGGCAGGGACCCCACAGTTGTGACTTGCTCCCACTGCGTGAGTGTGGCTCCCAGTTCAGCTATCAAACAGCTGGAGGCCTGACTGGGCACTGCCCTGGCCAGGGAACCTATAGCCAGGACAGGCTGTTGCAATGCACTTAAGTAGCTCAAAAGTTACTCCCTTTACACTACTAAGCCTACTGGAGCTCTGGAAGCATACACTGTGAAACTGCATTCCTGACAAAGAGATCCACTTCAAAATGTTAAACCACTTGCCTTTAAGTTCAAACTGTAGTACAGGAACTGTCAGATACTCAAGTTTGCTCTTGGGGAAAGAGGACAGCTCTTCCATGGAGAGTTTTACATACATGCTGAAAGGATGGAGCAAGACGACACAACAAGGGAGGCCAGTCAGAAAAGCAATCACTCAGGCTGGTAACCCCTCAAGGCACCAATGATGGCAACATGGCAGTAACCACTGCTACTATATGCCCAAATAGTAGTCTGCAGCAGGATCAAGAGGAGGTGTGGTCAAAAAGCCTTTCAGGAATTTCTTTTTACTGTTCCCACTACCCAAAAATAAAGCCTGCATACCAAACAGAGCCTCATAATCCTTGAGAAAGTAGCACTACTGAGGCTGGCAAATACAGAAGAAGCAAACTGTACAGCAAAGCTGCTGAGCTGAGGCAGAAGAAAGGAGAATCCAGTTATACCTGCTAACAGTACAGCCCAGTTTGGAAGAAAGAATTTCCAGGTGTCTCCTGTTCCCTCAAACCAAGACCAAGGAAAACACGCACAGTAAGAAACACTTACCGTTTCTTTCTGGAAGTAGATGACCAGTCCAGCAGCAACCTGAGTTATGAGGATTACCATCAGGCAGGTGAAGTACTGGAAACAAAAGAGAATAGATGACCACTATCAGCCTTTATGAAGGTCTGTACATAACAGCACAAATTTAATAAGATTTCATGTACAGGAGCAGTCACAACATTGAGCCAACACCTTTGCCTGCAGACAAGCTCTGCTATCAACAATGCTCTCCCCAGTAAAAGGCTTAAGTACAAGCATCTACATCAGACCAGTGCACTTCAGGACTTCTCCCATCAGGCCAACAGGAAGACTTCAGGAGGGAGAGGGTTTACAAGCACCCTCTGCATGTGTCATTCCAGCTGGGACTCTCTCCCACCCCCAGCTCCATTCCCAGTCCACTCTGGCCTCAATCAGTCGGACTCTGCCTACCCCAAGCCTCCATGGCAAGAAAAGCCAATTTTACAAACCTAATTAATTTTTAAAATTATTTTTAAAGTCAGTTTCCTTTTTAAAAAATGCTATTTAATTTGTTTAAGGATCTAAACTTAAGATTCACCAGCAAACTACTTTTAAGTAAACTTTGACATCTGAGGTTACTTTTAAATGGTGGCAGCTACTACCATTACATTAGGAGATGTTCCTAATGCCAGGACACACAATGCAGAAGTACCATCCCCAGGAGACCTGAGCCCCAGCTACAATCCAACAGATATTTTGCAGGAGAGGTATTAAAGGGCGGATTTAAAACATAGCATGAATTCTCTCACCAGACCCAAGAGACATCGGATCTCATTGACTGCTCCAAGACAGCCCAGAAACCCCATCAGCATGGTGAGAGCCCCAACACCGATGAGGACGTATGCAGCAGTCTTCAGGGAGGGAGAGGACATCTCTGTAGGGGCCAGGAGAGGGAACAAAATTAGCTACTGACAAAAACTACATCTGCCATCAGCATTTAGAGAACTGCCTCCATATCTACTTATAATAGTCTGTTGTCTCCTACAAAGCAACTGCACAGAGGCATGATGAACATGGGGACAGAAGACTGCTTCTGGGTGTCTTCTGATGAAGGAATACTTTCAAAGCCAACCTGCAGGTCTCCATTATCTCAGACTCAGAGTCGTTCCAAACAAATGAACTGTGTTTGGAGAAAGTTATCTGCTATTGTGTCTGGAGTGACTGTGCTCTTGAACACTCAACTGTTTTTCAACCAAGTGTAGGTAGTATTATTTCAGACATGCTAGTGCTGTCAGGCCTCACTCCTCAACATTTAGTACTGCGAGCAACAGAAGAAACAAGCTCTTATATTTGGGTTGGTTACAGGACTATTTCTTGCAGAACAGGATTGGAGAGAGGAAGCATTATAGCATAAAAGTTGAAGAGATACTGTCTTGAAACAGTAACCAGAAACCTCATTTATCATTAAGAGACATTCTTAAATCTGCAAGCTACACAATGTAGGGGAATTCTGGATGTCCAGTGATTAATGAAAATAATGTTCCTAGAGCTCAGCATTTAGCTTCCTGGACAGAAGTTGCAGGAGGCAAGCTTCCGCTCGACTCCTCCTGAAATAGGTTAAGAGAGAGTAACCAAATCCAGAGTAATACTCTCCCTGCTAACACATACCTCCCCCCACTTCTGATATCTGGTGCAAGTCACCAGCTTCCAAACTTTTTCCCTGGAACATGTCGAACAGAGGAAAACGACCAGTTATCAAAAAATGAACCAGAGCTGTTTGCCACACAAGTCACTTCAGACACTTCAGCCTTGATTCATTTCCAGGCCAGACTCCCTGGCTGGACATACACCACAGAAACCAGGATCCTGCTCCTCCTTCCTCACCAGTCCTGGGACTCTTGCTGTGCAGGTTAGGTGCTGATACTGCAAAGCATTTACTGAAGTCGCAGCCTTACAGGAGTGCCCTCACAGACTCCACTATTCCCTCCCTCCAAATTTGCTCAGCGATCATACAAGCATTCAAGTGCCCAGGTTGCAGCGCCTCCACAGTGCTAGAAAGCAGTTGCTTAGTCAACTTCTCATTAGAAGAAAGAAAAAGGTATCTCCAACTCAAAAGCCCTTCAGAGAAGTGACAGTGGAAAAGAGGGACAGGAGCCACATTTGCACTTATCTGCAATACGTCTTCGTCTTGCAAGAGAAGGCTCTGCTGGCAAGATGACTCCTGCTCTGTTTGCTGTCACTCCGTGTTTTCCCCTGCGCTGGGCAGGCGGCCAAGCAAGTACAACAGGCTCCTTTAGCAGCAGCTGGAGTGCCCTGCTGTGCCCAGCTCCCTCCCTGATGCCAGGGTTACTAAAGGAGAGGGAAAGAGGGGCAAGGCTTGGGAAAGGAAGCGAGGGGGCAGGAGAAAGAGCTGATGCTGGAAATCCCCAGGAAGGAAGCTAAATCCTTAAATGCTCTGTTAGCAGAGATTCTGGGTAAAATGGGAAGAAGCAGAGCCAAGCTCAGGGGCTTCGTACCTCCACAAGTGGCAGTAACACCCATCAGCCTGGGGGAACAAGCTGCTGGCCCACTGGTACCAAACACACCGCAGACCATGAGGGGTGCTGCAAACAGCCAGGCCCTGAGAAGCTCCGTTTTGGCTGCCTGTATTAAAAGTGCATTTCTGCTCATGCCCCCACTTTATTAACCAACACCCTTTGTTGTGCTTCTTGCCCTTCTAGTACTGCAGTAGCAAGCCAGATGCCACAGCACAACAAACAGAGCAAGCAGCAGTATCCGTGTGTATGGCATTAGTGGGGGTGCTGTCTCCACCCAGCACCTTCCAAAGCCAGGACAGAGTGTTCATTACCACTTGGGAGATAAATCCCTTTGCAGGATTAGTGTAGTTAGAAACAGGGCTATGAATGCCATTACTGTTCACTCCCTGGGGCTGCAGGCAGCATGCAGGCAGCCCTCCTGCAGCATCTGACACTGGTGCCAGAGTCAGCAATTCTAGAGGTAGTGGCAATGGGTAACCAGACCCGTCAAGCAGAAAAGTTGTTTGAAGCCCCCTCTAGGAAGAAGCCCAAAGGAAGCAGAGCCTGTGAAAGATGAAGCTGAGCTACTTATTTGGTGAGAGTCCACTTACAGCCCTGCAAAGCCCAGGCTCTGCTAAGCCAGCTCAGTTTTTTGGTTGTTGCAGAAAGCAGAGCCACTGTTAAGACTCAAGTCGATGCTCTTGGCTGACTTAAAGGGGAAGGAAGCTAGCCTCTCACATGTGCAGCAACACAAAACACCTCTGATGGCCAGGCTAAGTCTCGTGAAGTGTGTGTAACTGAGTCAAAGCACTAAAGACTTCACAGACCCACACTTTCCATCCCCCCTCGGATCTACATCCCCTACTGCTTAGGAGCAAACATATTGGCCACTTTCAATGTACATGAAGTATCAATAAAACCACGTGCTTTCTTTCTTTGGCATTTAAAACACTCAAATTGAAACAGATCATTACAGAATGCAGTGGGAGCATAGGAGACTCACATAGCAAAACTACATCAAGGCATTGGGGGCCTTCAGAGACGATGGTAATAAGGAAGCTGTTATGGAAACAGAGCATGCAGTGAAAATAGGATGAAATACTAGTCCCTGTATTTAAGATGAGGTATTTGGATTGTTGGGTCAAGAGGCAATGGCCTCACTCGGTCTGACCCTGGTGTTGCAATCCACAAGACTAGGAGGAATGCTGTGTTCCAGGGTTGCTCCCTTTCACCCTGTCCCTAATAGAGTCTCATCTTGCCATACACCATGTTACTGCTCAGGTCACAGACCACGCATAAACGTA
Organism: Nipponia nippon; assembly: GCF_047370975.1. Lineage (NCBI taxonomy): Eukaryota > Metazoa > Chordata > Aves > Pelecaniformes > Threskiornithidae > Nipponia > Nipponia nippon. The sequence goes on along the minus strand of NW_028262291.1, from coordinate 26,049,914 downwards.
TTGCCATGCCTAGACTACACCATAGTCAAGCACAGCCTTGGACTAGAGTCAATTAAGAAGGAGAAAGAAGATGAAGAAACATGGTCTTACGTAGAACCGCAATGAAACTGGTTTTGTCGGCCAGAATCCATATTCCAAAACCCAGGATCACAGCACCCAGGATCTGAAAGAGTAAGAACAAAACACATATAGCTAGCTTATTAGTTTAGACAAATAAGAAGAGGCAGTCACCATCCTCCATACTTACAGAGCAAAAACAACCATTCTTTTGCTGTTCCCACCCATCTTCCCCATGGTACTCCTCCCAAAGTAAACAGGATTAGCATGACTCCAGGAAGAGTGCCTCAGCCAACTGCATCTGAGCCCCAGGTTCTGCTTGGCAGTCCTTCACACGGTATTTTAGTAGTACATGATGTTGTATAGGAGGACCGTTCAAAATGGTCTGAGAAAGAGACACCCTGCTGCTAGAACCTTGTTGTCAGAAGCAAAAGGTAAGTGCACTGCTTCTGTGAAGAACTAAGGACAAACACGTCTAGCATATGATTTTGAAGATTTTTTTTGATTAAAGAAATCCTTGACCCTATGGGACCAGACTGGGAGCCAGCTGCCAAAGGATTAGATATCTGGCAGCTGGAACCTTCCCAGGAAGGAAATCTTCAGCTTGTCAGGCTCTATAACATTACGGCTTCAACCCACAAATGCAAAAAACCAGCAGCATTCACTTTGCATGCAGTTTCCCTTGAGTGAAGTGCTTTGCCCCTTCCAAAGCCAAGCTTAGGCATTCTGCCTTGGCCACTACTTTACGCCAGAATACCCCAGCCCCTCAAGCCAACGCACCTTACCACCAGAGTCAAGCGTTACGAAACATTAGCCACGGTCTCTGCCTTGCTCACCACACAGTCTTATCTAGGGCAAGGATTAGCAGAGCAATACATCCCTATGAGGACTCAGCTGAATCCAGACATTGAATTGAGAAGGCAAGAGACATACAGTTTTCCCATCTCATTCTTAAGGGCAGGGTGGGGGTGTAAAGCAGGGAAGCATGCTCTGGTTTAGCTTCCAGGTATTGCCATGTTTTATGCTACGCTGTGAGGTGTTTGCATGTAGATGACCCCAGCTTCCACATTAGGATGAATGCACGATTATATCCATAATAAAGTAACTATGCTTGTATGTCTGCAGGTCTCATGAGAAGCTGAAACTTGTGCTGTTCAGCCAACTAGAAGTGGCAAAGGCTGGAACCACTTGTGCAAAGATCTAAAACAGACTTTGAAGAAACAAGGGAAGGACAAGGAGTGCAAGTGAGATGCTTCCAGAGGACATTAACTGCGAGCAGCAGTTCTTACACCAGCAGGATTTCAAGATAGGGATAAGTGAAATACTAAATAAACCAACAGGGCTGAAGAGAGATTGCAATTCTGTGCTTCATTAGAGAATGTTCTGATATTTGGGAGACAAGGGAAATGCCAAACCACCACCTGAAGCAAGCTGGTAGAGAGGGTTGTATGGACAGGCATTGGCTCCACATTTTGAAAGTTTACACTATGCTTCAGCTCCTCATACAAAGAAGCTTTTCTGAGCAAAGATAAAGCAACAGTCTGAAATAAGCTGCTTGAAAGCTTTCCCGGCTTGGCAGAGGGCACAATATGTAGCTAGCTCTGGGGACAGGATTAGAAAGTCACCAAGCAAGTTCCCATCCATGAAGATGGATGAAGAAGACTGACTCAGCCGCAGAAAGCACATAGCTGTTGTATCCCAGGAAAAAAAAAAAAAAAAAAAAAAGGACAAGATGGCAGTTAACAAGAATTCCCCCTTGCCTTACGTCCCAACATGCTGCATCTCAGCACTCAATCTGCTGATCAAACTAGAAAGGCCCCTTGAACATGCATCAGCTGTGATGCCTAAAAAACTCCTCTAAAACTTGTCATTGCCAAGAACTGCTGAATTTACAGTTTGAGACAGTCTCACGTTTAAACTATAGTCTTAATAAAATATTTGTCTTAACAAAGATGCAAACCAGGCTGTATGTGACATCTCTCTTGGCTCCCTGACCCTGAATTGTCACCTAAGTTTTGCTGTTGCTGACAAAACACAGAACAGCTGCTGAGCTGAGCTCCTGGGAAGTTATTTGTTATGAGGTGCTCAGACTATTCAAGGCCTGTTTTCACTCTGATCTTTGCTCCAGTCCACAACTCATATGTTTGCCAGGAGCTGCTGGAGAAAACACTAAAAGGGGAAGGCAGGGAGAAAATAAACGACAAGGAGAAAACACTGTCCTATTAACAACAGTATATTTACCTCCTAGCAAGATAGTATCTCTGTGCAGCATCTTCAGGAGTTTGCACAGCGTAGCAAGGCTGCTTCTGTCACTGGCTTGGCTTCAGACCCTCCGTAGAAGAAATCACATCCACCTTCCATAGTTTAATTCCTCTGCTCCACTGGTTTAAACTCCTGAAGTGCGGGACAGACATCTCCCCTCCACCCTGGGGGTGGAGATTTCACCCCTGATTTCAGCAAGATCCCCTTCCACACCCAAGCCAGAAGGATGCAGCTGCCTCAAGGCAGGGCCAGCAGTTTCCCACAGCAGAGCCCAGTGAAGAGGGGCATGGAAGAACTGAGCTGTCACGGAGCTGACTCACCTTTCTGGAAAGAGCAGCTGGGGGTCCCTGGCTGTCCTCCCCCAGCACTGCCTTCCTTCACACTCAGATTGGGGGAGGTAACATTGAGCCTGGCACAGCGGCCGACAGAAAGGCTCTTGAACTCCAAGCTTTGTTTTAGGTAGTGGCCTTCTGCTCCATTTACAGAAGGGTTAGAAGTAGGACAGACAGTTATATATTCTAAACGAATAGTTTCCAGAGAGTGTTGAACTTGTTTCACAGAACTGTTTTGCCTTTAAGAAGAAGCATCTGCTGTGGCCAGTGTCTATACCCAAGAAGGTAGAGATGTGTTACATTTTGATGAGAGAAACAAAGTTTACACTCCAAGCTTATGTTTTTGGTATCTTTTGTAGCAAGTAGGCAAGCAGTCCAAACAACCTTCTTCCCTTTAATCAAAGCAGGTCAAACCCTTCCCTGAAGTCAGGCTCCAAAACTGCAAAATACCACCAAGTCCCTGAACTACTTCAGCTATAGCAAGCGACCTTCTCATATACCTCAAGCTGTAGAGAAGGGCTATTTCAATGACTGACTAACCGCTAAAAGAGTCACTAGCATGTCTCTAAAGGCTTAATTCAGGTCCAAGCAAGGCTGGAGAGCACACTTCAGACAGCGAGGGCTGGTCTGCACAGGGTGCAGTCACAGAGGCTCAGCTCAAGGACCAGAGCAGACACACAGCTCCACCACCAGCATTAACATTCACATTTGTGCAAGCACTCTCCTCAACAAAACTCAGCAGCTTGGGGAAACCAGCATGAGGTATGCAAAACCTGTCCGTGCTGGGAGCTCACAGAAACTCAACAGAAGCAGTTTCTCTGCTAGATTGATATTGATCTACCACGTTGTATAAGCTCAAGAATCCCCCCCCACATTCAGACCTTGAACACCCATAATGGAAAAAGCTTCTCATGTCAACTACTTCCTATGACAGCAAGAGTGTAATGGATACCACCTTCCTCAACATCTGGCACATGCAGAAAGCCTGCCATCAGTCAAGAGAGAAGCATGCTCAAAATCTTCACTCTAGAGAAGTATCAGGCTCCCCACCAGAACACAGTGGCTTCAGAGACCTCAACTCCATGGAGCAGCCTGAAGGGAAGACAGCACCCATGCTGCATGGCAGGCTTAGCCAAGAGCTCATTAAAGCAGCTTCTCGCTTTGGTCAGCACAGACCAACATCCCACCTTAAAACTCTTGCTCTCCAGGCTCAGCTCAGTGCATCAAATCAGCTTTCCCCAAGAGGGAGAGGGGCTGGCTGCTACACCAGAGGAGCTGGTTTGGAGTGGGGTGTGCACAGGACAAAGAACAGCTGCTTCCCATCACTTGCAACCCAGACACGAGTGCTCAAGCCTCCCCAAGACCCGCAGAGGGATTCAGCGCCTGCCATCCTCACAGTCTTGCAAAATATAGGAAAATGCTTTTCAGCACAGATGTGGGTCAGCCCCACGAAGCAGTTCAACTCTGCCTCCTGACAGCACAGCTATCCCTGCAGGCTGCCCACGACCATGCCTGGCTCAGCAGAGAGGGGAGAGGAGGGCAATGTGGAACAGAGATGCCACAATGACCATTGATAGATTCCAGCAAAAACAGTGACAGTGTTGTAAGGCACTGTAGTATTTTAGGCTGTCGTCTTTCCCCTTTCTTCCCATGCTAGACTGGCTTTCTTGAAGAGAACTTTCTCTACACAGAGGTTCGCTAATGAACTTGGACCTAGGCTTGGGGTTAAAGGAAGACTAGACAGTGCCCAGGTACTGGGCTTCAGCAAGACTCAAACATTGCCTTAACAATTGCAGGTCTGCTTCCCAGGGGAGACTCATTACGTTATACGCTGCTTAAAAAGTACCACCTCTTCAAGAGAGGAGATAGCCTGGATGCTAATATGTCTTCAGGGGAGTCCTGCACTAGTACGAGGACAGGCTTGGACTCTGCTGGATTTTTCCTATCCTTAAAAGTGGACCAAATCATACTCTGAAAGATCTAGTGGCACTTGAAAAACCTCTGCTCTCCCCTCCTTCCCAAGAGTCTTCCCCATGGATGCTTTGAGCACCCCTGACTTTCAGCTCTTAGACCAGAGCTAACTACTCTTAGGATGGAAGCAAAATGCAGAGAGGAAAGAGCCAGCAGAGTAAGCCAAGGGAAACCAGATCCAGATGTGCCTCAAGTTCAAGTCTGTGTGCCAGCAGCACAGCACAGCCATGCAGGAAGCCAGAGTGAAGCTGTGTGCAGGGACAGAGACCAGAAAGCGGTGCTCACCTTATCGTGCTCCATTTCCCTCCCTGCCCTCCCAGCCTGGCCCGCCCTTCCCCTTACACGCTGCACAAAGGGTAACAATATCAGACATGCTATTTTCTTTCTGATATGTGGAAAGCTGAAACCTTATGCTTCCACACTACACCATCCCACTGCAGGACAGCAGCACCAACAGTACCATCACCGTCCACATGACACACAATATCTAAGCTTCACAAAACAATGCATACAAGAATGCGTGTGGCCCTCCCAGTCCCACTCTGATCCAAAAGGAGCTCATCCTTTCCTGAGCCTCACACTTGAAAATAACTGCATCCAGTGGGCTGCCTCATTTCCCCAGGCAAGCCTGCCCCGATCTCCCCCACCTCCCAACTCCATTTCAAATAGGGGACTTGGACTAATTCATCTTGTTAAAAATCAAAACCAGCCGTTGGGACTCAAACAAAATTAGAGTTGTTCTTTGAAGCTTGCCTGGCCTATTTAGGAGGGCACTGCCATTACTTGGCAGGTTTTGTAGCTTTGCTGCTCAGGGGCAGCTCAGCTGGTGCTCCAGATGTGGCAGAGAAAGTAGTTACAACTACCCTCCTTCCAGAAAGGATCCATAACTCCTGTTTTCCCTTCCCACTGCAGGAAGGGAGCTGTGGGCATTGGAGACAGCAGGTGTGTACTGGGAGCGGAGCTGCTCGACATACCTGGGAGCCGCACAGCAGCTCTGACGTCCCTCGACTTCAGGGATTCCCTCCCTCCTTCCAAAACTCTGGCCATTTTATTTAATGAACATGCTGGGCCAACATCCAGAAAAAAACACCTTTCCAGCTAATTTTAGTCCAGGCCTTCCTTTTTACTCTGCAGATGCCCACAATACTTACAAGGAACAGGAGATTGAAGAGGAAAAGGAAGTACTTGGTGACTTTTAGGCAGCCAGACCCCATCTTCTTTCACTTACAGGACCTAAAGGGAAAGCAGACAGACAACCAGTTATGTTAGCGACAGGTCCTTCAGGCAGTTTCAGAGCAACATCCTTACCCTGTGCAGAGCTCTGGATCATCTAGTGGGTTTCAGAGCAGACACACAGAAAGCATGTGCTCCATAGACTACCCGAGTTGCCTTTTCAGGGCAGCAAAACAGGACACCACTGTCACTACAAATACAAACAGCCACTTCTGCCAAGATCTCCTGGAGAGTGACAGAGGGCTATCAGTAGTTACAGATGGGATTTAATCACAAATACACTACTAATTCCATCACTATTTATATAGACTTTGCATTAATAGCATCAACCAAAACACCAACTCTAGCTACCACTCCTGGCAGAAAAAAGGGATGCACTTATCTGAAGGAGCTCACAAGGCCAGCTCCCTCCCACAGAAAATCTCTTCTCTTTGTGACCCCTAAGCAGCTGAAGGAACACTGAAGAGCAAGACCAAGGGGCCAGTTTAAAAGGCAGCATTAAATCAAGCTTCCTGTGTGCAGCTCAGCACCTGATGCTTTGACAGCGCAGGAGGTCCAGCAAGTCTTCTCCGTGGATACATACTACCAATTCTGCTGCAGGATCAAGCCAGGCAAGATTCCAAAAAGTCCCAGTTTCCAAAGCCAACCTCACGAGTTCGAGGCAGTGTGGGAGCACTGATAAGACAAGATGCTGGTTTTAGTTTGTTGGTACCAGCCACACAAACTACACACATCCATGGGGTGGCTAGCAAGCAATACAGAGACAAACTCCAGGGCAGGTCTTCGCCACGGAGAGAAGGTACTTTACTGTATCTGATGTTAACTCTGCCCAATTACCATGGCTGAAGCCTATGTAAACCCTTACGAGAAGGGATGACAAGGTTGCTCTTAACACTGCAAAGTAGGCAGCTTATCAACAATAGATCCTCATCAGGTCTTTGCGCTACAGGACCAGGGGAGTAAATAGATCTGTATTACTGCAAGCTACTCCAATTCTCACTTGTCTGACAGCAAAGAGTGCAGAAGTTAGAAAAAAGTCCCACAGACCATCCCCGCTACTGGAGTAAGCCTCCTCCTGGGGAAGCAGCACAGCCGAGTAACACATGAGGAGCGGTGGGGGAACATCTCAGGTCAGCTTTCCTGCTTCTTCTTCCTCCCCCATGCTCAGTTATGTTTCCTACATAGGCAACAGAGGACTTTTAAGTTCCTTAAAATTTGCTCTAGCAAGCTCCTTGCTCAAAACAGACCATGCTGCTTTAAGAAGCAACAGCGAGAGGAAGAGCGATGCTAGGCTGGGGTCACCAGTCTGGTCTGCGAAGAGCCAGCCCCAACAGACAGCAAGGTCAGCAGGGTTCCCTGCTGCCAGCCTGGGTGTACTGAGGGTCACTGGAGCCCAGTATGTTCTTTTATTTCAATCAGAGGCTTTTGCTTAATCCTATTAAATATTTAGGTTAACTCTGGTATGTGGGCCTTGTTATAACTGGCTAGTCTTCTCACCAAGCAATGGCCACCCTTCAACTACCAGGAGAGAGCACAAGTCTGAACTCCGTGGCGGAAGACAACACTGCTGCTCTAACTTGAAGGGATGCCATAGCTAGAGGCTGCGCTAAGCCCATCACTGCACAGCACACAGCAAGATGTTATTGAGATGGGAAAGCAGCATGGACATACAATCTCAGCCAGCTGTGCTACAGGTTGATCTTAAAAATCCCGTCTATGCTATATAGTCATTGCACCTAAGGAACTCTTACTGCACAGCTAGGTTAGCATCATCTCAGTCACTTTTTACTCAGTTAACTCCTCAGGTCAGAGTCCATAAAGCCCGCAGCACCCAGAAGTAGGTCCTTCAAATTAGCCGGGGAAAGCTCCTGTAAGTATGGACCAGAAACTGTTACATCAAATATCAAAGACACAGCATTCCCATTTCCAGTCCCCCCAGGTGCAGTCATCAGCTATGAGCTTGTTCTGTTCCAGCACAGATGCACTATACAACAGCTGCATCACTACCAACCTATGAGAAGTGAGTGAAGGCTCTCTGTTAGCAGATTTTTGCCCTTGGTTAATGACAGAAAGTTTATTCAGCTAGCCTTGCTCATGCTAGAGCAACTCTCCTACCACAAATCATATGCCAGCTTGCTGTCACAGAACAACTGTAACCCAAAGACTACCATGCCTTCAATGGTATCTCAGAAAAGGGGCAAGAATTGGAGCAGGGACAGCACTAATGTCGCTTCCTTCAAACTGTATACTCCCCTCCTTTCCTCTGCAGGAGATACATTCTCTCGGGCCGTTAATCCTGGCAGGCACCAACACTTAAGACTGCACTTGGAAGGATAACTAAGACATAAGTTTTCCCATCCAGCTGGCTTGCTTACTGGCTTCACCATGAACACCTCTCCTCTTAATAGCATCACAAACTGGAGCCTGGCAGTCTAACCAGAACGTTGACGCAGCCAGGTCCCTAGGCAATGATGAATGTCTGTTGTGGGGGATACAAGTATTTTTCTACTCTTCAAACTAGCCAAGAACTAAGCTAGACAATAACCTCCTGCGCAAGGCATTGGACTTCTTACCTTAAGATGTCCAGTCCCAGGTGCAATCCTCCTTATTTTCAAGCTGGAGGGAAAATTCCCATTACTTGCTGACTTGCTTCCTAGCACTAGGTAGCCATGTGCTGCCTATTTCCGACTCTGTTCACACTACTTTGATTAGTCAGGAAAAAACACATTTGCAGAGCTGTTAGGATCTTTACAATAGTTATCTAAGATAATTAAGTAGCCAAACAAGTTGAGAAGAGCTGGTGTGGAAGAAGACATGCCTAAGGTGACAAGAGTAAAAGATTGCTTTCAGGGCTCTTCTACTCCTAGCTATTTGTTAAAGGCATACCATCTTCAACGTTTATTAAAAAAACCCAAAAAGCCAACTGTGCATTACAGCATTATGCACCATTCTCCTCTTGCCACAGGGAGATATACCTCTTTTGTAGCTCCTAGCCATAAAGTAATTCAAAGTACAGTTTTCAAGCCAAAAGAGAACCAGGGTTTGCTTTGAGCCTTTAAGATACTTCAAAGCTCCACATAATGAAACATTACAGATTTTCCAATTCTTCTGCTATCCTTTCGAAATTAAATTTACTTTTGTTCACTACATTAATGAAACTCCTCAAAACCCTACCTTCTGAAATTGCACAAACAGTCACAAAACCAACACCACCACCATACAGTAGAAGCAGCAGCTCAACAAAATTTGAGATGGGTTAGGTTTGGCAGCAGACGGGCTTGTAGTTGTCACAACCAGGTATCTCCATGGGCCTCTCGGCAGTGAAGGGCTGGCTCAAGTACTGAGTTGTGTCAGCCAGTGCTGCCTGTGGACTGTGGCAGTCAGAGCTGTCCAGTTGCCTTTTGAAGTCAGCCAGCTTTTAAGCCTTAACATCCTGCAGCCACACATGCAAAGGTTTAATATATGAAGTTTGCAACTTTTAGATTCCACTGATTGTCCGCAACTGTTTGTTTCCTCCTTTTCCTCTCCACCCGAACTGCTTTGACCACTTGAACTTTCCTCCCCAAGCAGCCACACTCAGTCTTTCTAACAATCATGCCCATACGCCTCCAAATTTTCCCTGTCATTTTCCAGATTGATGCCAGCTCTGCAGGGGATATAATAAGAGACCATACCATCAACTTGCAGAGTGGCTTTTCTCCCAGCCTCTCATTTCCCATCCTATAAAGACATCCTATAAGTCATGCATTTACCCACATCTACCAGCTTGCTCCTTTAAGGTACTACTGCCATAAAAACTTGGTTGCCAACGCGGCCTGGTCAGCTTCTGTGTAGTTGATCTTGGGTCTTTCTTAGCATCAGCCCTAGGACATGAAGGGAGAACTAACTCCAGGAAGGCATCAATTGATCCAGGACCCCGGGGTTCCCCCTGTGTGGGAGGAACAATGAGTCCACACAGGCTAAACAAGCATGAGGGGATGGCGTCCTGCCCCGTCCACCACCTCCAGTGCTCAGGCCTGTCGTTCTCCCAGCAACAGTGATGACAGCAAGACTGGTATGTGGAGCACAAAATCCAGGACACGTGTGTCTGAGGAGAGGCAGACAGAGGCCTGCTTTGTTAGCGACAGCAGAGGAGTCCCATCACAGCTCGGAGATTAACTTATTTTTGCCGCAGGAGCCTGCGATACTCCCAGCCCCCCTCCCGCAATAGGTGACTGCAGCGAAGGACAGGCTTGGGACAGATATGGGAAGAGCCGAACACCTCTGCCTCCTGGCCCCACCACCGGCCGTTGAGGCAGGAAGGGGAACACTTGTGCACAGATGTTATAGCCTCTCTGCGCCTTAACTGATGTGGTTAAGTTAATTTTTAATCGCAATTCTGCTCTCTCCAATTAGATCCTGTACTGCTTCCACCTAGCAAGCGCTGCACGTTTGGTGCTCACTGAAGTTTATGATATTTGGCTCGGGCTAGCACTGTACGTGCCTGTGCCATGCAGCTCTGCCGGTAAGAGCTCAGCCTTCCTCTGCAACACCACCCTTGCTCTTGCAGTGCAGGTTCCTTCCTGATGAGCTCTGGCAGCTGAAGCACCTCAGCTGCCAAGTTACTGCACAGCACAAATAAGGGGCTCATTTACAAGCACGGTGAGAGAGAAGGAGACAAGCAGGAACAACCTCAACACAAACCATCAGTTGTGGAAATCACCGTCTCGGTACATTTACAGGCAAGTGCAAAGTTCCCACAAACCCTGGAGGAGAGCACACGTGCTCCCGAGCGCAATGAGCTCTGAAGGTCAGCCCCGATACTCAAAGTCAAGTAGAAGAGGGTTCACATTTGCATGCATCTACATAGCCTGGAAGATGCTGTCCCCTCTCCCCAGACCCTCTTCCTTAAGGAAAGGAAATGATCAGTTACAAAGAAGCTGCAGGTTGTTTCTATGTACTTTGGCCAGCTGGTCCCCACTACCACTCCTCAGGCTCTAACCCTAGGGAGTGTAAAACAAAGGCAGACCCTATAGGATGTGCTGCTACTAGCTTTTACCAGGCTAGGATGAGGTCAAACCAGCACCAGAATTGGTTTTCCAGTTGCTGTTCCCCTTGTCCCCCCAAAGACCTTGAATGCTCTGTATGGCTGGCATGCTGGCTCATTTCTACTATCCCTCCTGCCTGCCGAAGGAGAAACTTGACAGATGCAGAAATGCAGCAGCCAGTGCTGTGAACTAAGGTTCTGCAGCATACCCTGAGGTTCCTGATCCTTCACATCTTACATCTGATGTGGCAGGTGGGATCTTTGGATGAAAGTTCAGCTAGTCCACTGAGGCAACCTCCAAAGCAACCTGAGCTTATTACGAGCCCTGCAAGTGCTGCCTGACACAGCAAGCAAGCGCCACCTTCCCCAAGCCTACCCAAGCCTTATACATTGCAACAGGTTGTTTCCCTCAGGATACTATTACCAGGCTGGACTTTGAAAATCTCTAAACATCTCCCTGATCCGATCTCACCTCCCCACCTTCTTTTCACACCACAACAGTGACCAAAGTTAGCTGGGCTCATTTGTAGACAGATCGACCAAGAAGCCCTGGAGGAGGAGGAGGAGCTCCCCCTGATGTACTCAGGTCACAGCGCTGGTTCCCTCTGATGAAAGCAACTAGCACTTGTCCCTAGGAGGGGATCAGCAAGCTGCTGGTTCCATAAAGATGTTTATCTGCATGCTAATTTGCATGAGGTGAAGGCCATTTTGAAGGCTGGTGCAGTTACTTTTTGCAGTATTATCCCAATCCAGAAACCAGAACCAGATCAGCCGTACACCAGGCTAGAGATGCACAGAAGCCAGCTGGGGATCAGGAGTTGCTCCCTAAATGGTCACTTCCCCTTCCAGCTCCAAGCCAGACACCTGCACGCAGGAGAGGCTGGGGAAGGGGCAGCCCAGAAAGCCACGATCTCTAATGGCAGGGGAGGAAACAGCCCATCTTTTGCAGGATTTTGAGCCCTTGCACCCCAAAACTCAGCTGCCGATAATGCTTCTCTATCCATGCACATGAAGAACAAGCACTTGGCAATCAGAAGGTCTCCTGATCATCAGTGATGAGACAGGACAGCTTCACACAACAGTACCAGTTAATGAACAATGACAGAGTTACTAAGTCTCCTGTTAACCTGGTACAGCACTGCCCTCAGGGCAGAGACTGCAAGTTACAGCCACATTAACATACAAAGAACACCCAAAGGAGTTCATCTTGTTGACGTTAACATTCAAAGGCCTTGGACTTTGAGTATACCTGGGAAGTACATCTTGTCTCTGGCAAGCAAATAACTGCAGAGCCAATGAAAGACCAAGGTCTGAATTCACTGAACTTTTCTTTAAGCTCCACTGAGATAATACCAGCTGTGTAATGACCTTGAAAACAAACAGGATCATGTTTGTCATGGAGATTTTCCAAACAGCATCTCTTCTAAAGTTACAATGGAGGGATCCGAAGAACAAGCTGGATCCTAAAAATTAAGACTGCTAATTAGGGTTACTCTCTCAAACAGACCACACTTGTGGATGCAGAAGTTACTTCTATTTATGCATGTGTCACTGATGCCAGCCAGAGGCTCAAGTGTGCATGCAGTCCCTGCACATTTGCTACCCCTGGAGTAAGGGGAGCAGACTAAAGCAAGGCAACAGTTGGCTGCAAGTACTGCAGAAATACCACTGGAAAGACTAGATTTACGAGGAAACTTATCAACTCACACTGCAAAGGTAATTTGTTCCTGGTGCACCTGAAAGATGTTAAGCTTTTCTGTTTGACTTCTGTAGTTAGTATATTGTTGTGTGAATAATCTGACAAGCGACAGTGTCATCCAGTCAGACCCTAGATTAGAAAGCACTCGTAGGACTGTCTAAGATGGCAGAGGTTTTTCAGCATGTTTTATCACAACAAGCACATGTCATGCATTTTTTTTTAAAAGGAAATGCGTATTTTGGAAATGTACTTCTGATGCTTGAGAGGAAGTGATTAGATATTTATAAACCACTATCATACTGTTAAAAAAACCCTCACAGTTCAGTATCAAAGAGCAGCACAGGTTTTAGAGGCGCCCATTATCATATCTCTATATTTGCAAGGGGTGCAATCAGATTTTAAGAACATCTGAACTTCACACTTCAGTTTGAGAGCCAACATTTAAGTAGGTCTTCAGTCCCTATGACTGGCAAATTGAGAAAGTTCTTTGCTATTTTCAGTCTATACGCTCATGCTTGCACAGCATGACAGTATTTGCAGGACAGTATTTCTCCGATTTAAGCAAATCTTTCCATTCAGCAAGACCAGAGAGACAAGTCTGCCAAAAAAAAAATGGAAAAAAAAAAAAAACAAAAAACCAACCCCACAATCTGTCGCAGAAATCATTTGGTTCTCTTCTCCCCCTTAAAAAACAAACAAACAAACACACACAAACACGAAAAACCAAACAACTTACCAGAAATAGCAGACAGAAGAAAGCACCAAAAGTACAGTTTAGTGGACTTCTTCTCTTTTTGATTACCACGTACTAGAAAGTTATCTGGGCAGCAAATGCTGCAGGTAGGGTCCAGAAAGAGGTCTCCACACTGATGAAAACCAGCACAAGGTGCAGTAAAAATGCAGTTTTCACAAAACTGGTTGGGCAACTCTGTCACTTGACTACATTGGCTCTTTAATGGCTCCAAAAACAAGACCAGGACAGCTTTGTTTTCTGCACTTGGAGCTGTTACGCTGTAAACTTAACCTCTGAAATGGATGCCTCCACTGGCTCCCCCGCCCACGAGCTGTGCCTGTGTGTCAAAGGCAGCCCCCCACGCTGGCTTGCCCCACACCACCCCATGGAGGGGCGAAGCCCCTGAGCACGACCTGCACCCCAAACTGCAGCAGGGTGGCCAACACAGGCGAGCAGCACCCTGCTTGTGCTCCGGTAAGCTTCTCTTCAGCGCGGCTCTGCAGCGGGCAGAGGACGCTACTAAGCATTTGCTGTTGCCATCTGACTCATCAGCCTGGAAATTCCCGGTGCAAGTACATGCACAGGACTGGCTCCTGAGCCTCCCTTCTCATGCAGGCAATGCCTTGGATGTCAATAAATCTCCTCTGAGGAGTTGCACAATATCCCTCCCGATGCCACTTGGCTTGGAGATACCTTCCTGAGACCCAGCAGCCTTCCCTCCCTGCCAAAGCACCCAAGGGCTACCACAGTCCAGGCAGGAAGCAAGCCTTAACACAAGCTTTTTTCCTGTCTTATGAGACAGCACCAGAGATTGCCAGACTCATGTAGGAGCCAGGTAATATAACTGATTTTTATCTTTTCCACCTCCTCATCCCATAAAATGCAAGAGGTCAAGGTCGAGGACTTTCTACTGTAAAGTTGCCTTTCAAACCAAACTGGTTTTCAGTTACTTCCATTTTCTCAGATGCTAGGGCAGATAACTAGTGGGTGTTTAGATTCAGTACGCCATGCCAAACATGTTTCTGAGAAGTTACAGCATCTGCTTGAACTGGGAAATGAGGTTTCCTTTTCTTTTTGGTTCTTTCCAGGAATTAGCAAGGATGTAGTAAAGGTGCAGAGCGAGTACTTTTACTTCAAGGGCAGGAAGTTTTCCCCAGCTTAGCAACTTGCACAGCAATTAAACAAACATCCTCTCTCTCTACCTTCCTTCTGCCTGTCGAACCTTGGGACTGCACCCTTCTTCACAGGGCTGAGCAGAACCCGGGCACTGGCATCCAGCGTGGGAAGGAAGCTGAGCCCAACTAGGCTTATCCACCACCATTTCCAGCAATAGCAGGCTGTCCGGTAGTTCACTGCATAGCTGAAGCCAGACACTGCTAGAAGCCAAGAGCTAGAGATCACCTACCCAGAAGGGCGTAGGGGGACAAGCACTCCCTTGTGCTTCTCAGGCTAAGCCTCTGGAGAAGCTCAGACACCCTGCCAAGCTAGCCGAGTGCTCACCAGAGCACTGAAGTCCCATGCTGCTAAGGGACCAGCCCACTGGAGAATGGAAGTGCCTTCTGGCACCAGGATTCTCCAAGACCTCTCTCCTCTAGCTATCCCCCTGATCTTAAGTGGCAGAAAGGAAGAAAAACAAACAAACAAAAAAAACACCACAAAGGAAACAGAGAAGAGACCTCTGGCTCGTTATTGCAAATGATTGTGAAGCTTTAGAATTAAGTCAGCTTTCTGGAACAAGAGAATAGACAGGCTATTAGTCTACTTTAATCATATCACATGCTTTGTATCAGAACTTCTGCTGATAGCAAGGCACTGATCTCAAGAAGCAGAGATTTTTAACCCTTTAGCCCCACAGACAAGCAGAGCTGGAAGACTACTGCAGACCCAGCATGACCAGAAAGTCACATAAGTCCTACTGGCACAGAGAAGTGCCTCAGCCCCCAAAGGGATGCATCTTTTGGCCTGTTCACAAGAACAGCCCCTTTACTATTTGTGATCTCAGGAATCTTGTTTTTGCCAAATACACCATTTGCTAATTGCAGCACCCTCACCATTTACCAGCTGTCTGCATGCCTGTGCCCACTGAACCACTCCTGTTCCCCTGCTAGTATGATGGCACTGTTACATGTGGTTCTAGAGCAGAAGATGACAGATCAGCAGCTGTAATCATCATCCCTCTTCAACAAGGTCTGCCCTACCATAACCATGGCCCCTCCACTCTACAACCTGAAGGACCTCATTGCAGGGCTGCTAGTACCCAGAGTCAGAAGAACAGGACTCCTGCAAGATTCTCATGCGAAGTATCTCATGGTGTCTCCCAGACACGCGTATCGGGGAGGACAAGAAAAGCAACTCGGCAAACCCACTGGCTACAAGTAGACAGGGACGGCTAAGCAAGGGGTCTGCAAACTCAATGGACTCAATGGTACAGAACCATTCGCACAACAGCGGTGCCGCAGCCATGAAAGGTTACTGCTGGACCCAGCCTCTGCACTCACTGCCCTCTGCCCTAGGAGAAGCTTTACTTCCCATCAGACTACCCAAGGGCCACACAAGAGCCCGTGCCGGACCGGAGCCCGGTCTGCCTGCTGGCGGAATGAGCATCATCACAGTCTGAGGACAAACATTTCACAACATCCTGAGTTTCATGCCACAGATACCACTTGACACTATCAGCCGGCATGAATGAAAAGAGAAAAACAGAACTATTAAAAGCTTCAGAGGAAGGGACTCTGTCTCAAGCAGCCTCTCTTTCGGAATGATGATTCCAGAGAGGGCAAAGGGCAAGAAAAGCCCTAAAGTATAAAGAGTTTAGAGCAGAGATGTTTTGAGTCATTCCCTTCTACTCAAAAATATTCACCTGCAACCACATTTTTCCCCTCCAATTTCAATGTGAATAATACAATTTTTTTTCATATTTGTAACTGGCAGCACCTGGCCACAACAGCCAAGCCCCTCACTGGTCTGATCACTCTGAGGATGCAGCTCAGAAGCAATTTCGTGCTTTACTCTGGAAGAGTCAGTCCCAGCAGAGGCTGCTGTACGGTCTCCAAGATGTACAGCAGCATTGTCTATCACTTTTTCCTTCCACCTTCGCAGAGCAGTCTCCTCACTCCAAGCCCTTCCTACAGGGGAAAGAAAGTGGAAAAGAAAGCTGTGTTGTATGGCAGCAAAGGGCAGCACTGTGAGGAGCAAGAGTAACACAGCACAAGCTGTTACAGAAGCTGCAGTGAAGCTGCTTCGTTCCCAGCCTAAGCATTTCAGGAAGTGAAATGCCACAATAAGAAATCTCAGCAGACAAAGCCGGAAAACAAAGGGGGCCTCTAGAAAACACGTAGCCAGCTGGAAGAGATGCTTAAAAGCTTTTGGTTTCCCTTCTATGAAGATGGTCCTGGAGGCCAAGGCAAACTGCAATACCTGCTGACTGCTGCATTACGGCAGGTAATCCCAGCAGACTTAATTGGAGCGATGTGAGAACATGACTCAATTATAGACCTGCCACCTGCAGTTAAGATCACCTCTCCACCAAATACCATCCAAAAAAAGGAAAATAATCAATCCAGCCTTCCAAGCACCACATGCGTAGGTTGTGGACAGGACTGCTTCAAGCCAAGAGGAACAGACATATGGGATAAGTTCCCCAGGAATTTGGCAGTTAAAATAGACAAGCAAGACTTCGAAAAGCTGGGTTTGTTCTGGGAAAAGGAGGGGCCTCCTTGGAGTCTGCAGATCCACACACAGTGGTCTGGAAAACAGGTTCAGCTGAACCCAAACCAAGGGAGGCTGGGTGGCCTTTTCTACTTTCTTGAAAGGGTCTCCTTTTCTAAATTTAGGGCACAAATATTATTTGATGGACCAATGCGAGAAGAATGAGATAGAAAAAGGGTAGTTCAGAGGTATTTATTTTAAAAAGAAAGAACTCTTATCCAGAATAACTAACTGAATTACAAATATCAGATAAGTCTCAATGCAGAGATAAATGCTCCCAGGAAACAGCAGGGCTGTTTCATCTTTTAATTGGTAAATCACAATTGAGGCTTTTTAGATTACTCTTTAATAGGGCTGCACACAATTTTTCTTACTTGCCTGTCCCACCACCTTGTGCTCTTTCCCCCACCGCCCGCTCCCCAGAGACTGTTTCTACTTCACATCAGCTCTACAATTTTTAATCAAGCCAAATGTACTAATAACATCGAATTACAGCAAGGGCTCTCATGCATGCTACCTAGGCAGGTAAGGGCTGTGACACAAGGCCCCCTCTGCTCCCAGGACGCGTGCCCACCCCTCGTTAGCACAGCAGCTTGAAACCCAGCCCAGCAAAGCCCCATCACAGGCTCCTCCTCCGACGGGAGGCTGCCAGCAGGACAGCCACCCACCGCAGGACACTGGGACTCTCCGCCGAGACCCTGGGCAAAGGAGTAACCAGACAGCACCACAGTAACATGGCTGCTGACCCGGCTCAGCTCGCACACTGCTGCACAGGCTGTTCCTCCTGACAGCAAACACCCTGTGCTGAAGGCTGCCTCTCTTCTGGGCAAAAAAGGAGCAACTGTGTAGGTTCCCACGGGACAACACCGCATGCATGGCCATCTACTTGTATACACGCTGGTAGGTCTTGCTTGTAGCTGACAGCTGAAATAAGAAGAGATTTCCCATCTGCCTGAAGCTACGCAAAGCACAAACTTACTGTTTTACTACAGGATCAAGTCTAAACCACTGCCACAACAGCGCCCAAAGTTGCAACATGACGGATTGGGAATGAATGCAGAAACACCCAGGCTCCGACACCACCAGCAGGACTGCAACATCAAATCAAATGAGCCTCTGAGGTCTTGGACTCGGGCATTAAAGCAGCTTGCTGTTGCTTGAAATAGCCCTCCCTTGAAATAGCCTCTTCTGACAAGGTAGCAGCCAGTTTGATGCTGCTTTTGACATTAAGAAATTCCCATGCGGTTTCGGCAACAGCATTTTGGTCACCTGGGTTTCGTTCCAGGAAGCTACGAGTCACAACGCCTCCCCCAGGGAGCAGGGGCGAGAGGAAAATCCGACCTGTCAGGTCCCCTCACGTCAGGTGGAAGAGGCACCAGCGGTCGTGGGCATCACCTCCCACCCCTCGTGAGCAGGCATAACCACCCTCATTTTATCTGCACTCAGACAAGTTGTTATCGCCCTTGGGGGATCCAGTGGGAGGGACCTGCTGAGCCCCGTGCAGCCAGAGCAGCCACCTCCTGCAGAAAGTCCCACAGAGGGGCTGGGGCTCACTCGCAAGGCTGACCTGCCTCACAGGGCTCCACTCCCCCTCACCACCAGCCTCTGAGGACCTCCGTTGTACCCCCAGCCTCCCCCCCATCCTGTGCAGCGTCCCCAAGGAGGTGCAGCAGACCCCTTGGGAGCAGAAAGAGAAGGGCTGTGCCTTTACCTTGTTTCACATGGCTCAGCAGGGCTTCTCTGCACAGATGTGATATAGCACTGTCCTGCACAGCAGCTGCCCAGCAGAAGTCTTCTCTAATTAAAAGAGCTTCCTTCAGGAATAGGCAGATTTACTGCACAACTCAGAGGGCTCTTCAGTTATTCCATGTGCAGTGTCCCTGCAAACCTGCATTAGAAAGGGACCTGAATGCAAAGAAGAGCCCAGCAGCTTCTTAGACTGTTGGGAAAGTACATCCTGGCAGCTGGGTTTTGTCTGGTTGGGTTTTTTTTCCCCAGAAGAGACTTCACAGATGAGCATAATTAGAACTGCTGCCTGCCTTTTAAGCCCCAGATTCTTCAAGCATCCAGCATAGATGCTGGAAAGTAGTTCCCATCTCTGCTTGGTCAGTGGAAAATTCAAGGCAACGCCGGGGGGAAACAGCCTTGCTAACCTGCAGGTCAGCAGTCCCCTCAATCGAAATCCAGCACAGTATTCTGGAGCCACACTTCTGTATGAACAGGGAGCCTAGCTCCATGATCACAAGACACAGAAGATGGGGAGAGAGGGGACAGGAGAGAGAGTTCACTTAGTAAAGCACACTAGGAAGCTGAGGGCATTCCAGCAAAGCTGCTCAAGACTGACTCATCACCAGCAGCTTCAGTCCATGCTGACACAGAGCAGACACATGACTGGCTGCACAGCGGTCAAGAGGACACCGATTGCGCCACACCATCAGCACCAAACAAGCCCCAGAACCAATGCACAATTATAATTGCAGTACTAGAGCATGGTGTCCTATCACCACACCAGCCAGAATGGTACCATTTTATGCGAAGAGTACTCTACAAATTATTTTATTACAAGCAGAAAGGAGATGAGCAGAGCAGTCTGCATGGTGCCTTTCGAAAGCAGGCATGTTAGCTCTGGGGACCAGAGTAAAAAAAAAAAAAGACAAAACAAAAAAACCATTCCATACTGACACTACTGAATACAGAACCTCTCTTCGATTTCTGTCCACACGTATTTCAAGTAATGTTAAGTAAGCCATTTGAAGGACCAAGGAGAAATCAGAAAAAAATCAGGTAGGAAGGGAATAAGACATTCCCAACACAGATATTTTTGCCTCTAAGACTAGGGCACCTAGAAACTGAAATGCCATGAAAGGTACAGAAACTTCCCTGGAAAGGTCTAACTAGAGCACTGAGCCATTATTGTGCAACAGTAGAGCTCTTCGAGTTAATTTAGACTTCACAATTGATTCCCAACCAAACTGCTAATCATCTATCACAGGAGACATGCCAGCTCCGGGTGTTTAGGATTTGCATATTCTTATATTATGGGATGATGGCAGCAGCCCGTGCAGTCCTAGTCAAGTGCCAAGATGTCACTTCCACACCTGCCTCGCGTGCTGCTCCTGAAGCCCCGCACCAATACAGCACAGGTGGTGATCCCGCAGCCCCCCAGTGCATAAAACACCTACAGGCAACTCACTCAAACCTGTGCCAGTCCGGTACACCAGCCGAAGCGAAATCAGGGTCCTGCAGTGGGTTGCTTTTAAAACTAGACAGACAATTTGCTGCACGAAGCCTCTCCCGTAGAAGCAGGAGGTGAGGGCATCGAGCTCGTGTGTGGCCCCTTGACCCCATCCTGGCGAGGGCACAGAAACCTCATGGATCACAGAAGCAGTGGCCAAAGGAAGGTGCTGGCAGAGGACACTGCCACATCCAGTGACCATAACCTCTTCTCCAGGGCAACCGCAAAACAGGCTCCTTCATTCCCAACAGGTAAAACTACTTTGCAGCAAGTCTGGGCCCTGCTATGCACATCCCTGTAAGCTAGCTCCTCTCCCTCCCCTTTCCCAAACTGCCTCCATGGCAACGGATGGGGAGCAGCAGCAGAAGGGACCAAAGGCAGTCCCAGACTCCAGCTGTGGGAAGGTCAGCTCAGCTGAAGGTGGATGGCTGCAGCTCTGACGGCTCATCCCTTCCTTTGCTTGCATACGAGAGACCTCCCTCTGGCTGAAACAGAATTATTCTTGCGTACAAGGGGAACTCTCCATTATATAACTTCAAATCTCTGGGCTGCTGGATATCCTAACATATATAGCTCGTCCCACATCAGCATTTCTCCAGTACACATGGCAATGGGATTATCATCATACTGGAAGACATCAGCAATCTGCTTACAGCCCAGCAACAATTTTGCAGCAAAGGGTAAAGCGCTTTCATGATGCACCTGTGTACTCAAGGCTGCACTGCAGAGAAACTGAAACAGCAGCCCAGCAGCATCCTTAACAAATGCCACCAGCCCTTTGCCCATATACAAGGGTCCTGGTGGCACAGGAGAGCTGGCCCTTCCCAGCTCCTGAGCTCCGTAAAAAAAGGCAGGCCACTTAGCTCAGCAGCAAGTTTCAGAAATTAAGTACATACACCGCACTTTGATTTGACTTTTTTTTAAATGGTGTTGTCCCAGTTCTGAAGCTCCATCAAGGAGATAAAAGAATTAGAGCAGTCAGACAGACAGCCCATGCAAGTGCCTCTTCCCACAGGAGAAAGCCTGCCTTTGGCTTAGTCTCCTTCCCTTTCTCCCCTGTATTTACTTTGGAGGAGCCTCAAACCACCCAGCTTCCCTGGCCCTGCTGTGTCTGAGAGGACACACGCTTGGGTACTGAGCCGGCAGTCTCCGATCCCCATCCCAACAGGCTACTCTTTTATTCCCTTTTTCTCCTGTCATCTACCAGGCAATCCCTTTCGCAGAGCTGCCCACAGTAACGCCTCATCTTTCTTCCAGAAAATTAGCTCCCTCTGAATCTGTCAGTGCATACAAGCAATGATTTAAGCTATCTCCAGCACGGAGTTTCTTGTGCTTCACTTATCACCTCGTCTAGGTTCAAGTCAGCCATTAACTGCTTCAGTGTTTCCGAGCCCTGATAGCCCAGATAGCTTTCAGCAAACAGGCTCTGCCGCAGCCGACCAACCATCAAGGAACTGCTGGCGCTGGCTGTGCCTCCCCTATTATTCCTTTCACCATGCCAAGAGAGAGCCTGTAATTTTCAGCCTTTCGTCCATTTCATTCCCTCTTTAAGAATACAGACAACAGGAAGAGACGGAGGTGGTTAGGTAACAACTGCAGCTCATTACACAGCTCCTAAAGAGAAGGTGGCTCACACAGCCGTCCCTTCACGCACGTGTCGTTAATCATTTATTTGCCTGTAGAAAGCTCTAATCCCGCATTCTTCCAACAGAAGCATCAGTGCAAGACCACAGTTTATTTCTTAGCCTATCAAAGCTGACAACCACGGGGCAGTGGGCAAGGCTCACCCTTTGCTATACAGAAGGACCCCAGATTGTGCTCCTGTTTCAGAGAGGTGAAGTTAAGGCACTCTAGGGTAAGGGCCAGAGTTTCTGGCAATAAGAAGTTAATTTTGATGCACACAAGTTTTTCCAAAGAGGAAACTGAGGAAGAAGTGCAAGAACTGAGGCTCCAACCATCCCTTGTTGCACAGGCCGACTGAAAGCATCGCCACCTCCTCCGGCCTTCCAAGCCACTCACGCACAGCCCGCGCCCTGCTAGACCCACACTGGCACCTCCCACTCGCCAGCGAACAGAAACAGAAAGGAGACCAGGAAGAAAGTGGCTGCCACACCACGGGCACCATTAAAGCGGAGCAATAATTACCACTTTGGATAGCATGGGGCATGGTCCACCTCCCAGCATCACCCTGGCTTTCCCGTAACAGATCCTGTGCCATCGGTGCCTGAGGTCCTTGCGGCAGCGCCTTCTGCCTCTGCTGCTTGCCTCCCACGGTAACAGTGCTAGCGGGCACCAAGAACCACAGCCATGGTTTGAGTTGGAAAGTGCCTCGGGGCCTGTGGTTACCAGAGGCCTGCAAGACTCCCACCTGCACCTCTCTGATTTAAACATCTACTAGATGAATGCCTGCAGTCCTAGATGGTTCCCTGCTGCCTTACAGCTGTGACACAATGAACCAGAGAAAGAGGAGAGGGATAAAACCTTTCCTCAGCTACAGTCAGATGAGGAATTTCATACGAATCCCCTCCTGCACTTCAGGGTGTTGCAAGCAGAGAGTGGTTTGGGTAGCAGGGGCAAGAAACCTCCATGGAGCTGTGGGAAGGCCTTGTTAGAGCATCTCCTGCACCAGCTTACGGTTGTAGGTCACACTACACCTGCCTGTCCCCCGAGAACTAAAATAGAGACAATAACAGGAATGAAGAGAGTCCAGATGAGCCACATCATTAAAGCCGCTAAATCCTCTTAAGGGAGGAGCTTCCATGCAGCAGGACAGAGATTGCCCACAGGGAGAGCTTTCTCCAGGCACTGAGCTTGCATCTTGCTCTATTTCTGTTGGATGCAGGTAAGAAGCTGAGCAAATGCTGCAAGACTTCACCCAGCCACCCCTGCCCTGCAGCACAGGGACAAGGCTGTCGTCCCAGCAGTCCCCAGAGCCCTCAGCAAGGATGGACAAGCCCAGGCCAAGAGGGGTTCAGGCCCAGAGAGGCTCCACCGAGTGAAGCTGCTTTAGAAGCAAGATCCTTCTATGAAAAAGGTGTTAAAATGAAAGGACGTTAGGAGTAAGGAGAGGCTACTCATTTCCCTGAGCCACTCCAAATCCACACATTGGCTTGCTGAGCAGTTGGCTAAGGTCCTTTTCACCCATGTGGCAGCCCAACATGAGCAAGCACCCATGGATTTTTTTTTTTTTTTTTTTAAAGAAGCACAACTGTCGGTGTGGGACTTCTTCCTCCAGCCAAAGGACCAGAAACAAGCACAAATGTTAAAACCACCCCACTGCAGCAACCACAAAGAGGTCCTGCGATGGGACACTGGCAGGACTGCGACCGCCCGTGCAGTGACACTGCAGAACAGGTCATTGACCACACCACCAGTGCCCTTCTCCCCTGTTAATGCTTTCTTCCCACTTAGGGCTCATTAAGTATTTAGTAAGATCCAAGTAATTTGTCATTTTTCCAGCTTGTTTGTCATATGCTTATCTTGACACCAGCATACTGCAGTGCTCTACCAAGATTGCTCCTCTCACTAGACACCTCCCTCTAAGTTTTCAGAGCAGTGTTTCTACACTTGGACCAAAGCGTAGACCCACCCACCCACCACACCAAAAGGATCCTAGCCACACGCTTCTGCTCAAAAGTTCTCATGCAGCAAGCAAGCTTCACAGCAGCAGGCTCACACCTCGGGCTTGAAGAAGATTTTTCTCAAGCCCAAGGTACCTGAGAAAGTTAAAAAAAAAAAAAAAAAAAAAAAAAAAGAAAAAGTCTTCCGTGGAGAGGAAGTATCATCGATGGCTGATTTCAATACAGCACTCTC
The DNA here is from genome assembly GCF_047370975.1 of Nipponia nippon. Lineage (NCBI taxonomy): Eukaryota > Metazoa > Chordata > Aves > Pelecaniformes > Threskiornithidae > Nipponia > Nipponia nippon. The sequence continues at coordinate 26,025,845 of NW_028262291.1, read as the reverse complement.
CAGTTGTACACCCTCACTTGCACAGAAGTGTACGGGTGTTTTCAGAAGCTACACATCGAGAGGCCTCACTAGCACTGGGATAGGTTACGTCCCTGCGAACTTCTACTGCCAGCACAAACATCTCCAAGAGCTGCTCTTCTCCAAGAGCACTGCAGCAGGACACTCTGTCCCTCCCTTGCACAGCTAGTAAAGTTTCAAGCTCTCATCTCATGCACAAGATGGAAATGCTAGAACTGGTCCAAGACATAGGAACACTTCATCGTGAACTAGCTTTACAGTTTACTGAAGCCAACATTTAGATTCCAGGATGTTGGGTTTCCCCCCCGCCCCCCCTTTTTCTTTTTGTACGGAGTGCTCCATTTTATGTTAAAGCATACACAGCACAGCTTTTATGCTCTGGGGCAGAAACTGCATGCCTGGGTTGTAACAAGCCCTTACCCCCATATCAACAGATTTGTTAAGTCACACTGCAAGACGATTCACAGCCAACATCTACCCAGCTGTTGCAATGGAAGCACTACTCTGAACTCCTCTCTTCGCTGGGATATTAAAATGAATGGGGGGAAATAAAAAAAAAAGGGACACAGCAGCCTGGGCCAGTACTAGATTTCTGTAGCTGTAATAGGGGTAAGATTGCTACAGAGGCAACTAATCTACATCTTAGAAATCAATCAAGACCGAGTCCCACTGAAGACAGCAGCATCGCCCAGTCTCTCGGCAGGCGGTCGAGGCACATTCAGCCTGCCGAAATCGCTTTACAGCACCAACACGCCCGGCCTGCAGGACTCATTCCTGCGTGACACCAGGTCCACTGCACCTGATGATCTTTTTCGGGCCACATACCAGCTACGCGAGAGGATCGAAGCTCACCCACCCGTTTGAACGGGCACCCCCGGAGGCACGCGTGTGAGCCCTGAGCAGCGGGGACTCGCCCCAGAGCGGCTCCCCGCGGCCCCCGCAGCAGCCCCCCGCGGGGGGGAGGCGCGGGGCCCCCCGGGCGCGGGAGGGCTGCCCGCCCGGCCGCCCCCCGCAAGGAGCTGCGCTAACCGCGGCGGGGATTTTCGCCCCGCCGCGCCCGGGGGAGACGCCCCCGGTCCCGGCCGCCAGCGCCCCGCGGAAAGCCCCCGGGAAGTTCCCCGCCGCTGAGAGCCCCGCCGGCACCGGCCCCCGCACCGCCCCGCCCCGCCGAGACCCCCGGGCCGAGGGGAGCGGGGCCGCCGGGCCCGGCTGAGGGGGTCCCGGCCCTCGCCCTCTCCTCCCGGGCCGCCCCGCTCGCCGGCCCCACAGAGAGGGCGGCCGCAGCGCGCCTACCTGCTGGGCGGGCTCGGCACGGCTCGGCGATCCGCTCCCTCCCTCCGCCGATGTGGCCCCGGTTCCGCTCCCGGCCCCGGCTCTACTGCTGTCCCAGCGGGGCGGAGCAGGCGGCTGCGCTGAGCCGGCCCCGGGGCGGGCCGCCCCCCGCCCGGCCCCCGCTGGGGAGGCTGCGGAGCGCCGGCGCCGCTCCCGGCGGCCGCGCCGTGCCCTGCCCGGGGCTGGCGGCCCTGCTCCGGGCGCCCGCCCGGGGCTCCACGGGGTACCCCGCTCGCCGCCTGCTGCCCTGCTTTGGGGCCAGCCTCTCGCTCGGCTGCTGCATCCCGTTTATACTCCCCCCTCAAACCAAATAACACATTTTCAGCTCCCCATGGGAGGGAGCTAAGCTCCTCTCGGCCCCTCTCACCTGTTAGGCCTTGGCTGCTACCTCATCCTCTCCGGCTGTGATCAGTTCATCTTGCTCCCCTTAGGCAGGTAGCCCAGGTACTGCTCTAGGGTCGCTTGCCCTGACTCGCTGTATTTGCTGCGTTGCCCACCTCACTTAAGGCTCTCCCTTTACGGCCTATCAAGTAGGTACGTACACACCTTAATATTTAAGGCCGCTCACAGCTTGTCTGCTCCTGTGAGATGTGCGCTGTGGCTGTCTGCCAAGCGAAAGCAAGCCCGATGACACACTCAAAGATTTTTCCAATGGGGAATTTTGCTGCCCTAGTGAACGCTGTAAACATCAGTAGGGCTGCTGCATTGCTCCCCATCCAAACCCCGTTAAGCCCTTGTTTGCCCCAGTGATTACAGCAGTGTGAGGGCGGTGAGGTGCTAGCGTGCTGTGGCTGCTGTTGACTCTGCTGACCGGTGTCATTGCATTGTTTCCCTGGGCTTTGCCGTTTTGTGTCGCGTGTCCGCTTTGCGCAGCCAGCAACAAGCTCGCAGCACCGGCTCTTTGTTCTTGGCGTGTGGCATAACTAGCCCGATAGGATCCTGCCTCTTCTCTCCTGGCAGAACAGAAATAAAAATAATAGCGATAAGGCAATCTAACAGCAACAATATTGTGATCCTCTTTAAGTCCTCATTTCAAAGACACCAAAACCAAATCAGGCAAGCCAATCCTAAAACGAGGGAAGGTCAAGAGGTCCCTCACTCTTCTGAGGAGCAGCATTCCTCACTTTCATGGTTTCTGCTGTCCTGGGAGGAGGAGGAACTCAAGGCCCCAGTCCTCATTCCTGGGGGCAGCAAAAAACAGTTTGGCCTTTGTACTGAGACAGGTATGCCATGGCTGCCTTACTCTGTCCTTACAAGATGCCTCTCAATCACCTTTCTGTGCCTGCAGGGTGATTCCTTACTATGCCACCAGACTTTGAAGAAAAGATTTTTAAAGGTCCTTTTCTACACTGTGCTTTATTTGTTGCATGCACTTGGTTTTAATTCTTGCATTCAAAACCCACATCTAGTTCAAACCTTTCCGTGCAGCTCCCATTCTCTTCCGCTGGTACCAGGATTAAACACATCCTTCCCCCATTTTGCAGCAGTGGTTCTCAGCAGCCTTACCACTAGCCTGTATCCTGCAGACATCTTACATTTTTGGCAGGATGAGCATGTGGTCGTGTAATGGGCGAACGCAGGCCACATAACAAGTCCTCCTTCATGCATCTTGGATAGCGTGAGACAGGAGAGGCCGTGGGAGGGGGCTGCACCTGGAGAGCAGGTGCCACTCGCTGAGTGCTACACACATTGCACGCAGCACCCCGGGCTGCCTGCCCTCCTCCGGGCCACCAGGAGGTAACTGCAGGCTCATCAGCTGCAGCTGGCGTGTGGGCTCGGGCAGGGAGAGATGGCTGAAATGCAGGTGCTGAAGCAGAACAGAGTAAGGTGGAAGTGAAATGACTCGGTCTGCACAGGGACTTTTTTGTAGGTGTGGTCTTGTCACCTCTATTTCTGCAGCTGTCCACAGCAATACCAGGCTATCCATGGCCTGCAAACTGTCTAATAAACCTAACTTTGCTCAGGCTCCTCTCTGTTACCAAAAGAGTTGCAAGGTCAGTTGTTAGTGTCTAAGACGAGGACAAATTTTGCATCAGAATTATTTGGGGCAGTATCTGAAAACTCATTTACAACCAGTCTTGGGGACTATGTGTCTCTCTGGAAATCTGTAGCACTCCAGCATCTCTTTTTCAAGCAGAATTAACCTTCAGTAAAAACACTCCTACTCTCCTACAGAATACTGAAAGTACTATTTCTTTCCCCTCTCTCTCTCTGTAATAGGCTTTGTCTTTAATTTAAACATCTGGTCAGGCTCATGCCTGTATTCTGTAAGCCAGAATGCTTACCTATAAAGACGCAAGGCTCTAGGTGAAGTAGTGTCTGCCTGTTCTTATATTCAGCCTTCCTCATCTGTGCGCTGACAGAGTACCCAAGCCTACAGGTACTGAGCATGTAGCTTGTTTCTGATTCTTACAAAAAGTGTCCTACTTTGAGAAACGAAGCCTGGGCTCAAAATATTCCCCCTGAGGATTAGTGCAAGGCTGCTTCTTAAAGAAAATGGGTTTAAAATAAAAAGTGATTACAAGGTGCAGTGCAAATGGATTGTGTACGCGCCAGTCGCTCTGGTGCCTGAATGAATTTGTGTCAATGGCTTTGAGAATGGGATACGTGTTAGCTAGGGCAGTGTGGAGGTATACATGCATCAGCGATTGCATGTGTAACTGGTTATGCTTCAGTGCCACTCGGATTTGAATCAGTGAGTCTGTAGAAAAGCATTAAGTCTGTACCACTGCATTTGCTGAGAACAGGGGACAGGTATTAAAAGAGAACTTGCAAAGAGCCTGAATTTGACTAGAAAGTCTGAAGTAAATCATGCTCTTCTGAGGGCTTGCAGCAGGGACTTGGCATCAGAGGAGAAACAGATCTGCAGAGATGTTGCAGCTGAGCTGTGCACAGATGGTAAACTAAAAGCCCAAGTATAAACAGCATCTTTTACAACATACACAGTAGGCTGGATTCTCAGCTAGTGACAGGACAAAAGTGCTTGTAAGAAAACACACAGGCTGGAGAAACCCACCATTATGTGGCTTGTAAGGCTGAAGACCGAATACCATTTCAAAGGCAGCCAGAGACCAGCCAACAGGTCATTCAGCCAAGAAATCTGTTTTTGCCTTGGGCCATCTTCATTTCAAGCACAACAACCATTCCCTGTCAAATGAATACTTTCTTTTTAGAAGGAATTATTCTCTTTACCCAGTCAAGTCATGGCCTATTCTGTGGATAAACAGAGGAAGTCTGTGCACGAGTCCAAGTCCCTGGGATGCAGCCTCATACAGGTCCTGATTCATTTGTACACACGGTCTGTCTCCTTCAAGCACAGGGGAATACTAATGCCCTGCACAGAGCTGGCTGTGCTGCACCTTTACGGCCCTTTGCAGCCTTGCTCTGGGTTGTGAGAAGCTGCACAGTCCTCAGAGCCCCACTGCTTTGCAATGAAAAACACAGGTACTGCATGGGGGCTACTAATTATGGGTGGCTGCTAATGATGGAGGGAGCTGCAGCCCCTCATTCTCTGTTGGTAAAACCATGCCTGGCTGGGTAGGAGCCATTCTGGAGCAGTGGGATGCAAGCAAGCAAGTTCCCACCATTTTATGTACAGGCAGTGCTTCGCGTCTCTGTGAAGCAGGGATGGAAGGTCTGGGGGTTGTTCTGCAGCAAGCTGCAGAGTGGCAGGGACCACACTGCTTTTCTGGGGTCTCAGAGGATCTCTGAGAAGAAGGGATCTGAGGTTCAGCTGGCACAGGTTGCTGCCCAGTGTCACATATATCAGAAGCAGGAAATTAGTCCTTGGCATTAGGGAGAACAGAGAAAGAGGAAGACACATGTGGATTTATAATGTTTGCATATTTATTTCCCTTAAAATATCTTTGAACTGGCCACACTTGGACTCTAAGAGGAGAAGGATTTCTGTGCTGACAGGGCCAAAACATTGAGGGGTTCAGGTGATACAGTGATGAGTGCTGTAATTATCAACACAAACTGCCTAACTTTGAAAAAAATGTTCTTTCAAAGTTGCTTTGGTAAGGAGGAAAGACTTCAAAAATAGAGCAAAGAATGTGGTAATTTTTCTGTTTAAATTCCAAGTTAAAAAAAAAAACACGCTATCAAACAACTTACAGTTCACAGTTAGTATCTGTTTAATAACACTGTATAAAATAGATAGAATGCAAAGCATAATTTAAAATTACAGATTTTGTAAAGTCTAATTTGACAGAAGTGCTTTCATGGCACCGTAAGTGGAATCCTCTTTTATTTGCCAAAAGCTGTGATTTACTAGCAGATTAATCATATACAAAGAATAACGGTTAGAGTGAACAGCAGTAAAAGTGCACTGGTTGGTAGGACTTGTGGGGCAAAGGGAGACTATTTTAACTTACATTAGGGAAAAAATGTTTATCAAAAGGTATGTCTTTAAAGTAGTCTGAGTTTTTTTTCAGGATTAATTATTTTTACTAATTCTGAGTTTTACGACATCGAAGTGAACGTGTCAGCTTTAGTGAACTGCATTAATTTTCCTGATGACCAGTTGCCCTCCCCTGGTTGAAGTGAGAAATGCAGGCAACTGAAATTTTCCAGCAGACGTTAGACTTGGACGAGCCAAAGGGAAACTGTTCTGCCAAAGGCACCACGAAGCAGATTCCTCTGTCGCTTGGTTATTTTGGACCCTGGTACGGGGTCCCTCACATCTGACTATTACAGAGGTGACTGCACTCCCTAACTCGGTTTTTTTTTGCAAGAAAAGATTGCTCTCCCCTCAATGGGCACGGGAAAATGCAGCACACAGGGATGTGTCTTCCCAGGCATTAACTTTGGGACTTCTGAACTCTAAGTTTTTGTGATCCATTGAGCATTAGCAAGTATGGGAGCATGTGCCCCCATGAGTTGGATGTCTATCTGACCTTTGGGATGGGAAATTTGATGGAACAAATCATCAAGATTTATCATCCTATGCTTTCCAGAATTTCTCCCTTTTTAAAAACCCTCATAGAAACAAGTCTCAAAAAGTCTTCCACAGAGTGCGAGCAGGTCACAGACATCTCTGGGTTGAGATGAGACCATGTCTGTTGCCATGGGCTTGCTCACTTGAGGCAGATAATACAGAAAATGCCAGATGAGTTTCAAAATATGGTTTAACCTCAGTTGGCAACTAAGCACTGCACAGCTGCTCGCTCACCCTCCCCCCCTGCCCCGGTGGGATGGGGAGAGAATTGACAAAAAAACCCGCAGGGTGAGATAAAGACAGTTTAATAGGAGCAGAGGAAGAGAAAATAATAGTAATAATAATAATGATAAAAGAATATACAAAACAAGTGATGCATAGTGCAATTGCTCACCACCCGCTGATCAATGCCCAGCCCATCCCCAAGTGGCAATCACTGCCGCCCGGCCAACTCCCCCCCCAGTTATATACTGAGCATGATGTCATACGGTATGGAACAGCCCTTTGGCCAGTTTGGGTCAGCTGTCCTGGCTGTGCCCCCTCCCAGCTTCTTGTGCACCTGGCAGAGCTTGGGAAGCTGAAAAGTCCTTGACCAGTGTAAGCACTACTTAACAACAACTAAAACATCAGTGTGTTGTCAACATTATTCGCATACTAAATCCAAAACACAGCACTATAGCAGCTACTAGGAAGAAAATTAACTCTATCCCAGCCAAAACCAGGACACAAGAAAGCATCCCAGTCACTAAGGAGCTCTTGCTTGTGCTGCTGAGCTCTGTAAGTACCTGGGCATGCCTGGGCTAACACTCCCCATAGTGTGACTTTGTGGAACTTGGTGGAGCTAGGACTTAACCTAATTTTACAGTCCTTTTTGTGCTTTTTGCAGTCATTTTTGGCAACCAGAAACTAATTCCAAAGAGAGAGCATTCAGGCTCAGTCCTTTTAAACACATGTAGATATGGATGAACATGTGAAGAACTTGACCTTACTCCTGAGGCTTCCATACTAGACACCAAAATCTTTCTTCTTCGTCTCACACAGGAGTATTCTGCTTCTGCCAGTGTGCTCTCTCCTTGAATCACAACCTCCTGTTCAGAGGGCAACAAGAATATCCACCGTTCCTCCAGGAACCAAGTAGGGTCTTGTTTCTAAAGGCAGCCTGCTGGAGCACAATAGGTTCCACTTACAACCTTGTTTTGATCTAGTACTTACAGATTGAAGTGATATTCTGGATTTTATGTCCAGCTTTGCACAGGGAGGTTATGAAATGCCAAAGCACCATGAGATCCCTCCCCTCCCACAAGATTTGAGCTATTTTGCATAATATCTTTCCATAACAGTGTTTCTGAGATTAGGCTGCCTGGATGAGTATATGCATTTTTCTGCATGGTAGGAAGAAGGAGCCAGAGCGCTGATAATAAGACTACTTTCCTCCTAAGATCATAACTTGAATGCAAAGCTGCATGGATCTGCGTTCGTCTTTCAAAAAGGAAGAACAGAATTGGCACCAGAGAAACACGGGCACATCTGGGCAGATCTCATGTGATGCACTCCCAGCACCCATGTTGACCTGGACCAGCTCTGTCTGTAATACAAGGCTGAATAACTGTGTTTAAACACTCATCTGTTTCTTGACAGTTCTTTTAACTGTCTGGTACCTTGGATTGAGAGGAATGAATGTTACCCAGCAATGGGGAAACCTTCCCTGTTGATCTGCATTTGGGGTATGCTGGGACAGATGCTGTTGCTTAGGCAGTATTAATTCCACACCCCACAGCCCTGGAGCCTGGTGAGAAGTCATCCCTTTCAGTCCAGTTAACAAAAACATTTTAGAAAACCCAAGGAAGGAAAACCCACTTCAAGGTCTGAAAAAGTAAATGAAAGCACTCAGGAGCTGGCACTGGCAGGCTGGATATTTTTTCAGGGAAATGTGTGCAACACTGACGTGATTTACCTGAAGGAGCAAGGCGAGTGGAACAAACAATCCTATGACACTAATACCTCTTACATAAGCTCAGATCCACAAAAGTATTTAGAGACTTAATTCCCTTCAATTTCATTTATGAAGGCATCCAAGTACCTCCTTGCTGCATAGAGGTAATTTTAAATCTTGCATTGAAAGAAGTCTCTTTTCCACCTTTGCCTCCCTGCTCTTTCTCACCCAGATGCATGTTTCAATGCCCACATGGGCAATGAGGTGCCCAAATGTGCCCCTGCATCACATATTTACGCACATAAAGCCGCGGTGAACCGCATGTAGGAATTAAACCCTTGACGTCCGCTCATGACTTGCAACTGGTCATGTGCCTTTCTTCCACTTGATGTCTCTCTTTAGTCTCAAATCTGGGGCTGGATCTCCAGTAGTGCTCTCCTGGGGATGATTATTTGTTATTTGCATTGTAGAAGTACCCCGAAGTTTCAGTGAGGCACCACGACTCCATAGTGATCAGCAACATAGTGAACTCACAAAATGGGAGACTCCCTTTTCCTCCCCTCCCAGCTGTATAGCTTTGCTGTATGCTCCCCATCAGTTTTAAACATGTTTAGGAAATTCAAATATTTATTTTTGGTTGCTGGGGTTTTTTCATGAAAGTAACATATTCGTTGTCCAACTTGACCTAATTCGTGTTACAGAGAGCTAGGGCTGGTTTGAGTCACCCTCTAACAAATGCTAGAGATGTTTACAGGCATGCAAGTGAAACACAAAGTGCTACTTTACTGAATTCACAAAACAGCATTTTTTAAAAGGATAATTTCAAAATAACATCAAATAAAAGCACAGTCTTTGCCCTTGTGCACAAACAGAGAAGATGAGGGAGAATTTTAAAACCCTGTACAATATACCTAATCTTTCTTCATATTATAGTGGGAAAATTTCGGGGGGGGGGGGCGGGGGCGGGGGAGAGGAGGTGATTTAAGCCTTTTTGCATCAGAACCCAACTTCTTTATGGTACGTAAGACTGACTTGATATAGGGAAATCTATAAGCTTAGCTTCCTTTTCAATTTCTGCATAGTGCAAGCCAGTTTTTCAATGACAAAAGCTACACTGGAACTCTCTGCTTTGAAAGACTTCAGATATTTGCTGTTACACATGGAAAACACTGTGGCTTACAGCATAATGCCTTAATGTGCTTGATTCACTCCTGTTTCTGGGACTTTTCTGTTTTGCCAGTTCCTCTGAGATTAAATCTCTGAGAGAAAGTGGTTCAAATCTAATGTGTTTGGCAGTCCCCTCAAATAAAAGTTCCTTTCTCCAAAGACCTCTTGGTGTCTTGTTTAATTCTGACCTGGAGACCTAGAGACTAGACTCTCAGCTAGTATAAATGAGGGAAGCATACCACATAACAGCAGCTGAGGATCTGGAAAATAGTATCTACCAATAACTTCTTACTTCATGTGGGTTCTACCCAAATAATTCACTAGCCCTCCTGTGGGAGAACAAAGCACTGTATATTTCCTTTTATGAGCTGTTTTGCACATAAATGCTCTTTGCAGTCCTAGTACATCTCCACTGAAACCAGTGAGAGCAAGTTTGCAAAATCTGTGTGCAGCTTATTTTTAAATCCTTTCAAAATCACAGAGGAATGTTCATCAGATTGCAGAGCCCCCACGCAAAATAACTGCAAAGTGTGCCAGCTTTTTCTTAGAGCAGATGCTGAGATAACATTTCAGCCTTTTGCTGTGCCTGTGTGGGATGAGTGGGTCATCCTGGACTTTCATGGCTGTGGGATACCAAGTTTGGAGAGGATGGACGTGCCATCTAGCGGCTGCTCATCCCGATTGCTTGGACAATCTTATCCCAAATTCTTAACAGGGTCCTCATTTCTCTCTGGAAAGTGGAACATTAAGCATCGCAGAGTCTTATCTGAAAATCTTAAGTTGTCCATTTGTTCTATACAGCAGCACGCTGGAAGGTGTCTATATCAGGCTCCGTCTGGTTAGCAGGATTTGCCACAACCAGTGTTTCTAATAGGTGATTGACTGAGGGTTTGTCCAGCGTCACTTGCACTGACCCAAGAAAAGGGGCTTCTGCCACTTGCTGTGGCTGAAGGTTTCCCTCTCCAGAAGCTTTTCTCCCTCTTCCACTTGCAAGACTTTCCCCTCCATGCCCCGTTTCCCTCCTACCCTTTTGGGCTGCCCTCAGCAGCTCCTTTCAGTCCTTGGTGCAGGGGTGCCACAGGGGTGGCAGCACTGCAGAGGAGGCTCTGGAGCAGCTATAAACAACTCTTTAACTCTCCTCCTCATGCCAAAAACTGACTAAGGCTGCTATGAAAGGGATGTTAGATGTGGGAAAGCAATTTGCAACCCTCAGGATCCTGCTTGCCACCAGCAGAGGTTCCCCAGCGAGAAGAAGAAGGCAGAAGGCTGTCTCTAGACACCCTCCACTGAGCCAGCACTGAGCGATCCCATACATCAGGCCAATATCAAATGCAACCACAGAGGAGGCTTTCCCTTATCTCTCAGGACAATTACCAAGCTATATATCACTTGAGAAGTCTGGAAACTATGGGAGATTGTGGTTTCTGGTAAAACGGGAAAATCTTTTCATGGTTACCACTGGCAATGAAATTTGTATCCCACCTCCATCTGGGCTGAGCCACGGGTGATCGTTCTCTGAGAGATGAGCTTCTCTCGATGTCAAAGGGCAAGTAAATAAATAACTATGTGTGAATGTGCGATTCAAGAAAAAATCATGCTTTTTTCCTGCCTCCCCCCTTGCCCCTCATTTTGCCTCAGAGAAGTTACGGGTTTCCTCAGGTCCTCAGAGAGGTTGAAAAACTGTCCAAAATGTGCTTCAGGAAAGTGATTGCTCAAAGTGAATCGGTTTCCAGGGTCTGCTCACCATCTGTGCGCCTTTAGGAGATTGTCACACTTTCGGCTGGCTTCATCCATCTCTCTAATTCCTTAGTTACAGTCAAAACAGTTTTAAAAGGGTTTTGTTCCCACAGTGGGGAAGTAGCTGCAACGCTGCCTGCTAGCATCACTTCACCCAAGAGCAGCTGACGCCTCATGGAAAACTTTGAAAAGCAAATTTCTCTTCTGAGTCAGTTCTGCTGATGTAGCTTCCACTTGGAGAATTTCTCTGTTCCCTTCTGCTTCTGCATTTGTAAGGCCATTTGCATGAGAAGGGGATCCTGCTTTCCTGGAAGGATGCGCTGCTTCTGCTGAAGTCACAAGCACCGGTTCACCCACCCTGAAAAAAATATGGACTGGTTTATTTTCAGGCAGAAGGAGTCTGATGCGATGAGCCATGGCTTTCTGGTCTGGCATGTTTTGAATTATTATTCTGCCTCTGTTACATTTTTCACAGAAGTGCCCCAAGCCACTGACAGGCTCTGTTTAGCAATAAAGAAATAATCGTCTCGGCAGCAGCTAATAGGATGCCAACAAAGATGCTATGTGGCTGAGTCATCTTCATGTTGCAATAGTGCTGCCCAGCTAGCCACCCTACAAGATTTAACAGGCCCAGACTTTTCAGCTGAGATAATTCATCTCTTGCAGTCTCTCTCAATAAGCTTCAGTAACTAGAAGGGTGAAAAAAAGACCCCCTTTCATTGCAGAAGACAACTGATGGTCTCACCACCTAAGGTGCTGACTGTCCCATTATGTGTCTTCATTAAATGTGGCAGTCAGTGAGGAGGCTTGGGAAAAAAAGTCCTTTCATTGTCTGAGAGTTCGGAGAACGATCCCATAGCACCCAGTCATCTGTTACAGACAGCTCAGACTGTTGGCCAATAGCTGGATTGCTAGTGAAGTTCATGGCAGCTAAAAGAGCCCTGGTAAGTCCAGCTCAGCTGCCACTGTTTCATAAAGTCTCTCACGTAGTTTGGACTGTGTTGGAAACTGGATGGATGATGCTTGAGGTTTGATTTGGAACACTTGTGTCATGTTGTTGGAAATCCCTGCATTTCTTTGGGGGTCAGCATGCTGGTCTTGGGCACTGAGGCAGTTTTGCACTCTACCATAGACACCATAAGGTATGGATTCACCCATCCCACATGCCTAACCCAGCCATTGGGTGGGATTAGAGATACAGAGAGAAAGGGTGAGTACTTTGTTGTGAGTAAATGTCTTTTGGTTCTCTGAGGTGCTCTAGAAAGCTTAGGAAGACAAAAGGCTGCTGGTTTCCCTGGTCCTCCTTGGAGGAATAAAAACGAGTGCTGCTCTGCTGGCTTGTTTGTTTTCCTTCAGAGAGCTTCTGGATCTGCCAGGGTAGAGAGGGACTCGGAAACTGATAACTTTTATGGTTTTAGGTTCTGTTATCAGTCAACACAAAGCTAGAGATAGAAAAAGCCAAAGAGCCAGCAGAGATTCAGAAAATCTCTGGAAGTAAAGTTGAGACTTTTGGTCACTTGTAAGATTTGGACACGGCAGGTGTGGAGGGGGATTCAGCAGCTGTTTGGCTTCCAGGAGCTGCTTTCCTCTCAACATGGAGTGGTTAAGAGCTGTTCTTATTCAGGACTTTGGTCCTGGCTACTTTTTCACATTCAGCACAATGTCAAGACTACAGTTTTGAGTGCCAGATCAGTGTTCCCGGAGCCCAAGCACTGGAACCTGGGCTTTATGCAAACTATGGGCCTTTACATGTTACCACAAACCATACTGAGACATTTTGGCCATGCGTCAGCCATCCAGGTGCCACTGAATGTACAGAGCTGGCTTGTATTCCTGTGTCCTGATTAGGGTAACACAGAAAGCATTGGCCTGCATGAAATAAAAGTTTGGCTATTGCCATCAGTAATGGGAAGTATGATTAGCAGATCAAACAGTTTTCAGAGACGCAAGGAAGGGAATATACTCAAAGGATTTCAATGTGCTAAAATGCTCCAGAAATCAAGGAGCCCAACATCATGAAGAGCTGGGAAAAGGCAGATCCCAGAGTTGTAAAGAAAATACAAAGCAAAGGGGGAAGGATGCGCAGCTGACCAGAGGAGCTGGTAAAGAAAGGACAAACGGGTCTTCTGATAGCTAAACTTTTCCAACCTGCGATCTCAAGGTAGAAAGGTAGAAACTGTGAGGAAGAGGAAAGAGAATGAAGTAAAATGAAAGATGCCAACTGGGTTCTTGAAAAGGGGTGATGAAATTATGTCAGAGATTTCTAAAGGAATTCAATTTGCAGAAAGCAATCAGGTTCATTGCTGCTGCTGAGAATGAAATTTACCCATTCTAGTATTTAGAGATATCTATTCTTTGAATGCATATTGGCACATGTACCCACTGAGTGCTCTGAGAACAGTGAGCTAAATTCTGTTCTCATTTCCACCAGCAGAAAAAATGAGTTAATTGACAGAAATCAGTGACTGCCAGGATCCCAGGTCCTCTAAAGGATCTAGGCATCTGCCTCCTATTTAGGAACCTTTCATTAACATTAATGGGAAGTATGTGTCTAAAGAGGAGATAGATAGATATCTGAATAATCCTGGGGGATGTGGGCCTGGACTAGAAAGAGGGAGGAAGCAGGAGCCCAAAATTTGGTTTACTATGAATGAACGATTACACCTTAATACTTCCCTGCTCTCTAGAGGGATACTTGCATCCACCCTGCTGATGAGCAGCACCAGCTCTCTGCTGCTTCCATGTCATGAGCAGGAATGGGTGTGTCCATGGTTTTTCTTGCCCCTTCATAGAATCATAGAATCATTAAGGTTGGAAAAGATCCTTAAGATCATCGAGTGCAACCGTTAACCTAGCACTGCCAAGTCCACCACTAAACCATGTCCTCGAGCACCACGTCTACCCATCTTTTAAATATGTCCAGGGATGGAGACTCAACCACTTCCCTGGGCAGCCTGTTCCAATGCCTGACTACCCTTTCGGTGAGGAAGTTTTTCCTAATATCCAACCTAAACTTCCCCTGGCGCAGCTTGAGGCCGTTTCCTCTCATCCTATCGCTTGTTACTTGGGAGAAGAGACCAACGCCCACCTCGCTACAACCTCCTTTCAGGTAGTTGTAGAGAGCAATAAGGTCTCCCCTCACCCTCCTCTTCTCCAGACTAAACAACCCCAGCTCCCTCAGCCGCTCCTCATAAGACTTGTGCTCTAGACCCTTCACCAACTTCGTTGCCCTTCTTTGGACGCGATCCAGCACCTCGATGTCCTTTTTGTAGTGAGGGGCCCAACACTGAACAAAGTACTCGAGGTGCGGCCTCACCAGTGCTGAGTACAGGGGCACTATCACCTCCCCGGTCCTGCTGGCCACACTATTCCTGATACAAGCCAGGATGCCATTGGCCCTCTTGGCCACCTGAGCACACTGCTGGCTCATGTTCAGGTGGCTGTCAACCAACACCCCCAGGTCCTTTTCTGCCAGGCAGCTCTCCAGCCACTCCTCCCCCAGCCTGTAGCGTTGCATGGGGTTGTTGTGACCCAAGTGCAGGACCCGGCACTTAGCCCTGTTGAATCTCATACAGTTGGCCCCAGGCCAACGATCCAGCCTGTTCTTATCTATCCACCTCTTGCTGCAGCATGAAAGCTGTTTGACTTTACTCCATTGGACCATCTGTCTATGCCAGATCCATCCTAGCAGGGCAGAGTTGCTGTTGTCTCACTTTAAGTTCAAGTGAGGCTCTCTGCATCCTGCTCAGGAGTGAATTGTCCAGGTTAACTGGGGCTCTCCTCACTCACCTTTCCTGTGGCAGAGGCTTTTTAGATGTGAGATCAAAAAGCAGCTACCAAGCTGTGTCCAGATCTCAAACCCTTATGTCACCTATTAGTAACTGAGGTCACTACTGAGAGTTTTGGACACAACTGAAAGGAAAGGCAGCATGTTGTGTCCTGTGGTTGACCACACCACCACGCTCAAGGCAGATGATTGGGTCCTTTCTGGGCAGCAGCAGCAGTAGGCACCTGGCCCTTTCTGCTCTAAGGGTGACTTGTGACCAGGAGCAGGGAAGGAGCTGCTTTCCAGTGGCCTCAGGGGACAGCCTGCTTCACCCTGGCAGTGCAGAGGTCCAAGTGGACATTTATAGCACAGCTCCCCACAAGGGATTTATGGCTTGGCTCTGCACTGTGGAAGCTGCTAAATACTCAGAGGATGGTACAAATTGGTTGGAGGAGAGGCACAGAGCCAGAGCTCCATAAGCAACACGCAGGAGGTCTTGCTGACTTATGATGTGTGTGGCAAAATGATGGCTGAGGAGGCTGCTACCATAAATGTGGGTATCATATGTATTGCTCTAGTAGATGCAGCATCATGTAAACATTAACGCTAAGGCTCTTAAAATGATATTCTGTGAGAGCAGGGTTGTTTCCTCTGCAAAAGAGGCCATCTCTCTTCTTCATTACCAGAAGAAATGAGTACATCCCTCTGTTCCTATTTCACTTTGCCCTGCTACGCCCTGCTATGCACTAAGACAAAACAAAGAGAGAGTGAGGAGGGAAGTAGTAAAGAAGAAAATCATTCCATCATTCAAGCAGTTTGGATGTTGCAGCCTCACTTGGACCTTGAAGCACACTCTGAACCCCAGCAGAAGATCAGCCACTTTTGGTATGTTCGCAAATGTCTACCGATCCTTTGGGCTGAGGAGGGAACGTCAGTGCATGGCATTAGCCACCTACATTCCTTCCTAAATTCCCACCACTGGTGTGCCACAGCAACACAAGCCCACGGCCTAGAAGGGCTTGAGTGGGCTTCTAGTCTCATTTCAATGTGTGCTGAGGGGCTGTGGTGACAGGGGGGAAGGCTCTGGTTAAGACCCCGTTGAGAGCTGTTACCAGAGGTCATCACTACTGATGACTCTTGCCTGTGTGAGAGGAGCAGCTTGGTTTTCATCCAAGCCTTGGATTCAACAGCACTGAACCCATCACCGCATCTGCTTGTGCAGTCACACAGCCCCTCGCTGGCAGGCTTGGTGGAGAGGATAGTGCTGAAATATGGTGCAAAGACTGATGACACAGTGTCTTTTGTGGAGATAAAGGGAGGCTGATCCCTTTCATCACTGCTTAAGCAATTGTTTCAGATGTCTTTGCCTTGCTTTTGTCCTGGTCAGAGTGGAAGCTGGGGGCCCTGGCAGCTGCAGGACAACCTTTGCCAGAAGGTACAGCTGCCTGTGGGGGCGCGGGCAGTTCCCACTCCTGGTTCGCTGGAGGGCAGCCCAACGCCAGGGCGTCTCCATCTGCCTTGGCCATATTAGAAATGCCTGGTGCACGGGGACGCCCCTGCTCCTGTCCGTTGGGGTGTCTTGTGAAAAGAAGGGCTCTTCATAAAGGTTTCTAATTCTGTCTTAGGAGCAAAATGCAACACAAACCAGCGACACTCACTCCCATCTGACCCCCGCTGTGGTCTTTTCCCTAAACAGAGGCCCGGCCCCGCTGTTCCCCTGCATGCAGTATGGCAGCCAGGAGCGTGGCTGCAGAACATCAAAGTTAATTAACATCCAAAAGCAAATAAATCAATCAATACATTCCCAGCCCCCTTAGAAAATCTCATTATTGGGAACCAATCCAGGCAGGGACTCCCAGGAAGAACTACAGAGAAAGAGATTCTCCAAAGCTGTAATTTTTAAGGTTGTACTGCTTGGAGAATAATTATAACCAGCAAAACAATGTTCACATCTCACATTAATATAAAGTAATGACTGCATGCCTGTAGCCAGCTAACCACAGAACTGAGAAGAGACTGTCAACTCTTCTGTCCTGCCATAATACAAAGCATCTTGGAAATGCTAACAGCCACTGCATGCCAGCCTCTTGTCATCCCTCCTTCTTAAAGACACAGACCGAGGGCTGCTTTAGCCTCCGAATGCCACTTGTACAGGAGATGTCGTCACCAATGAGTTTCCTTTCTGTCTAAACTAAAAATGAAAATAATATGTTTATAACTTTCAGTGAAGCAGGATTTTAAGATCATTTCAGACATTTAAAAAAGCTTTTGTTTCAGAAAAATACTGCTTCCAGTTTTGGAAATGCATCAAATTTCAAAATACCATTTTGTCTTCCTTCCTTTCTGCATTATATTTGCTATCCTTTTTACGCTAGTTCCAAGTGTGTCCCTAGCATGTGCTTATGGTGATGTGAAATGAAATAGTGGAAGCAAGAACATACAAATCAACAAAATGAAATAAGATAAAACAAACCATATATTCAAAAATAGTATTTTTGAAACTCCAGCACAATTTCTATAGCTGGAAAAAATTCTAATATGAAGCATTTTTCTGTGGGAATTTTCAGCAAAATCAATGCAATGTCAGCACTTTCCTCCAAAATTATTGGAAAGTCTTTCAAACATCCAACCAAAAGTCTTCTGAGATGAGCCTCAACAGAAGAGTCTTCATGGAAATTTAGATCAGGGTTGGACATTAACATGAAAGGCACTTGGGTCTAGTGCAGCCAGACAGTAAGATCCTCGAGATGGAGACTGTGTTTTTAATTCTGTATCAGTGATTATCCTTGAGCCATGAAAAGGACCATGAGGCAAATAATAAATACTAGTGTATTCACTGTATATAGGGAATTTAGTGAGGTTTTCTCTGGCAAAGCCTCATGGGGGAGGCGTATTGGAGCAGGTCAGCCCTGGGGAGGTCTGTGCTGCCCTGGCCCCTGGCTCTGTGCCGACTGCCCAGGCTGTCCCACAGGGGTGAAGCCAGTGACCGAGGCCTGACCCAGAGCCAGCAGATTTTGATGCTGAGTTTAAAAAGGAATTTAAAAACCACACTAAGTATTATCCTTTTTCCTTGGCAGTCCTGAGCTCTGGAAGAAGAATGGGCCGCATATAATTACAACCTGGTCCTCAACATCGTATCAATATTTATGACTCTTTGGTCTGGTATTTGCAAAAAAAGAAAAAGAAAAAAAAAAGAACTTCTTGCAGGGTTAAATAATAAAACAATGAGAGTGAAAATCAGAAATTGGGGAGTGTGAAATCATCTACCTTTCGAGTGAGATGAAAAGTGAATAAAATATGGCAAGAGTGTTCTGGAGATCAGGATCCAGAGAGGACACCTTTATTGCTGGTAACATATATCAAAGGGATTGTTACAAGATCATCTGCAATCAGAAGGAGACTTCTGCAAGTCAGTTTGAGCGCTCACATGGGTATGGTTTAGAGGCAGTCCTTACTCTTGGTAGTGGAGAAGGTTCAGGTCACCATCTTTAGCTGTCAGATTAATTAGCTGACTTAACCAAAGCGCTCAGGAGGGCGCGCTATTTTGTTAGCAAATTCTTCTGCTGTGACTTGTTTTGACCCTTTTGGGCAGATAGATCAGGGCTGGTGTGGTCCACTTATGCTTCAGAACCCAGGTTCTCATGCAGGGTTTTGGAAGGTTCCCTTTTGTTCTCCCTCTTGTCTGTTGTACTTTTAAGGCTATCAGGAGGATTAATAAGACAGTTGCTTAGTGGCTGTTGATGGCTGTTGATGCTTAAACTAACTAAATAGCAAAAGAAAGGAAAAGTCAAAGGGATGTTGAGGGCAGAGATCATGGCAAGATCCGTGAAGTCAGCAGAGCCTGCAAGGATTCGTGAAAGATTAAAGCACCTTCACTGTGGTTTTAATGGACTAGAGCAAATCTAGTGGAAAAATTATATCAACGGCATGGATGCGAGGTTTTGCAAATGATGTTCTGCAAAACGGCCAAATCAGCAATGATGGGCACAGCAGAAAATTAATTCATCCCCAGCCAAGAGTGTGGCATGGGAGCCAGATACAGAGGAAGGAAGAGGAACCTCTTCTAAGATTACCTGGAATCCTGAAAGTGTCCTTCTTTCTCCCCCAGGAGATTGAACACTGACTGGGCACCTGCTTTACCTCCTGGTAAGGAGGAGCTGGGAGCTCCTTGTGTGCCTCTTGCCATCTAGGGACCCGAGCCCTGTCCTGAGGGTAAGCCAGCCAGTGTCTTGAACTGCATGGATGGGAGTGTCCCACTTGGCAGCCACTGAGGACATTCTTTGGCTCATCTGCAGAGCTTAACACCAGAGGCATTCATGCCATACCGGGGTGGGGGGAGAGACTGCAGGACAAGGCAACTTCCCCGCCTCACTTCAGTCCCTCTGCACTCTCCAAACAGCCCAAACTTGCCTCATGTCCCAGTGCAAAGCTGTCACCACTGGACACAGGGAGGGAACAACTCACTCCTGCGTCACTCTGCTGGCACCCCCCGAGAGACTGAGGGGAGGAACCTAAAGGGGAAAAAGCGGCCTGAGAAATTGTACTCTCGGTCTGTGCCACTGGGAGGCCACTCCCAGAGGTCTGTCAGCAGCTGACATATTTAGGATAATCTTTATGCTTCTGCCATCTGGTCCAGGGTTGAAAAGCAAAATACAGAACGAGTCATCAGCTCCCGGCTGGACCCTCACCTTCTTTGCTGGGGACAGTAGCAGCGAAGCGGGGACCCTGGCCCTAATTTGCAGGACGAAGTTGCTAGTTGCTTTGCAGAAAACAGCGGAGTTTCTGGGTGTCCTATGCCTTCACGGCGCTAGGCAAGAGGCAGTGAATCTCATTTATCTTCCAAGAATCTCAGAAAGCCTGGCAACTGCCCCGACACCATCTCGCTCCAACTGAGAACTAAGGAATTTTGCCGCAAGACCCATCCGAAACCCGCTTGAGCTTTTCAAGCCTGCTGCTCCCTTGGGGCGGGGGAGCCGGGGAGAGAGGCTTGTGTTGATTAATATTAGAAGAAACTTCCCTGAAAGAATGATAGATCATGACTTGGTGACTCCAGAATCTTTTCTTGTTTCTTTCTTTGATGGGAGGAGGGGGAACTGGAAACAAAAGGCCTAGGAAGGGGGGAATGGAGGGAGGGGTGTGTTTTGAAATCTGCTTCCTTTTGGCCACGCTTGAACTTCCAAGAGCCTGGCTTTGACTGACATCCCTAGGAAATGGGAGAGAAAACTCCATGCTGAGCCAGCTCTCTGCCCAGCGGAGGAAGGAGGAGACATCTGGCTCCAAGGAGCTGAAATAGATGCCTTTAATGTGTCCGTCATCCAGCATTACAGAGGTGCACTTGGCTTTTTCAGCTGGAGCACTCTGTTCCTGCAGGCTTCCAGGGCCTCATCGTCCTTCTCCAGGGTCCGGTTACCTGGGCACTGCATCTGCACTCACCTGGATGGTTCCAGGTGGAGCAACGGAGGAAGCCTGGGCATGGACCTGCTGCGTGTGTTCACGGCTAGTGAGAAGGGAATGGAACCAATTTTGCAAAACCTTGCTTTGCTCATCCCTGCGATCCTCTTTTCTGGTGCAGGAGGGACTGCAGAGAACTGTGACTGCCGCCCACAGCATTTCACAGACTTGTTTTGTGTCCCAGGGAGGAAGCGTGTTAATAAGGGTAGCACCCATGCCATGCAGCTGCCCCCCTGCCTGCAGCCCCAGGGAACCGAACTCTGGCACATATGTGGGGCATATGACAGAACAGAGCATCACAGGAAAAAATGGGAAAACAGCCCTGAGAAGGGAGATCTGCTGCTCGTGTAGCATGGAGCTGGGATGGGAAGGTGGGAAGGGAGCCAGGGAGAGGTCGGGAGAAAAGTCTAAGTTTCAGCATTATCTGGAGCTTGCAAACTGCTGGAGAGACTACAGAGGCATTTGCAGGATGTTTGTGCCAGGGTGGATGCTCAGAACAACATCTGGGAGCATTGTAATTCTGGCTGTCTCCAGAGAAGCTTGGTGATGCCTCCTGGGTGGATGCTCACAGAAAATCCACCTGATATTTGCGAGTGGGTCCACAGCTTTAAAAACACCTTTTTGCCTTCTGATGCCCCTTACATCCATCACTCTGGACACACCATTGACATTGTGTTTGCCCTTATGGCCAAGCCAAGTGCTTATTGCTGTTCTCTGTGTTAGATCTTTTGTGTTGGATACAAACCAAGGACATGAACTCTTTCCCAACACCTAGGATCTTCTAAAAGGCTCTTGCCTCAGGTCTCCAGTTTTCCATGTCCGAGCACACAACTTTCTCAGCAGAGGACTTTCAAGGTTCCTCCCAGCAGAACTCAAAGCCTGCTGCCTTTTACTGCATGTTGAAACATTTAGTTATTTGCATTGGCTTTTGCTAACTAGCTGGTTTTTCTGAAAGAAGGAAGAGAGGAGTTCCCATGTGTCTTTTACCACTGAGTTTTCATTCCATTATTTTATACTCATCGCTAGGATATAGGTCGGACAATGGATCCGTCTACTGACAAGTTTGATGATGTGCCCATTCCTGCTGGTAGGTACTTTCTGAAGGTTCACCCTAAGCAGTATGCTCTAGCAAGCCATCAACATAGAACATGGTCAAACCCTACTTAATAAACAGTGGGGGAAAGTCAAGCAGACCAGATCTGCTAGGAGAAGAACAAGGACAGTGTAAACACTACTGCAATGCAGTTCAGGATTTTGTTCACCTTTCTCAAATCACAGAGGTGTTTTCTTGGAATCCTCCTGCCAATGTAGTTTTGCTGAGCTTGTATTTTATCATGGCAGTCGCATGACACATTGTCATGATCACGAGTGACATCAGGGTGTCTTAAGGAAGACTGTGGTCTCTGTCTGTCACTTGCAACTCCGGCTTTCTTTAGGTTAGGGAATATTGGTGCCAAATTAAAGGAATGAAAGTGGCTAATGGCACAAGATGTTGATACTGACAGTCTCCCTTTGTGCAGATGACCTGCTGAAGTCCATAACATGTTGGACAAAGTCCGCTGTTATAGGTTACATTTGCAAGCAGTGGACTGGCATTTGTCCAGCTGTTTTGGACTGATGCTGGTGTCCCTAAACTGATAGTTCCTTCTCTCTCCTCGGGCTTGTCTTCCAACATCGCATCTTCCCCAGCGCTGCTAATGCCAGGCAATGCCTGCAAGGAAGATTTCCCTTTCCGAGGAGATAAAAGGAGTGCAAGATCAGCCGGCCTCCAGCCAAGAGCCACAGAGAGCAGGGCTAGCCCTGCTGTGCTCCCCCATCTTGGGGAGCAGCACACATGCTGGCTGCAGAGCTTTCCCCTCTGCAGGCAAGACCCTTCAGCAAGACCCGACCGTGCTATATCCCAGGCCTGTCTCTAGTTTCGCATGCTGCCTATGATGAATAGCAAGCCTGGGGAAGCCCACGAGGCTTTAGCTCCCCGTGTTTTAGCTCTCCCAGCACACTGAAATCCTGCCCTCACTGTTGAGAGACAGTAAGCTTGCACGCGTCCAGACGGGGACTCTACAATGATAGATAATACCAATAAACCCCTGAGCTGTTCTGGGGAGGGGAGGGTGATTTATCCCCAGCCGGATGGCTGGACTGAGCAGAGCGGAGAGCGGAAATCCTACGGGAGCTGCAGGGCACACATCAAAACTGCATGTCACAGCGTCCGCGACACCCGGGGCGCCAGTTCAAAGTGGTCACGTGCTCTGGCTGGAGACTTAAGGTGATGCCAAGCTAATGAGCAAACGAAACAATAAATAACCCCAGTGATCATTACGCATTCCCCCTCCTTGGAGCTTGCCTGCTCCGGCCCTGGTGAGCAAGCGCTTCTCACACCCAATTACTCATGCCGAAGCCCCTCGAACGAAGGCTGGAGCAGGCTCAGCAAACCATTCATCTTTGCAGAGTGGAGCCCTTTCAAGTTTCTCTGCGGCAGCCGCTCTGTTTATTGTTAAGATGAGCACACAGTTTACACGGACTGTTCTTATTTATCTTTGACTTTTACCTTTTAGGTCATTTCTTTGCACGTCCAGCACTTTCCAATGCTGTCTCAACCAAATTTTTATTTATGTCCTAGGCTTTGCTGTCTGAAACCCTCCAGCTCCCAGTGATGGAAAGGCGAGTTGAGCTCCTGACTGGGGCCTTTTCTCCAGCAGAACTGGAGTCCCTGAGGCAAATCACTCCTCGGGACAGAGATTTAGGAAGCTGCTGAAAGGAGGGGACGGGTGGGGATGTGTGTCAGAAGGGGGTGCTCAGGTAAGTGCTAGCAGCTGAGTTTTGCATGACTTTGGGCTGAGGCCGGACGTGCGGCTGTTTTGGGAGAAAGGATGGACGGTTGCGTGGTTTAGCCATGATGAAGGCATGCTGGGAATTGCTTGGCCATAGTGCTTGCTTTGCAGGCTGCTGAGATGCCTGAGGGGAGAACAGGCCCAGGTATTGTCCCCAGCAGGCTTTGCATATTGATCACTGCTACATGCAGATATAATCTTTCCCAAATTCCAGGTCTTCCTCAACAGTCACCCCAGCCACTGCTCCCCTGCCTGCTGTGCCAGCCCATGCCCATCTGCTCTCTGCCACCAGCCTCGCTCCTAATGTAGAGCAGGGCACAAATTCTGCTGCTTTTCAGATCAACCCTGTAACAGTGACAAGGAGGGGGGAGTCTTTACGTGCCTTAGTGGTGATGTATCGAAACCATGAAGAGCTGGATTTTGATTCTCCTCAGAGCCAGGAAATGGAAATATCTCTTATAATATCATTGTTTATGGTCAAAGACCAACAGGCCAAAACCTCTACTGGGGCAAGGTGTCACCAGACATGCTCCAATTTACAAGAGCTGGAGATCTGCCTGGTGTGTGTTCACACGGGAGGAGCAGACGCTAACACCAGGCTAAGGAAGGAGCAGTGAGAGAAGAGAACCTCTCCAGCAAATTAATCACTTGGAAAGACAGGACAGAGTGTGAATTGCATTGCAGTTATCTCACAGACTCGGAGACCTCGAGGCAAGCAGCCAGAGTCAACACGGCAGAGCTGCCAGTACCACCGCCTCTCCAGAGGGCTCAGTTGCAGCCTGGGAGAGGTGGCGGCGAGGCAGCAGGAGCCAGAGGAACCAGCACTGGGCTGGCCACGGGCTCTGCACAGGACTCCTGGCCTCCACACGGCTCCTCCGGCTCCCTCGCCTGTGGCTGCAGGAGGGAGCCCAGCTTGCTCCCAGCCTCCCGCAGCCACAGGTGAGGGAGCCGGAGGAGCCGCAGCCCCATTGCGCAGCAGAGGAGGTAGCCCGGGAGGAGTCACTGCCCTTCACAGACAGTTTGGTCTTTCTGTTTCAAAAGAACCTTGCCAAAGCAAAAATTCACACATTTAAATTTCCTTCCAGGGGTTAATAACTCCTGCAATGATTAAAATGGAAAGAATTTTTAAAATTACATATTCCTTTTCACTGTTTGTTGCCTTCTCTGGCCTGGCCAGGAAAATACCTCAGAAAGTTTTGCTATTTCTCCCTGCTCATGCTCTCTGAACTTTCTTTCTAGCTCTGTCACCAGTGTCATCACTTTATGTTAGCCAGTACCTCTTTTTACCTTGGCTCTTTGACCCGTGAAATAGCTGAAGAGCCTTTGCCTCTCACGTGTCGAATTGTTACGTGCCAGCAGAGCACTGTGAGCACTTTCTGTGGGTGGTACTAAAGAAACGTGATGTCTTCACAGTGTCAAGAATATTTTCTCACCCATAAGGGTCAACCTGCAGGTGTTTCAGTCCAGAGCTAGCCCACTAAAAAACTGCTCAGAAATATACAGGGCCAAATTCTGCTCTGAATTACACCCACGCAGCTCAGGGGGAGCCTGCGGGAGCCATGCAGGCTCTTCACAAGGCAGACGGAGATGGAGCAGGAGCTGGGCCCACTGCTGGTACATGGATAAGTATCCTAATTACTGGGGTCTGGTGGTGTAAGAGCAGTGTCCCAACCCAAGCAGTTGCAGTGAACCCTTGAAGAAAATGAGAGCAGTAGCAGGAGATGTTGTATCTTTTGAGAGGCTTTGCTGAGCTGGAGAGTTATCAGACATAGCCAGGCTGCAGCCATGTCTTTCTTCCTTTCCCTTGGGGATCAGAAAGGGTTAAAAAAACCTGTGATATAGGTCTGTGTTCACACTGAATCTATACCCATCATATATATATCGGGTTTTGAGGAGGGGGGGTGGTTTACACATGTCACTGGCCATAACTCAGACTTTTATTGTAATCGTGACCATATGGTTAATGGGACTTAATAAACCACCGTTGACCTGGACTCTATGCGCACAAATCTCTTGCTCCCTTTCCTTTTTTCCTCACTTGTCTGGACGCGCCATGCCAAGCAGCTGCAGTTTAGTAACTCTAAAACACCAGTTTCAGTGGCCAGCAGCTAGTTAGTTTAGAAAGAACAAAACCCCAAGAAAGCCACGTTGTACCACAGCCCAACAGAGAGAGGGACCAACTTACCCAGGGTGATGGGGCAGCTGCTCTGTGCATGGGATAGGCACGAGCAGCGTCTGTGTGAAGGCTGGAGCAGGGAACACAGCAGGGACATGAGGCAGGCTCCTGCCCCGAACACCAGAGGCCCTGGGTGAGCTCCACTGATTGCTGTGGAATTAAATCCATGCTTCTCCTGGTGCAAGTGAGAGGAGCGTTTAGCCAAGCATTTCAGAGAACCCTTGCCTTCTGGTTTTGGCAGGCACAAAGCCTTCCACTTAATGGAAATTAGAACTGGGGGAAAAAGCTATTAAATTCTATCTCAAGCTTTCCCCTGGGAACCCAGTGCAGGACTGATCCAGGCCATGTCTTCTTCAACTCCTTATCTAATCTACTTTTTAAATGACTTAAATGATGGGCATGTGGCCCCAGCCTTGAAAGAACATTTATTTTTGGTCAGTGCCATCTCTCCCACTTTTAATAATGCTGCATTGTCACCCATCTGTCCCTGACCAGCCTGCTCAGCCATGTCCGTCCCCAAAGGTGGAATGCAAACCCTCAGCAGGCACGGCTGGAGATCTGCTTGTTGGTATCGGTTACCCGAGCTGCACTGCTCCTTGGGCTTTTGCCTGTAGCCCTTTACAAGACCTCACCATCCAGAAATTTCCCCTTGCTCAGTTTCGTTGCATTAC
Organism: Nipponia nippon; assembly: GCF_047370975.1. NCBI lineage: Eukaryota > Metazoa > Chordata > Aves > Pelecaniformes > Threskiornithidae > Nipponia > Nipponia nippon. Next base: position 25,999,824 of record NW_028262291.1, on the reverse strand, counting down.
TCCAAGGAAAGCTTCTGCCGACTGATTTTACAGGTGGGGGCCCAGGAGGGCTCCTCAGCTTTCCCAGAGAGCCAAACATATGTGCCTTCGAGGAATGAGTAATCTTGAAGCTATAGGTATTGAGGCATGTGGCTGACACATCAGGCTGAGCCAGGGTAGAGGTTTTGGTTCATTCTTTTGATCTTGAGCTGAAACTTAATGTTTTTATTATTTGATTGGTGTTTTTGTGATTGCATGCACCTGCCAATAATGATATCCAGGCACACGTGTAGGTGGGGTGCTGTTGAAATTAAACTCTCTTCCTTCCCTAAAATGACCATGTAAACACCAATTCCAGCTCCTTGTGTCATGTTTAGAAATGAGGGCTCCTGGTACTGTATTACCCTTTCTGAGCCATACAGAACAGACATGGAGGAAGTCTGTGCTGTTCTGCTCTTCTGCCCATTTTTTTTTCTTTTTTCTTTCTTTTTTTTTTTTAAATCAGTTTGCCTGCTGTTTGGGAAATGTCATATTTTTGCCACATCGTGCACTTAGGACTGTGTTTCTTCTGTCCACAGATAGTTCACATGGCTTCATTTAGGACCTGATCCAAGGGCTGGTGGTCACAGCTGGAGTTTTTATGCTGTCTTTGATGGATTTTGGAGCAGCCTGAGTAGATTTTGGTACATCTTCAATCATGTTGGGTAGGTATCAACTGTGACTCTTCCCGGAGCTCTGTCTCTTCTGAAATTGAAGGGTTTTTTCCTAACCAGTGGCAGCCTTGGTATTGGATAGCCATAGGAAGCATCAGAGATAGATGGACAGATAGACTGCACAGTGAGTCAGAAACATAAAAGGATACGTTTAAAATGTAACAGCCAAAGATCTGCGTAAAGGTTTGGCCTTCAACAGGTGAGATATGAGAGGTGAAACCTTCCATGTCATGAAGAACTCGACCCCAAAATGGAGCCAACGCCAGGACATCTCACCTTCCCCTCCATCCCACTCTTCACACACAAAACACCCTTCCCACCCTTCCCACAGCAGCCTCCTCTGGTACCACTCTGCCCATTTCTGCAACAACACACACAAGTACTGCCTGACTAACAACTGCCAGGTCGAGGGCTGATTGCCAGAGGTGGACACAGCCTACGTTAGCTGGGGGAAAGGTGCAAGTAGCAGCACAACCACCCATGGCACTGGCTGGAGATCATGGTGGAGGCAGTGGCTCCCCCACAGTGTCCTCTCCAGCAAGTCCCCATGGGTCAGGCGCAGTGGCTGATATGAAAAAGCAACCTCCGAGAGTGCAGCACCATCTTTGCCCGTGTTGGATCTCCCTTTTTCTCTATTCCTTGGCACAAGCAGCCCAGGACAGGGCCGCCCAGGGGTGCAGGCAGAAGCATCCGCAGCTCAAAAAGCCTCACCGCAAGCAGGAGCTTTGTGGGCAGTGTCAGCAGGGGAGGCAAAGGCCAGACAACGACTGGGCAGCTTTGGGCAGCTTCAGGGCAGAGCTGGGGGACCAGGCGTGGTACAAGCACCTTCACTGCCATTACCGTACACTACGTACAGACAGCAAGCATCCAGCTCCAGGTGCATCCATCCAGCAGCTCTCCCTTGCTTGAAAATCAGCCTGAGCAGAGCAAGCAAGGGAGCAGCATGCACAGGGCCACTGCAGGATTTTACCAACAAAGTGTGGTCTGCCTAGTATTACTTTGGCCCAAGGTAGCATGTCACACTACGCCCTTTAAACAGCATGAGTGTTCCTGCTCTGAGATAATTTCAGCCATTCTAGAGGCTGCCAGTGACAGGGGAAAGAGCCCTTCAGAGCAACACATAACAGACAGACGGTGTGCCGAACGTCTCTGCCCGCCGGAGGGGAAGCAGGAGGGCTCCCCCACGCCCCACGGGAGGAGCGTGCCCAGAGGAGCGGGAGGCATGTGGTCTTCGCTCCGAAAATGCTGGCAATGTTTACAAAGTCAGACACGTCAGCGCAGTTACAGTCAGCGAAGTGAGTGTAAAACTGGCCTTGTTACTTCCCAGATCTGAGGGATACGAGTCAAACGCGCACAGATGGTCGGCCACTTTCCATAATGAAACACGTCTTTATTGTCCCGAGGAAGCTGCGTTTCACAACCTAAGCATTGAGGCTTGCTTCTTTTTTTATATATTTTATTTTCTCTGCAAACTGTGGGCAGTTTTGCCCCTTTCCTTAAATCAAAAATTGTGGACGATAAAGACGTGTTTCATTACTGAGAGCTGGCCAAGCATCTGTGTGCAATGGACTTCATTTTCTTCTCTAGGTTGCTGGCACAAACATTCCCAGACGAAGCCAGAGAGGAAACTGAAGTGAACGCAGGGATCTGAGTACTCCTAAACTTGGGGAGAGTTCAGACTTTGTGGCTGCTTCTTTCTGGTACGTGCCCAACTGCCACATCCCAAACTTTAAATGATGTGGTGAAGTTTAGGCACAGATTGGCTTTGCCAGACATGAAATACTTGGGTGCCTATGCTGTCACGGTTCCCAGAAGTAGCACAAGCTCACAAGAAGTAAGTACTTTTTGTCAAGGGATGACTAAATTGGTGCAAGGCTGCCTTGAGCAACCTATCTAGAAAACACATTATGCCAGCGATCCCCAGGCTTTTTTTCATTTCTCCCCTCACTAGTGGGACTGCAGCCCTTACTTCTGTTTGCACGTCTGGATTCATGGCCCTGGCGGGGCTTGTGAGCACTAGTTTGGGAACATCTTCCCATGAGCTGGTCCGGAGCTCCTCCTCATCGCCAAGGCAGGGATGTGGTGTGATGTTCTGTCCCCATGATTGCCATTCATGAGGCTCTAGGATTCTGCTAGAATCCTGCCTGCCCAACAGAAATGACGCTGTCCTGTTCTGATTTACACTCCTGACAGAATACTTAACAAATACACTACTTTAAAGCATTACCATATTCACCTTGGGACGAATCCATTCAGAGACACAGTACAAAGCATATGGTTGTGATGACAGCTCTGGGACCAGGATGTATTTGTCCCCAGTGCAACGGGGTTATGCCTGCAAGCATATATTTTGTGAAAAGTAGTTGGCTTTAATGATGTTTAAATAGCCAGTTCTCTTTCTCAGGAAAGACAGAAAGACTAAGAAATAAAAATAGAGGAAGGAGGAAGGGAGAGGCCCCCAAGAAAAAGGCGAGTCATTTTTACCACAAGTAAAAGTGTGGGGCTTTTGCCAGGCACCTGAATAATTAGAAGCATGCTTTTAGAAGCTTCCCTATCTGCATAATTTGTTGCCTGCCTGCTGGTGGGTTCCCAAAGACAATAAAGGACCGGTCTGGGAGGGGAGCAGCCGAGTGGGATTCTTGAGAACCGCAATGCTGCTCCTCGCTTTGCTGTCGGCTCGCTGCAGGAGCAAGGACTGACCCAGGATATGTGCTTTCCCTTCACACTGCAGCACGGACACCGGCTCAGGCTGCTTGCGTGGCGAGGCTGAATCAATTCGTGTCTGTGGGTACAGTCACACCATGTCTTACACTGGAGTTAGACCCCAGGGCTAAAGCCTTAGCCTGGCTTAATTTCTCCTTGCTCATATCCCAAGTCTTGGTCCTGGCCTTCTCGGTCCTGATTTCAAAACCTGCTCTGCCCCAGGGTTAGGAGCCAGCCAGCACACCAGTGCCAATTCAGGTCCAACTCTTACTGCAAGAGGCAAGGGTGATGAGGTGCATTCCCACACTGCATCACAGCAGCATGACATCTCATGCAGTACCTCTGCATGAGATCCGTGTCTCTCAGGATGTTGAAAACACAACTTTTAAAGGAAAATTCAGGCATACTAGTGTTTAACCTACACAATTAAAAACAAAGGTAATTAACTGACTCACTAGAAGAAAGTAGATATTAAGCATTCTTACTGTGCTATTGGAAACCTCCCCTAAATATAGCAAATGCTTACACAATACAGCACATGCATGTTCTAAATCTATATAACTCATCTTCTCCACTATTTAAATCCCACCTTTAGCTTCTTAAATTGCAAGGACAATCAAGGGACTAAAGCACCCAGCTTCTAGGGCACCTGAGCATCACAGAGTTTTGGGGATCTTCTCCTTAAGACATGTTTCAGACAGAAAAAAACTCAGCAAATTCACTGCCCTGTTGACAGTTTTGTTAAAAACCCAAGCGATTTCTGGTGACAGATTTGAAGAGCAGCTGGTGTCTTGGCTGGGCATGATGCAGAGCTGAATCTTCACTGAAATGCTCTGGTTGCCCTTCGGCGGAGCCTGTCTCTATCCCTTGACTACACGAGGGACAAAGAGCCTGGCATCCTGGCTTGGCTTGGCCAGACGAGGTGCTTGGTGGTGGACGTTGTGATTGAGGAATGAAGTAGCAAGAAGCTATAATGCAGCTGAGCATTGATCTGTGTTAGAGGGCTAACCTATGATCTCAGCAAAGTGGTTATATTACTCAGGAAGTATAACAAGAAAGAAGAGCCTGCTCCCAATTTACTTCTGCGCTGTCCTCCTCTGTCCCACCTCTTGCTACATCATAAGATGTCCATACGGCAGTGCATGGAGCATGTTTGTAGCATATCTGCTACAGCTCTGGTATAGCTCTCTACATCTATGGTTACCTCCCAGGTCTTAGGCTTCAGGGCAGGCTGTCACCTGGCCAGGCAGGTGACTGGAGTCCTCCACGGTCTTGCACAGCAGGTGAATAAGGCTCTGCTATTGATTCTTCTCTGCCACTGGGGCTGGGGAAACTACACTGATGACAACAGCTGTATGTGTACACGATGGTCCTTGAATTGCAGTGTAGTCACTGTGGGGGACGAAGATAAATCTTGTGAAGCAATAGTTTTTAAACTGCATGTCAGAAGCAACTCTAACCTGCAGCTAGAGCCAGGAAAACCACCTGGGTCTCATAGCAGACAAGTCTTCATGCTCTTTTTCTTCTTAAAAACCTGTACAGGAGTAGATAAAGCAGAGAACCCAAACAGTTCCCAAAGGCATTCAGTGTTTTCACAACACCACCATCAATGAACAAAAAGCCAGTTCTGGTAAGAGCAGCATGTTTTTTCTTTTTTTAGATTGCAAACCCTGGCTAGATATAATTGCATGAAGTCTTCTTTCATTGGATTCCGTGTGTTTGTAAGATCAAAGCCCCTCAGGATGTAACAGGAATCTCTGCAATAGCCCGTGGATATTCATTTTAATAAAGAGTTGCTTTTAAAATAACCCAAAAAGGAAAAAAAAAAAAAAAAGAAAAAAAACAACCAAAACCCAGGTCCTGGATGGGATAACATATTTATTCTCTCTCAATTATTTTCAGCTCTGCAAGACAAGTCTCAGAAATGCCTTTCTCACATCAAGTTTGTCTCATACAGGGCTGTATTTCCCAGCTACTCAAGTAGAGGTGGCATGGATCAAACAAGGAGTTTAGATGGACTTAGAAGTAGACCAAATGGAAGCAGAATTATGCCAGCAGCCCAATAAGTTCAAGAAGTGCTATGCCACTCTGAGAGGGAGACTCAGCAAGGGCTGTGTTTGCAACCTCAGTGGCATCAAAATGTTCCCCCAAAACCTCCAAGGGAAGTCTTGGTGTCAGGCAGTCATTTGGTAGTCCAGCGCTACTTTCTCAAATAGTTCACAACATACACTCCTGTATGCCCTCTCTCCTGCTCCTGCCACTCACACTCAGCCTTTCCTGAGATGCTGATGGAGATGCCCCTCACATGCCATTAGCACCTCCCTCTGCTGCCCTAACACAGCGCTGCAGCCCAGTGAGTGTGAGAAGAGCAGCCCTGCTTGCTTTGACCAACAGCTTCCCACCTGCCAGAGCTTGCTGGGGGAACTAGAGAAGTTCAAGAAACACCCTGTGTTTGGCAACATGGCATCATCCGTATCCACAGCTTGATATTCACCTTCTTGTCACAGTGTGGAGCTCGGGGTGTCATAGAGAGAGGCTGAGGTAGAAAAAGTAGTTGATAAATGGTCTCTCTCTGAAGTCCTAGGCAGACAGAGTGTGCCTGACTGAAAACCATAAAGAAAGCCCTTCTTCCACTGCTAAACTGACAGCGAAGCATGCTGAGGGTCAGACCTTTGGTGTGTGATTCATGGCTCTGGGGTCACACAGGTTAAAGATTCTCATCTGAAGGGGATTAGGTGTTTCCAAGGAAGCACAGTCCTTCAGTGCTTCCAGCATTTCCTTGAAGACTTGGGAGTCTCCGACCTGCTTAAGATCTACCTCATTATTCTGTCTCATCACATGAAAAGTCCATCACGGCTTTGGCAGAAGGTATGGAGCGTGTGTGGTGTGGGGGACACGAAAGGAAATTCTTTGGAAGGCGCCAGTTCCAAGTCCAAACACATCTGGGTGCAGGGCAAGCCAGGCCAGCTCCTGGAAGTCTCCTTGGTGCCCAGATAATATGTTCGTCCACCCGATAGCCTGTCAAGAGAGCATGCTCCCTGCTTGGTGTCCGCTGTGCGCCCCGTACTTTGCTGTGCAACTGCACCTTCCACCCTGCTCACTGCAAACCAGCACAAATGTCTGTTCGGGTGGGGAGAGCTGACTACGAGGCACATCCCACGTGGTGACAACTCCTCCAGAGAAGACAAACATCTCCTGTAGACACCACACACAGGTTTGGCTGCTTCACTGATGAGACCCGGCTCTCATGAGGCTGCCTGGGGACAGGGCTGGAGTGGGCTCCGTTGGCCCTTGTTTCCCTCCTTCTGAACTCTCTCCCTCTGCTCCTCTCTCCTTTTCAACATCAAATGCTTCTCGCCTAGCAAGGTGTTTTCTGATGCTTTGCATTAAGTTCACAGTGTAAGATTAGAATGTATTGGGCCACTACAAGATGCTGAGGTTGTTAAAGCTCTGTGTGCGTGCGCGCATGTGTGCATGTGCGCATGCACATGTGTGTGTACACGTGTGTGTTTAATGCAGGGCTTTACAAAACTATCAAGCACTCTTTAAAGTGCCATAAAATTTAATGCTCAATAGGGAAGCCTAAACAAATGAAGCTGCACTATAAAATGTTTAGTGTTTCTATATCGCTTTCAGTTTGAACATGAAGACTTACTGCAACTCACAAGAGGGATTTCTCTGTCCTTTTGTCTTCCTTCTCCTTTTTCCCTTTTCCTTTTTTCTTCTGTATTCCCTGTTCCCAGAGAATTTACCATGGATTTTGTATGGGACTATCTCCAAATTCCTCTGTGCTTGGTTCCAAAAAGTGCGGCTGTCTGCCACTGAAGGGAGCTGCCTGTTCTCTGTTTGTTCCTTGGCAAATATATAGTTGAGATTAAAAAAAAGAGCACTATTCTTTCATCTACCCCAAAAGCCACTATATTTAATTATTTTACTGTGTAAAGTGGCTGCCAGAAGTGCCTGGTGCAACTCTTATCCTTGGCCTGCTGTGATTTTGTCTGCTTTTGTTGTGACTTCAAACACAGATCTCAAAGTGTAATCAATGGAGAGCCAAAGTGTGCCCTAAGGTCTCCTAACGCACAGACAATGGGGACATTTTGTAACTGCCCAGTGAAGAGAGCCAAGTTGCACATTCCTGTTATTGTCAATGAACTTAGCCATCTTGTGACTTCCACCTTACTTGCACATCTCTCTGAACCCTCTCTCTAAAGCAAGGCAGGACATGAGCAGGTGAGGTGCCCTTCTTGCTGCTGCGAGAGGACCTCTCAGCTAACCCTCATGGAACAACATAGTCAAGTACTGGTGAATAAAGTCATGCAGTTAAGTAAATTGCCTACTTTCAAAGGCAATGGGGATTAGATATTACCTCCAGCACCCCAACTGAACAGTACCAGACCATTCTTGGCCTCATGGTCCTCACCTGTGCTCCAGTGGTGGCAATGTTCACCTTCTTCTGGTATCAAGTTTTCAACTCACTCATTAAGGTTTGTGACATTTGGCGTCTCAGGACTGAGATGCAGGCTGAGATTGGCAGGGAAGAGCAGGACATGCTTCTAGCTGGCATAGATGTGTTTACACCAACAGGGAATGGGGGATGAATAAGAGGCAGAAAAGACTTTAAGCTCTCGTCTCCATCTCTTCTGGACTATGGCACAATATTATGTAAATGTATGGTTTCATTTCTGTCCATACTATGATCCTTTTGGAGAAAAGAAGTAGCCAGATGCCTTTGTCCAAATAATTTTTCGAAGTGAAAGGCTTCAGATTATCCAGGAAATTGAATGGCTCCTCTTTTTCTAGACCTCAGAGAAGCCACAGCTCATGGCCTTTCCTATTATTTCAGGCAAGTACTTCAGTCTTATCAAGGGAACATCGCAAGGTCACAGCCTTTCCTCCTGACTGGAACCCAGGAAAGTGGGCATTAAATCTTGCGCATACTCTAACACTCCTGTATTTGGACAGAAGTGGAAGGAACTTGTCTGTTTTCTAGTTTGCCTTCCATCTGCCCCGGGGCCTGAACTTAGCTGCAGGTTTCAGCATGAGAAGAGGCATGAAGTTCCAACGTGCACATCTGGAATTAAGAGCCGAAAATTGGGCTCGGTGCTGATAACGCTTTATTGACAGGAGATGAAAGTCTTGATTCCAATAACTTTCCGAGCTCCAGTTCCCACTGCTTTACGAGGTGTTACACATTTTGGTACCTTTGAGAAAGAGTTTGCTTCCCCTCCTTCTCTCCCACATCTTTATTGCTTCTGTTCCACAGACTTGAGTCATTAAGTCTGAAATGCTTCAGCCCAGAAGGGTATGGAAACCTCCTTTTCCTGAGCCCCAGTGAGAAAATGTCAGCAACCAGGTTATCTGAGAGGGATGGGCATGACAGACCCTGAGGCCATAGTGCTCCCAGGCTCCCAGCATTGGTCAGTGGCAGAGCTCAGCGCTAACGGCTCACTCAGGTCAAACTCCACTTGCAAAGAGGGCAGCCACCTACAATCCGCACTCAGTTCATCTTCGTTCCCCTGCCCGCTGTGTGGCACCAGCACAGAAACTCCCACGCTGCCCAAAGAGGGCTTGCAGTGCGGTGGGGGACAAAGAAAAAGCAGAGGAGGGAAAGGTAAATCAAGTACCGCAGGAGGCATGGTGCGACTGTCATTCCCCACTGCCATATGTTCCTGCACTAGCAGCATAGTGGGTGAGGCAGGACTCTCGTGACTGTGATCTTACCCAGCATCAAGGATCGAATTGATCTCAGAAGGCTACAAAGTCAGGGGGACATCAGCCACTTCTGTCAATCCTGTCTTGGAAAGCCCAGGTCATTTGCATCCATTGGACTTTGGAAAACCAAGACATTATTTGTGTTCTTGTTCTCTTTGAGCTGACCTGAGTTACCATTCTCTTCTGTGCTCTAGCCATGGGTTGCTGGTCTTGGGCTACCTGGTCATTTACCTCGCTCTCCTACTGCAGGAAACAAGACCTAATAAGAGTCAGCTGCTGTTAGGGAACCCAGTCCCTAAATCAGTTCTGCATTAACAGCAAAGGCTCCATGAAGAGAAAGTCAAAGGCTGCAGGCCATTATAATTACAACTGTCAAAATATAACATTGCTCAAATTGGGAAATATTTCATAAAGTGATTTTTTTGTGTGTGTGCAGAGAATGTGTGCTTGCCTGCAGAAGGGCTTCTGTGTTTCTAAGTATTCCTTTCTTCCTTATATTAATTTATTTCCTAACAGATACTAACTGTCCTTAAAAATCTTGCCTGTACTTTTCTGGACACTTTCAAATTTTCTTTAGAAAGGAAAATGCCTGAAAAAATGAAGTTTGGGGTTTTCAGCCAAAAATAAGGTATTTTTTCTCAAAAAAAAAATTGCAATAGGAACTTTAGCTGGATATCATAAGTCCCTCTTCACTTTTAAGAGCCAATGTCTTCAGTTACTCATCATCACATATTGCTATATGAGCATCATGGGATCTGTAGTCTTATCTCAGCATCTGATCTGTAGAGTTGAGTATGGGCATGAAGAACTCTCACTGCAGCTCCCATTAAGTAAGGCAATGACATATACATAAAACAGAAAAAGATAAACATTTTCAGTGCTAAAAATAGTTGAGATAAATTTTTTACATTTTAATGTAAAAAAACCCCTATATTTTCAGATCAGCTGTAATTGCAGCTCTGTGATGGCACTATTAAGGCTCCTGTTGTAACTGCAGGCAGTCTGTTCCCCCTGCAGGAAGCTGCTTCAGTGTTTATTACAACACTGGGGTTATCGCTGGTGTTAACTAACAGCTGTCCCTAAGGGTGGGTAAACTGTGATCCAGAAACCTTATCTCATTCATTTGCTGTCTCTTGCCCACCTCCTTTTTCTGACTTTGACTCTGAATTGAGCCAAACTTCCTAGGAAGAAATTGCGACTGAAGCCACAAGGCTCCTCTGGGCTTCCCTCTTACTGCTGAGCACCTCACTCATCTGTAGCGCTTCACAGTCCAGAGCTTCTGAAGTCCACGGAGAAGGAGGCAATCAAAAGTGGCACAAAATCATGAGTTTCCTGGCTGGATTCAGAAATGTGCACCCTCCAGCAGGTCTCTGAGATGCTGCTTATCTGCAGGTCTCCCTTGTTTGATCTGAAGATCCTTTTTGTCTTTGGTGATTTCTTCTTTCTGTAGAAGAAAGGAAGCACTGAGCCTTCAGGAAGCTAACCATTTCCTCCAACTCTTGCTGATACTGCAAGGCCCCTCGATAGCTGCCGGCTGCTCCTACCTCTCCCCAGAAGTTCAAGTCCAACAGTGCAAGACTGGCACAAAACCAGACTCTTAGAGAAGGTTTCCTCTTCTTAGAAGGCGCAAGGTTGCTTTCCAGTCGGCACAGTCCTGATTCATTTGGGAAACAGAGGCCAGCTCCTTGGGCTGCTTTTCCTAATGCTTTCTGAAAGAGCTGGGTGGCTTTAGTTTTACACAAGATATCAAATAGCAGCTCAAAATCCAGAAAGGTCTTGAGTGCTCACGTGAAAAGATCCCCAGAAAGCCTGAAAGTGGAATCCTTTCCCTTCCTTCACAGATTTTATTTTAAGCTTTATAGTGAGATTTTTGCTCTTTTCTGGACCTGAATTGTCTCTGGTCTTTAAGCCACATGGTGCAGATGTCTGCATCCCCTTCCCTGCCACCATTCTCCCAGTCATTATTCCCAAAACCTGATCTCCTTGTCTGAGCCTCCATGCGTTAAGGATCCCTTTGGGACAATGTGATTATTTCCTTCCGCCTGCTGTGTATCAGCCAAGTTTTGACCACAGGCAAATATCAGTCTTAGAACGGGTTCATCTTGGGGAGAGAAGTACCATTGCATGGAGTTACAGTCCTTTCACCAAGCAGATCTTGTCACCAGCCTCCAGAGATGGAGATGGTAACTGACACGGTACCTTTTGAACTTCTTCATATCATAGGTACTGCAATCATTTATTTTCTGTTCAAAATGACTTTTAATTCAGAATGAGAAAAACGACAAGGAAAACCAAAATTAGAGTGCGTGTAGGCCAGTAAGGTGTGTGTGTATAGAATCATAGAATCATTTAGGTTGGAAAAGGCTTTCAAGGTCATCAAGTCCAACCGTAAACCTAACACTGCCAAGTCCACCACTAAACCATATCTCTAAGCACCACATCTACACGTCTTTTAAATACCTCCAGGGATGGGGACTCAGCCACTTCCCTGGGCAGCCTATTCCTGTGCCTGACTACCCTTGCAGTGAAGAAATTTTTCCTAATATCCAATGTAAACCTCCCCTGGCACAACTTGAGGCCATTTCCTCTCACCCTATCGCTTGTTACTTTGGAGAAGAGACTGACCCTCCCACCTTGCTACAGCCTCCTTTCAGGTAGTTGTAGAGAGCGATAAGGTCTCCCCTCAGCCTCCTTTTCTCCAGGTCCCCTGGCTTCCTACCGGGTGAGACAGCTACAGATCCAGCTATGAAGTGTTGTATCCTGCACTGCCTGTAAAGAGAAGCCTGAGGAAACATAGGACAAGTGCCTACACAATAATGGTTGGCCTGGGTTAGTCACCAAATCTCCTATTCCTAGAATGGAAGAGACTTAGACAAAACCAGCTAGTGACAGACTTGAAACACCAAAAGATACTTCTTCATCCAGCCTAGACTTAAGCCATGGAATTCCTTGTCACAGGATGTTTGGATGTAAATAATGTATTTACTACAAGGGTAAATTGAGGAAGAAAAATCACCTAGAGCTGTTAAACACAAGGATATTAAATTGCTGGAAGTCTGGGAATACGTGCTTAAAATCTGCTTTGTTTGCCCTGTCCTAGGCGTCCATTATGCAGGTATCAGAGGGTGGCAGAGTACCTGAACCTTTGGTCAGCTACTGTGTCGAAGGACCACGCATCTCTTTGTATGTTTAGATCATGTTGCATTACAGCCTGTATTGGTCTTTCAGAGGACCTTGCTTCTATCCCAAGCTTACTGCTTTTTCTCCCTTCTAATGTGCAACCACGACTCAAGAGAGAGACAAGTTGCAGTTTGTATACTGGGGAGATTCTTAGGGTTATGGGATGTCCAAACATGTTTTCCTACTGAAGGTAGGAGGATCATCTCTCCCAAGGCTTGGGCCTTTCCTGTATCCAGAAAGCAATACTCCATCTCATGCTGCTTCTGTCTTCCTTTGCATTGCGCGCACAGTCATATAATACTCAAACCTGGACAAGAGTTAGGAAAACTGTGCTCATGCTTATGAAAGCAAAATCAACTAGTAAGCAAGGTATACTTTCTTTTGAACTCTTCAATCAGGTCCCAGAACTCCTCTCACCCTGTCCTGCAGAAGGGCTGAGTTATTCCAACTGTGTTGACTGCCAGGTTGTACCGGAGCTGCTCAGCGTTTCTTTGGGATTTTCTCAGCATTAGCCTCTGTATGAAGTATTCCAGGTGCAGGTATTTTATTAAACATCGAATTCTGATTTCAGCTTGCACAAAAATAACTCCCTCAAAATACTGGCATGAATTTGCTGTTTCTGCAAATAAATGTCTCAGTAAAGGAGCCAAAATTAGGCATAGAATTGGGGAATCTTGGACAATTTCATGTTGCATACCTTGGTTCTCCAAGATGCCATGAACATGTCTCAGCTCTGCTGTGAAACATTCTCTTTCCTTCTCGCTCCAGGACCCGTATACAGGCAACCCATTACACCACTTCTAATGAGCCTGTTTCCTTCCCTTGCCAGTCCTGGCTTTCCACTGACTAATGAGGAAGCAACAGGTACCTGTGTGTCTGCCCTGATGGCCAACAAAAGATTTTAACCCTTTGCCACTGGGATCCTCTCAGGTGAAAGTGAGGAGCACGAAGCCGAGCTTGCTGCACCTCTGCTGCGGCTGGCTGCCATCTCCTGCTCCCCTTTCACAGATGGGAAACACCCTGAAGCAAAATTAAGAGGATCCCTGTTTGTTTTGGGACTGCAGATTACTGTCAAACATGAAGACAGACAATTATTTCCATTGTGGAAAATGTGACATTAGCGAAGGAGCAGTTCCCTCCGCCTTGGCTTTGTGTTTTGCTTTTCTCTAAGGAAAGTTTCCTTTTTTTTTTACAGCACAGGCTTGAAATAAGTGGGTAGAGAAGCATTTAAATACAAATATTTGTAAACTAAGTGGGTTTCCTGAACAAAGTAGATCCAGATGACAGACAGTCTGTCGGCTGCAGCATCTCGGTGCCTGTCACACGACGGCCCCTTTGTTCGGCAGCTGGGTGCCCGCGGAGGCGTCCCGGGGGGCACAGCAGGGCTGGCAGGCAGCTCTCAGTGCTGGGGGACGGCAGCAGGAGAGCCCAAGCGGGGTGTGCCTCAGTGGCAGGGTGGAGGAGGCACGGCATTTTTGGCCACAAGTACCAAACTGCCAGGCCTGAAGGCAACGAGGACCGCAGTAAAGATGATGATAGTTAGAGAGCCCGAAGGTGCAAAAGATGCTGCGGAGGTGAAGACGACCTCATTGGTGTCTGGCAGATTTGTTCGGGGGCAAACAGACCCTGGCAGCCTGGCGGCAGTGTGGGAATGTGAGGGCAGTGCGGATGAGCAGCTTCAGAGGCAGCATCAGCTCTAGACACCTCTAGCAGTTCATCAGGTCATGAGACCGGGGCAGGAATTTTCTTGCATAATCTTTTTCTACGAGGAGAAAATGTGTTTGCTGTGTCCTAAACCTTCTGAAGTATTCGGTAAAAGAAGAGTTCTTAATGCCTCAGAAGGTCAAAATCGAGGTGGGTGCTCCTTCTCGAGGACAGCCAGCAGCTAAGGCCTTCTCTGGGCCTAGGTGATCCTCTGAGGATCTAAGGACTCTAAGCCCTTGCTTAGAGTAGGTCTAAGCAGTTCCCACCTCGCTCCAAACCTTATTGAATGGATAGTTGTGTTTGCATTGTTTTTCGTTGAAAAGCCTCAAACAAGCCCTAATCCATTCTGAAGAGAAACAGAAGAAAAATCTTGGAAGCACAGGATGGGAAACACACTTCTTGCCCAGTATGAATTACTATCCCAGGCTTGTACTTGCTAACACAGTTAGCCCCATGTTGCTCACCTCCCGTGGCTCACCTCCGCAGCTGTGGGCTCTGACTGGCCCTGGGGCCCCATGGAGGTCTGCAGGGCAGCACCGCACCTCCGGCTTCTGCAGAGTTGCATATGCCAAATGCCAGGAGAGTGCCAGGTTTGTCTCTGCTAGATGTTATTTTTAATTCTTAATAATGCCCTGAGGCTTCTGTTACTTTCCATTGTTCATTTCTGGGGGAACTGTACTGCCAAGGTCTGTTCACTTGCTCTCGCTGTTTCTGCAAAGGCCTGAAATGCCTTTTTCCTATTTGTTCTCAGAAAAAAAGCTTCTCTGAAAATGGCACGTACCAGCTTTCCACCCTCCCTGTGTCTTAACCACAAATGTCTGCCTCCTGACAACTTCTCTCCTGCTAACTTGGTATTTCTACAGCGGCTGCTTGCACTCTCCTGGTCTATCTGTGCGGCTGTGGCCAGACATGATGGGGAGGAAGGAAAACTCCTGGTACAGAATATCTGCATGGAGCAGCCTTCCAGGTCATCAGGATGGACATCCCCATCCACAGGCAGCTGGTCCTGGACCCTCTCCCCCAGTCCCCATGAAATATATCCCACGTTAAATGGCCTGTCACATTACTGAAGGGGGCACTGATGTATTTGATTAGTAAGGAAGCTCTGAAGGAACCCATCTGCCTTAGCATTTGGATGGATATTTATCTCTTTCATGGATTTCTTTTGTCCAAAGGAATCATTTACTCTCATGTGAAATAATGTAAGATCTGGTCTCTTTGGGGATTTCAGCAGGAAGCTATCCTCCCTGAGCCTCATTTTAATCTCCTATTGTCATAAATCAGGAATAACTGCAAGAAAGTCAGTAAAATTAAGCTCATGAAAACTGATGTGCAACACTCGGGGCCTCTGATCTCCACTAATAATGGAGATGAACTCACTCCCTGAATTTCTTCTCCCTCTGTATGCAGATGCTGCTGGTCTTTTGAGATGCTCAGATGTGGCTCTGAACCTTGTATGCTGGAATACAGCATCCAGGCTTTGGAAAGTGGCTCCTCACATGATTTTACTGACCAAGTAGAAGAAGGAGATATTAGGACTCATGGGGAAAAATTCTCTTTCTGGGGGAGGCTCAATAGAAATAAGAAATTCTGGTTGTGCAGAAAAGCTTTTGAACCTACTGTCATCCCAACCAAGCTGCTGCAACACACTTCCTACTTGCATCAGTTAAAATGATGGGTATGGATCAGATTCAAAAAGGAAATCTAAAGGATATTTCCGTGGTATCACAGCAGCCTGTTTCTAAAACTTGTGTGACCATAAGAGCTCCAGGAAGCAATGTTTTGTCTTTTATTCTGCCTATCCACCAGATACGGTCAGGAAAAATGTTTTTATGTTTTCTTCTCTTTCAAAATAGCTAAAATCTGAGCTTAGTTTCTTTTCCTGTTTCAGATAAATGGAATGGATTCTGATTAAAAGCTATGTTTAATTGGAACTGCCAAGATAAGAAAATATTTTAAGGTTTTGCTATGTTGAAAATATGAGTTTAAGAATAGATAAAATTGCAACAACCTGACTTGCAAGATGCCATTTTTTATTCGTTTCCCTTCTACATGTTATTTGTCTCGGACAGTAAGAATAGTCTGCTCACTTTCATAGTTTGGGCAGATGCTGAGATTTCAGACCATGCAGCAAATACCTAATAATGCCATTCCTTCTTGCCATTCTCATGCTTTCGCATTAAGGTTTGGCATGAGACCAGGTTTAAGAGTGAAACACTGCCTGTCTGTCAAAGTTTTACAGTTCTTCCAGTGATATCTGGGCACCTTATTGTTTTTATTAAAGCTTGAGAGATACACAGAGAAGTGACCTTTCTGCTTTCATAACTTGTATAAATAAAGGGGCTTGCGAACTGCTTCCGGCAGCCCTGGATGATGGAAAGCTAGAATTCCACTTTGTGAGAAATTTTGACTTCTAAAACTGAGATGTTATTCTGAGTGGAAATGAAAACACAGTCTTCATGAATTTCCCTTGGAATAAAACGCTGAAACATTTCAATCTGTAGCTGCCAATGCATCGTCTTCTGCTGGTGTGGAACTCCTCTGGTTTTATAGCATCAAAACATGAAGCTGCATGTTAAATGTGACACCTGGTGTATCCCGGAATATTTCATATACTTTGCAAATGACAATGAAATTAACCAAAACACTGAACGTAATTTTGAAAACAAAGCAAGGGACAGGGAGCCATGGGAGCAGGAATCGCTGTGCTGGGGCTCAGCATGGCTGCTCTGCCCTGGGCTGGCAGCAGGGCAGCGGGATGACGGCAGGCGGGACAAGGGTCCCTCAGCTGTGTCCTGATTCCTGCTTCAAACGCCAGCCAGCCACGGTAAAGTCTTGCTCTCTGCAGGAGATCTTGCTGCTCACCGAACACTAGCATAATGGTAATGGCCCAACCTCACCCTAGCCCGTGAAATTGGACACTGAGTCTCTGCAGCCTTTCTAAAAACCAACTCCCTTTGTTGAGTTTGCTCCTCTGTACAGGAGGGGCAGTCTCAACTACTTTTCCTCACGGAGACTCAAGATGCTGCAAGGTTTAATTAATCCCATAATACTACCTGAATAAGGGCAAATCCTAGCAACTAGCATAGCTATATTTGTTTTTAAAAACTCCTAGATTAAGAAAAAGACAGTGGCTGCTGGCATGAACATCTGACAAGAAGATATACCGATACCCATCTTAGGGGTTTATAAACTACCTGGTTTGAAACCTTCCCTTTACATTCACTTAAAACGTCCTGGCAAGCGCACAAGAAGAGGAGCTGTGTCTCCCAGCACGTGCCGCACGCTTCCCCTCCTGTCTCACTCAGGGGTGTGAAGTGCGAGCCACCCCCGTCCCCGACCAGCCTTCGGCTTGTGGCCCTCCTCCCAGGGGACAGGCTCTGCAGCTCTCTGCCGGGTGCTGACGGGGACTCCGTCTCTTTCGTGATGGCTGTCATGAATTTGTTCCTCTCTAATTTCTTTTCCCTCCTCCCTCCCAGATCATCACACAGACATCAAGAGACTGCGACAGGCATGTTTGAATAAGACAAATGAACAAAGACATTCCCCCTGCATTTCCCACTGGATAAATTACAGATGGGCCCGAATCGACCCCCCTCTAGATCCAGTGTGTTGTTATGTATCTGCCACTATTGCTTTCCAAGAGGAAGGATGAATATAGCTTTAAATGATTAGCTGCCTTATGTACTACCATGTCTCAAAGCAACGGGGGGTAACACGGGCAAATAACTACACAGGCAAGGAAGTACATGAGGGCTGAGCATTCAGGACTCTCTAACAACTGTGGTTTCTTTATAAAGAGCAATAAAGATGGTTTTAATGTACTGTATATGATGCAACAGATGCAGGATGCCTCTGGCAAAACTCCTCTGGTCCAAAGCTGACTGAAGACAGTTTGATGATTTGCAGGGAGATACAGATCCCAGAAGGGGGATTGTACATACCTGTCAGCTGGTAACCAAAGCTCAAACTGGCCTTGAAAAAGTTTAATTAGTACTGACATCAACATAATTCCGTGAGCTCAGGAACAGTCTGTGACAGTGGAATTTGGTGCCTCTGTCCTGTTGTCCCCCACACCAATCTCAGCCCTGCTGAATTTCAGGGGCCAGCTCGTTCTCGCATGTGCCTGTACCTCTGAGACACCACACGCCGCACTGGTCGTGTCTCCAGGCTTAGCAGGAGCAAACAGCACTTCTGGTTCCTGTCTATACCTGCCGCCAAAGATGACCATAGTAACTTCAAGGCTGCAATGACGTTGATAAATGCAGTGCAAGAGCACGCTCAAGGGATAACAAAACACGTTCTAGGAAGCACATGGAAAGTAAAGCAAGAGGCTGCAGCCTGTCATCTCCCAGAAATACAATGATGCTTCAACCTCAGAAGGTTTATATCAATTAGGAATAGATTTAGGCTGAGCCTTCAGATCCAAACCGTGACAGGGAGCTCCTGCCCCTTTCCTTTCTGTATTGAGAGTTACAAACATCCTTTTCCTTTACAAGCACTTCAGACTTCAAACCTGTTTTACATATCATGATGACTGTGATGCTTGCCTTCATAAATAAATTCCGTCATTTGATTTAATATCCCACTTGAAGTCCCTTCTATAGGTTTTCTTGGCTTCTTTTTCTCCCTACCATCTGTGCCAATTTCTCCATATTATCTGGCTACAAAAGCCTTCCCAAGCTCCCGTAACTGATTCACTAGCGACAAATTTTGCATGGGAGCCCAGAGACAGAGCAGGCACTGCAGGGGGAAAGCACTGCATGTAGCTCACAGGGAACTGCAAACAGTGGAAGCGCCTATCTGGGAGCGAGATTGGCAACCCATGCCTTGCACACTCTGGCCCAGAATTGGATCCAAAGCTGGATTTCCCCACAGATTTGCAGCTATGTCAATGTGATGCTCAAGACTTTAAAGAAAACTGGAATGTCCAGATGTGGGCCCAGCTCCAAAGTCTCTCAGAGTCCTGGGACAAGATGAAACTATCACTACCTCCAGTTTTCAGTACACAGCATGTCCTCCATACACCCAGCTTCTTTTAAGAAACACTAAAGGCAGCAGAAACTTAGCCCTGAAACTTCCAGCAGCATCAAAAAGAAGGGAAAAAGGAATATTTTCTGCTTGCTTTGTTAGAACTAGAGAATAACAAGGGTTATGCCTGCAGATAGTTTGGCAGAAGATAGAGGGCCTGTCAATACTGCCAGGTGCCAATCACCACACACATTTCAAGCTGATGCAGTGTGACCCGGTGCCAGTCTTGAAGATGGCTGGACATGTCTGATCATGGCTGTGTCAGCACTCGTGGGTCTTTCAAGTGCACTTAGCAGGAACCTGGTGTGGCTTCAGAACTGGACCGGGTGAGGTTGGGCAGAACCAGCAGCTGAATTTCTGGACCCAATTTCTAGACAGAATCAACAGGATGCTCATGGGATGGAGTGAAGAGGGAATTGTGCTCTGTGCAACAGGAGCTCTTCCAAACCCCCTATTATGTGAAGGCTGAATTCTAATCTATTTTTAGAAATTTCCCCCAAAAAATCCCAACAACAACTCAAACGGAAAGCTGTGCATGTCTTGAACAAAGATGCAACCAGAATTTATTTTCTTTCTGGAGAGAGAGAGGTAAATAAGTGGGGTAATCTCAATGGTCATCTGGCCAGGAGTGACCAAACTTCTACAAGCCCCATATGAAAATGTCCATTTGTCTGGAAACCACAACAGCCCTGGTAGTGCCAAGGGGGAAGATCTCCAGGAGCAGCTTCCAGACAGGAGATGACATTGTCCCCAGGGCTCCCATTGTTCCATGAAGATGGCAGCTGGCCTGGGCTGGGAGCAACATGGGATCCAGGACAATGCAGTGGGGTTGGTCCCAGCATCACATGCTGGTTTGCTTCCTCCTGCTTCTGCAATTTGGACTCCCCAGCAGCCCTCCTGTCAGCGCAGCACCACTGCCAGTCACAAGACATAGCCCCACAGATTAATGGCTCCTAGCGTGTGGTGGGTTACACCCACAGTAGCCTAGGAACCTGTCTCACAGAGGTCTTTTTGAAAGGAAGTATATCCAACCAGTCCGGAAATTACAACCGTCAGATATCATCCCTGAAACTGCCAAGGGTATGTACAGTCTTAGAGCACCTTATTTCTCTCCTGTCTGAATCCAAAACTAATGGCAAAGCATCTTTTGCCTAAATTCAGTAATGGCCAGGACTGGGTTCTGGACTGATGATGCCAGTGGTTCATGATGCATTTACCGGTGCTCGGTGGAGAGTACGTTGGTCACTCCCTTGGCCAGATCTCTTCCTTCTTTCTACATACTAGCTTGCATGAAAAACAGCTATAAGGACAGTAAACATTTTTCTCATGTTGGCTTGCCAAATGAATGACTTCAGGATGGCTGGAGGAGAGTGAGAGAGAAGGAAGATAGTCTATGCACTGAAGGAGTGCAGTCAGGAATGGAAAGAAGCATGAGGTGCTATATTGAGATCTGATGCAAACGAGGGAACTGCTTGTAAACTCCTGAATTAGACCAATCATACTAAATTTACAGGAATGTAAAAAAATAGTTGCATCCGTTGCTGTTTCTTGCCAACTGTAAGCTTGCCAGTGCAATTTTTAGACCAGAGGGAGGAAGTTACATATATGCTCGCTTTTTTCTCTTCCCTTTCACTCAGTGTCAGGTTTCAGGCAAAAATGGCTT
The DNA here is from genome assembly GCF_047370975.1 of Nipponia nippon. Taxonomy (NCBI): domain Eukaryota; kingdom Metazoa; phylum Chordata; class Aves; order Pelecaniformes; family Threskiornithidae; genus Nipponia; species Nipponia nippon. The sequence goes on along the minus strand of NW_028262291.1, from coordinate 25,979,139 downwards.
TTGGTAGTGGAGGTTCATTTTCTACATTTATGGGGTGCATGCAAATCAGCTCAACAAACACTCTCAAGATTAATCCAAAAGGACTTGATCACAGGCAGTTCTTCATCCAAAACACACTTAAACATGCGTGGTCCTATTGCCTATCCTTGTTCAACTTTTGGTGGACTGTGAAGGGAGCAGTGGCGAGCAAGGCATGTGATCTACCCACCTCCTGTCCAGAGGGGCAACCTATGCATCCCTTGGCATGTCTGAGGCTAGATCACACCTCACAGGCACACCAGACCACGTACGCTCTGGCTACAACCGAAGCCATGCACTTTCAGGTTCCCTTCCTGACCGTAGAGGCATCCCTCAGAGGACAGCCTAGGAATAACCACAGACTTCAGAAAAAGTATTTATGTCTTTAGAGTTCAGGATGCTGGAGTGCTGCCAGATCAGGTCTAAAATGCTGGAAGATCAGAGCAAACAACACTGAAATGACTAACCAGTACATGTATGATACGTCCGTGCTGGTTCCTGAAATGAGAATTCTCCATTTTCTCAAAGATCCTCAACTTCCTAAAACTCCTGCTCTTCCCTCACCAGAGAAACCCTGCCAGGCTCCCAGTGTAACTTGGTACGGTTGGCATCTGGAATCCCACCTGCAAGAACACACACGCTGCGGTGCTACGGCTGCCCGGAATGGGTGCACTGCAGCCGCCCTGTGCAGGGACTTGAGCAAGTGTCCAGGTTAACACCAGCGAGTTATTACTCAGCCTGCAGGCATTCCTTGAAGAGGTAAACCTCTAGCTGATAAAAGGAATTTCAATCAGTTCAAGTACTCAAATATTGTACAATAATACATAAATTTATGAAATGAAATTTGACAAAGGCAATAAAAGTTTCTGTCTTGTACCAGATTTCTAGCATCAAAATGCTTTCCTGATAGCACTGATATCCACAGGTGAAGAAATAAGAGTTACAGGATGTCTGAAAACATGCAATTTAAGTAGCCAAAATGAACAGCAACTGAATTCAGGGTATCCGTGTCAGTTGTCCCAGCTCTAAAACCTCTTCTGTGGCAGAAAACTGCCCCACTTGCCACAGAAATGCCCAGTAATGTCACATACTTCACACCTGAGTGGAACTGAGGAAAGGCAAACCTTTAGAGAGAGGAGATGCCAGAGGCATCTCTGGCAGCCAAGGGTGCTGTCATTTCCCTGCTCTGGTGAAAACTGGCACAGCCCTGCAGCCATCGGAGCTGGACACCAAGGACTTGCAGACTGGTCCGTATTTTTATACAATGGCATGCCCGAGCTCTGGCTGGGCATAGCAAGCAGAAGAAAATGGTTTCTCTGCTCAGAGGCACAAATTTTGCTGCCTGCACCCATCTGAGGAGGAATCCCTTTTCTAGACAGCTATTAAAAACCACAATGTTATTTAGCCTTCGCTGTAGCAAATCAGAGCATTATCTCATGCTCTTTTGGAACCAATAAAGGGAACATTAAACCATCACCATTCCTTGTGGCTATTCCATTATTCTCCTATTTCCCTCCCTTTTAACCCAGCTTCTTACCTATGACTACAGCGCGAAAGATCCCCTGCTAGCGCCCTATTTGCCAGGCAGCTGTCACCATGCTGGGAACAGCTTATGCAGGAGACCCCAGCCAAGTGCGGGACGTGAAACGCTGTGGGTGGATTCCCCTGCCTGGCTTTAGACCCTTGCAACGTTGATGTTTAGGCTGGTGCTAGCTGGCTGTCCTCCCTAAGGTATCCCTAACTGGAGAGAAACAAATGCTTCCAGGGTGTAATGCATCTCATCCAGAGACAGACATGTAAAATCAGTGAAACAGGTTGTGCTCTGGAAGTGCTTCTTTTCCCCCATTGATTACAAGAAGAGTCTCAGATGCCTGCAGGGTAGGTGTCTAAAGTTAGGGCAGAAAAGTCCAGTTACTACTGGCAAAGGCAGCTCTACCCTGGTCTGTTTAATTGCTGCCCTCTCACTCAGAATAAAATATATAGCCTCAAATTATGAACTGCTTCTCAGAGTGGATGTTGGATTAGAGACAAAGTGTATCACAGCAGCAGTTTTCTCTCTCTTGGCCAGACCTCTGTTATTCTAGTGATAAACTGAGTCATCAGGCTCAGCCCAGGGTTTTCTGCAGTGGAGGAGGGTAGGACCGACCCTTCTCCTAGATAAAACTACCTTCAAACAAAATCCATGTGGTATAAGACGAGGTGCTGTGCCTTCAGCAGCTGACATTAAGAGTGGACCACCACCTCCTGGGCTATTTAAAATGCCACTCCACAGGTGCCATGACAACTCTGCATGGTTGTAAAGCATGGCCATAAGATCTGATACAACCCAGTTCAAACAACTCCAGTCTGTTCTCCTAGTGCCCATGCAGTTTCAACTCAGTGAAAGAAATTGTGCTCCTCCCCTTATGAAGAGGTATTTACAGTTCACAGGAGCACAGTAGGTTACCCAGGGCAAAAATTTACACTGTGACCTTCTATGAGGCTGCATTGTATGATCAGAAACTGGGAACCCTGCCACATCTTCAAACAGGGCCTCTGGGCCAAACTTGCCCCACTGTGCTCCTCTCCCCGCTCCCCCCGCCTGGCACCCCAGCAAGCAGCACAGCTGCCAAGGGCTGCGGGTGCTGGGATGGCCCTGCAATGCCTAAGAATGGCCCTTGCAGTCCAGAACGCGATCTGGTATGAAAAGCACTAGGGCCACTATTAAAACTAGTGACGAGGGAAGATAGTGTGTCTCAGCACTTCCAGCATACGAGATTTGCCTCTTCTCTTACCGCGTTGCAGCTGGTCCTGCAAACCCTCAGATTTTTATTGTCCAGGAGCAATCCTGCCCAGCAGCTGAGCCTGAAGCAATTTGAGGGGAAGTAGGGACCAAATGTGTCCCTTCAGCCTCCAGGTAGCCATACGCCAGAACTGGACAGTCAGCCAAAGACAGCAAAAATCCCAATCTTCACCCAAAGCCGAGTCTGCTGTTTAGGCACATCTTTAGCTTCCAGCAACAGCCTTTATGAATTCAGCTAGATGATGCCTCACCCAAACACACCCACCCACCCAGATACATTCTTTAGGAGGCTGTCTCGAGCCTCCTGAGCATGTGACATCAAAACCAATTCAGCCTCGAAGTGTGATGTGCTCAGCTCTCTGCACCATTCTGGACATGTGTGTAACAAGATGGACACTTCTGAGGATCTCATCTGCTCCAGCTTCTAATTATGCACGCAAAGTCCCTAACTCCTCATGAGCTACTTTTCACATGCCTTTGCAGCTATTACAAGATCCCCCTGGGATGGGAGACAGCCAGAATGGTTTCTCTAGGTCCCAAAGCAGTGAAAACCCTCAAAGCATTGCCATGAGTTGCCTTCTTGCTTCTTTCTAACCTGCAACATCTACCACTCAACCATTTTTGTGCCCCATGTATTCAGTAGAGCGGTATTAAAGGGTGATTAGTAGGCAAATACAGTAATCACGGATTTTTTGTTTCGTCCGAGGTTGCACACTGCTTTCTGTTTCCCTGATTACTGCACTGTCCCAAAAGGAACAGCTGAGTGTAAAAGTCTCATACCGAAACAAGGGGACTAGTGTGAGTTTTGTTTCCTGCTTTATTTCCTTCCATTCGCCAAGCCCTGATCGGAGCCAGAATAAAGCCATGGTTACAGAGAGGATCTCAGATGTGTTTGAGAGCCCCCTCCAGCTGACAGCGTGAGCACAGTGCAGAGCACAGGGAGGCCTTCTCCATAGCCATGACCCTTAAGCACTTCTGTGCTGATCTCAGGAATGCTAAAAACAAAATTGTCCATTTTTCCAGGGTTTTCATTGGAAAATAATTACTTGTGTGCCAAAGTCTGCCTTTCACATACATTTGGCGTGCGATGCATTTGGCATGACCCTTTTTGACTTTGGATACAGCATTCCCCCTCCATGGCTCCTCTGTGATTAGTGCTGCCAGGCTGCACCCAACCACTCTCCTGTCCCACACCAGCATTCGAGGAGCTCCTGTTTCCCCACTTGGTGAGCACAGCTCTCCAACACTGGTGTTTCTGCTTTGTGATTTCTGGTGTTCATGGATCCAGAACTCACTTTCTGCCAATGATGTGATGAGTGGATTTATGCAGAGACTGGGGGGACTGGTCTCCCGCCCTGCCCTCTGCTCCATATACACCAACCAAACGTTTTGAGGCATATGACACATGGCTACACAGCCTCTCCTCCCCTAGCCAGGCACCTCCCCAATTCACAACACAGCTAGGTCCACCCCTGGATATTCTCTAAATGCTGCTGATCCTGCCAACATTCCTGCAAGCGAATGCATTTGCTAGAACGATTGTGAAAAGACAGCATGAAAGCATGCAGACAAAGCCAAAGAGAAATCGCTTGTGTTTTCAAGCAGAGCTTGTGTTTTCTCAGTCCCTGTTGCCATCCTTGCCCACAGGGCTCTCGCTCACCCAAAGGGGCAAGAGTCACCTGTAGCAGGCAGCAGGCTGCAAGCAGAGGCCAATGAGGCAGCCCCACACGGGAGGATGCCCAGGACGGTGCCTGGGCTCCTCACTCAACATGGGCCCCTCGCAGATGCTCCCAGCATGGACCACATCACGAAGGGAAGCAGCAGCATTGAGCAATGGGTGGGCAGGACAGGGGCGGGCATTCCCCGCCAAGCGGGCACCAGCAGAGGGATCCGGGGGTCCCCTCACCGCCGCCCTGTGCCTCCCGCCCCACGGCCCCTGGGGTGAAGGAGAGGGAGAGAACCTGCCCTCTCTCAAGACATGATTTTGCACTGAAAATCCTTAATGTTACGTGACAATTGCTCAGCACAATGCGGGGAGGGTGCTGCACCGGCCGTGAAGTGCCTGCTCCTGGTTTTGGTGAATTTTTCACCAAATCATAGTATTTCCCTTCAGGTTTTTATTGCAATCATTACTCCAAATACCACTTAGAAAAACAGTAATAATAATAAAAACCTGTTCCCTGGCCCTCAGTTTTCCCCTCCAGGACACTCAGACTTTGATAAATGAAAAATGCTGCAGGATAACATACTGCCAAAATCGACAACATGAACGAACCTTTGTAACTGTAATTCAGGTATGCATGCTTTAAAGGAGACAAGCCTACCTCTCTTTTTAGTCCTGTGGAGTGGGAGTAGCCTCAAGAAGAGCAGGTTTCTCTGCAGGTGACCCCTTTGCAATCCTGCAGCCTCAGTGTAAGCTCGTGGAGGCAGTGGCCTTTCCACCCGCATGGTGGCTTAGCTGTGCCCTCCCAGGGGGACAGTCTCCCTGGGGAACCCACGAGTACAGACGAGCCTTCCAGGCCAGTGCAAGCATTTCTCTGTCTCATCTGTTCAGCTCCTGTTCTTGTCCTGTGGGGGTCTCTTGGGGCGTTTATCCCACAACACGCCTGCTATTCAGCCCCTTCCTAAAATGGGGATGGCTTGAACAAGATCACCCAGGAAACGTGTAGCAGGGCAAGGAAGTAAAACCAGAACAGCAACCTGACCTGCAAGCCCTCTTGCCTCTGAAATCTGGGGTACACCACAGAGAATTACTGCACGGTTTAGGCTCAAAAAAGGACAGCATCTTAACCCAGGGTTCATCTGAAAACAAAACCGAGCCATCTCTGAGGCTCAATGAGCGTGGGTAAGTCTTTCATTTCCCTGCCCTCCTGCTTTATTTGCTCATTTGTTTTCTTCTTTTTTATGTTTTGGTACATCAGGAATAGTGGGATCCAGCCAGGTTAGGAAACAACATTGCCAGAATATCCTGAGAAAAGAAGATGTGAGTTATTTCTGGCCCTAGCAGGAGCTGGAAGTATCTGACATCTCCCAGTGCCCGGAAAGCTTGTTCTCATGAGAACTGAGCTTCACACTGCACATTCAGGAGGGCCAGAGTTCAGGGATTTGGAGAAGCCCCTGATGGCCAAACACAACGGGAATTACCATGTGTAGTACTGAGGTCACCCTATCTGGGGTCACCTGGAGAAGGTACCAGCTAACCACGACTCCTGAGCTAGCATGGCTCCTGGACACTGCCACGGCTTTGCAGTGGCTCTTGGGTGCCTGCTCCTTCTGGGAGCCTCCCCCTCTTCTCCCACTCCCCCATTCAGGCACTTACTCTTTTTTTTCCCCTCTGACAAAGCACATACAGATGGTGCGTTGTCTGCCACAATCAAGGGGCTCAGGTGGGTAATGGAGAATGGCAGAACTTGGCATGTACTTGTTTGCCTTAGTGCAATTTTCCCATAATTGCACTTCCTAGCTTTTCAGCATCTGCGAAAGATCAGCTTGTGACACAGCAAAATCAGCCTTGCACTTTTCTGGAGTTTGCATCAGGTCAGGAATCAGGCATCCTTCTTTTGGCTTAAATCATTTTGGAAGGGTGCGGAGAGAACCACCCCATTTTTGTGCATAGTCAGTACTGGCTGGACTTTAAAGCCCAGCAGGAAAAGCACAGCCTGTCAAACATACTTAGCTCAGCCCTCTGGTGTTACTTTTTTGGTTTTGTTTTTAGAAAGGTATTGATGAATTTGGCACAAGTTCTTTTAATTTGCCCAGGTCTTGAGGTGAATTCACTACTGATTGAACAAGGGGGGATCCTGGAACAGAACTAAGCCAAAACTTGAGACTCAAAAGAGTTCAGAGGTGCAAAGAACAGGCAGAGGCTGTGCAGATGGACAGCTTTACTGTGACTTACCTCTCCTTATAACCTCCATTTCTTTCCTTTAGACATATATAGATGCCAATAATGCAATAGAGAAATAGTGAGGAATAGAAATAACTTCAGGACTGAAATGACTGACCTCCCTCGTCACCTGGGAGAGGGCAGAACTAGACTGTGGTGCATCGAGGCGCTAAGGATGACAAAGAGCAGTCCCTGCCTCAAGGAGCCTGCAGTCACAATGACTGGAAACAGAAAACAAACCTCGGAGGTTTGTGAGGAAATACCCCTTGCTCAGACAATCGAGGAGACAGCTTGGGATCATGCTCTGTTATTTATCAAGAGTTGCAGGTTTTTGTACTGGAACAAGCGTCTGTTCTTATATCTTCCCCAGTATATTTCAGATTTCTTCAAGCTGCAGCATTAAATTGAGTTGCTGGAACAAATACTATGCTGAAATTAAACTTAGTTCTAAACAAATGGGAGAGCAAGGTTTACTTCTCTGGAAGATCTCAACTTTAGTGATCCTCTTGCACATGTTTGCAGCAATAGCTGCTATTCAGCCAGGCAGCATTGTATTTTTTCAAAGTTTCTGCAGCATTTTGATCCTTAGCGACCTCTCTTTCTGGCTGCTGAGTAATCTCAGGGGGTAGTTTAGTTTCCCTCTTGTTTTGGATAACTAAATCCCCTATTTTGTCAGTGGGGCTTTCCAGGTCAGACAAGTCACCCATTCCCCTCCTCTGCTTTAATAAATAGATTTTTGTCCGTTTGTAATCAAATTTTAAAGAACATCACCAGCTTAGTTTAGGCTCAGAATAAAGTTTTATCATAAAAGGCGAATAGAAGCACTAAACAAAGCTATTTTTTTCCACTTTTTATTTTGTTGATGTTACTTTTGCTCTCAACATATATGAAACCAGGGCTGGATCCAAACAACTTTAGTAGTGTTGGAGACCCAAACAAAACAATACCTGCGTATGGCATGAGAACTGCATTAGACTGCCAGGAGAGGAGTTCAGTTTCACCAGCCAGCCAGAGCAAAAGGAATAAAATAAGCTTAAAAAAAACACTGAAAAGAATGAAGGTTTGTGGGTTGTTTTTTTTAATTAGCCTCAGCTCAGAATGAGTTTTTTTTATTTATTTCCAGTTTGGTCTTTTTTTTTTTTTCCTTTCATAAAAGACTGTAGCTAAATGCACACCTTTAAGTCATATCTCAGTGTCTGCTCTGATTCTCAGGACACTCAGACTGAGGTTTTGGGCTCACACGCATACATACATACACTTGCAAAAAAAAAACCATGAGAGTGCAGCTTGCTGTGGCTTTTGCCAGCAAAGTAAAAGCTAACCAAAAACTAACTACTGTCTTAGCAACAGAGGGCTCTTCTGTATTCTGAATTACATGAAGGAATTGGAGCTAAATCTCTTTCCACTTGAGTTATACCCCAGACCTGCAAAGTGATACCCAAACCACTACTTCATCCTAATATTCTTCCCATCCGACGAGTAGCAGGAAACAATCTTCACAGAGCTGCCTACATTAATACTGAGCATCTGGGTATGCCTAAAGAATGATGCTGCAATCCCTTCTAAATCCTCTTCTTGCAGGAAAATCTGGGAGGGAGTTAACTCTTTGTCTGCAGAGGATGAGATAAAGTGCCTACAGTACAAAACCTGGCCCAGCACATGCAGCCTCAGCTGTGCAGGCAGACACGGAGCAGCAAACAGTGAAAGCAGACAGTGCTGAATTCTTCTCCCATGCCAACCCAGCAGCAATACTGATTCAACAGCCAGGCACAATCAGTGCTTTTTGGCCCTGTATATAGTGCTAGATAAATACAGCAATTTACTAATTCCAGGTGGCAGGGACCTTGTCCGAATGAACTTATGCACTCACTTTAACAGCTGATGTACAGGACAGTCAAGTGCTGCTGCAACAGGAGGAGCCAAAAGCATCAGCAGGAAACAAAAAAGGAAAGTTCAGATAAACAAGTAAGTATTGCAGGGATTAGAAATAAAAGAAAAGGGCCACTTGACACTTGGTATTGGTACAAACTGCAAAATGCTATAATACCAGAAAGCAACCAGAACAGCAAGAGAAGAGGGGTTTTCACCTAATGAGATCACTGTGGGAGCAGGAGGTGTTTGCAAGGAACAATATAGTCCTCCTCATAGAGCAGGAGACACTCTTAAAGGCACTGAGGTCCCTGGGTATGTGCTGAATCTCAGCCCAAGGAAAGTTAGTGGGAGTGCTCCTACTGATTTCCAAGAGGACAGGATCTTACCTCTTAAATTTAGGAACACAGTGAAAAGAGCTTTTCTCAGGATGGGTTGATTTTGTCAAGAGAAGCCAAATAACAAATATGGAGGGGAACAAGCCATGATGATGTGACAGCACTGTAGCCCAGAGAGTGATGCAGGAGCAGCTGCTGAGCTGGCCTCAGCATCCTCTGTTGGGACAAAAATGTTATTTCATCCTCTTTTCCTGCCCTTTGGGTCTTCCTCCCACAGAAAACAGAAGGCTTCCATGCCCACAGGGTCTGGTGAAGCAGGTAAAAGATGCACTGTCTTGCCACTGCCAGTAATTAACAGGTTCCTTATCATCCAGGTAGTTCTAAGTACCAGGACTGGGAAACCCAGCTGTTGCATCCTGCCCGCGGTGCTCTCACACACCCCATATTGTAGATTAGTATGTTCTGCTGTCTGCTTTAAAGCTGCCAAACTAAAAACCAGGTCCAGGTTTCAGATAAAGGCAGCAGTCAATCATTATTCCTAGAAGTAGCTGAAAGTTTTTAGAGGTTTCTTCTGTTAAAAAAGGGTCTCTCGGTCATCTTGAGGGTTTTTGTGGTTTGTTGTGGTTTTTTTTTCTTTTTGGTGAAAATGGTGAAGTCTAGGACCTTCTTTTATGGGAAAGCTAAGGGTTACTTCTATTAATAACAGGCTATTGTTTTGGGTTTTATTTGAACAAAACTGAGAAATCACAAGGTATGGGCTTGGAGGGATATTGTAGGTTTTCCTTTTTGGCTATCAATTCTGCATTTTTTTGGCTCTGAAAACTACCTCATCCTTCTGCCTTTCCCTAAATAGAAAGAAGATATTTGAGGGAGGTGAAAAAAGAAGGGAGAGGAAGGATGG